>NW_025767336.1:217500-640453 GCF_003918875.1 Haliotis rubra | reverse complement strand
TCTTTTTGATATTTACAGTCTTAACCCCTCTAAATGTGGGGAAGTCGTAACTTTGTTAAATGTAGCAACATTTGATTGACAAACACATGGCATGCAGCTTCTGTACATGATTGCACTCTAGTCGTAGCTGGAAAGTGGCTGTCAAGCCAGTGAGATGTTGGCCAGGCCCTGGATACCTTCAATATGGGGTAAGTCGTGAATCCTTGTTGGGCGTAGCAATATTTGATTGACAAACACATGGCAATACGCAGTTTGTACATGATTGTAATTCCAGTCGAAGCTGGTCTGCTTGTCGCTTCAGTGATGTTTACAGCCTTGACACCTTTAACGTGGGAACGTCGTAACTTTGTTAAACGTATCAATATCTGGATTGACAAACACATGGCATGCAGTTTGTACATGGTCTGGGTGTCAAACCAGTGATGTTTACAAAATCCCTTGACACCTTCAACGTGGGGATGTCCCAACTCTTTGTTAAACGTGTAGCAACATCTGGATTGACAAACACATGGCATGCAGCTTGTACAAGATTGTACCTAGTCGTAGCTGATCTGGCTTTCAAGCCAGTGATGTTTACAGTCTTGGACACCTTAAAATGTGGGGATGTCGTAACTTTGTTAAACGTAGCAATATCTGATTGACAAACACATGGCATGCAGCTTGCACATTATTGTACTCAGTCGTAGCTGGTCTGGTTGTCAAGCCAGTGATGTTTACAGTCTTGACACCTTAAAATGTGGGGATGTCGTAACTTTGTTAAGCGTAGCAGTATTTGATTGACAAACACATGGCATGCAGCTTGTACATTATTGTACTCAGTCGTAGCTGGTCTGGTTGTCAAGCCAGTGATGTTTACAGTCCTGACACCTTTAAAATGTGGGATGTCGTAACTTTCTTCAAGCGTAGCTATATATGATTGACAAACACATGGCATGCAGCTTGTACCATGATTGTACTCAGTCGTAGTTGAGGTGGTGGTCAAACCAGTGATGTTTACAGTCTCTCGACACTTTCAGAACGGGGATGTCGTAATTTTATTAAACGTAGCAATATCTGATTAAGATACACATGGCATGCAGCGTGTACTATTCGATTGTACTCAGTCGTAGCTGGTGTGGTTGTCAAGCCAGTGATGTTGCTACAGATCTTGACACCTTAAAATGTGGGGATGTCGTAACTTTGTTAAGCGTAGCAATATTTGATTGACAAACACATGGCATGCAGCTTGTACAAGATTGTACTCAGTCGTAGGTTGGTCTGGTTGTCGCTTCAGTGATGTTTACAGTCTTGACACCTTAAAATGTGGGATGTCGTAACTTTGTTAAACGCAGCAATATCTGATTGACAAACACATGGCATGCAGCTTGTACATGATTACTCAGTCGTAGTTGGTCTGGTTGTCAAGCCAGTGATGCTTACAGGCTTGACACCTTTTAATTTGGGGATGTCGTAACTTTGTTAAACGTAGCAATATCTGATTGACAAACACATGGCATGCAGTTTATTACTACATAGCTGATCTGGCGTTGTCAAGCCAGTGATGCTTTACAAATCTTGACACCTTCAATGTGGGGATGTCCTAACTTTGTTAAACGTAGCAATATCTGATTGACAAACACATGGCATGCAGCTTGTACAAGATTGTACCTCAGTCGTTGCTGGTCTGGTTGTCAAACCAGTGATGTTTACAGTCTTGACACCTTCAATGTGGGGATGTCGTAACTTTGTTAAACGTAGCAATATCTGATTGAGAAACACATGGCATGCAGCTTGTACATAGTCTGGCAGTCATGTCGAAGCCAGTGATGTTTACAGGCTTGACACCTCAATGTGGGGATGTCGTATCTTGTTAAAGCGTAGCACATCCGGATTGACAAAACACATGGCATGTACAGTTTGTACAATGGTCTGGGTGTCAAACCAGTGATGTTTCTACAGTCTTGACACCTTCAATGTGGGGATGTCCTTAACTTTGTTAAACGTAGCAATATCTGATTTGGACAAACACATGGCATGCAGCTTGCACAAGATTGTACCTCAGTCGAAGCTGATCTGGTTTTCAAGCCAGTGATGTTTTACAGTCTTGACACACACCTTAAATGTGGGATGTCGTAACTTTGTTAAACGTAGCAATATCTGATTGACAAACACATGGCATGCAGCTTGCACATCATTGTACTCAGTCGTAGTTATCTGGGTGTCAAGCCAGTGATGTTTACAGTCTTGACACCTTAAAATGTGGGGATGTCGTAACTTTGTTAAGCGTAGCAGCATTTGATTGACAAACACATGGCATGCAGCTTGTACATTATTGTACTCAGTCGAAGCGTAGTCTGGTTGTCAGAAGCAGTGATGTTTGCAGTCCCGACACCTTTAAAATGTGGGGATGTCGTAACTTTCTTAAAACGTAGCTATATATGATTGACAAACACATGGCATGCAGCTTCGTACATGATTTCAGCCTCAGTCGTAGTTGGTGGTGGTGGCTGCCAGTGATGCTTACAGTCTTGACACTTTCAATGTGGGGATGTCGTAATTTTATTAAAAGCGTAGCAATATTTGATTAAGATACACATGGCATGCAGCGTGTACATGATTGTACTCAGTCGTAGTTGGTGTGGTTGCCGCTTCAGTGATGTTTACAGTCTTGACACCTTAAAATGTGGGGATGTCGTAACTTTGTTAAGCGTAGCAATATTTGATTGACAAACACATGGCATGCAGCTTGTACATGATTGTACTCAGTCGTAGTTGAGTCTGGTTGTCAAGCCAGTGATGTTTACAGTCTTGACACCTTAAAATGTGGGATGTCGTAACTTTGTTAAACGCAGCAATATCTGATTGACAAACACATGGCATGCAGCTTGTACATGATTGTACTCAAGTCGTAGCTGAATCTTGTTGTCAAGCCAGTGATGTTTACATATTTGACACCTTAATTTGGGGATGTCGTAACTTTGTTAAACGTAGCAATATCTGATTGACAAACACATGGCATGCAGTTTGTATATGATTATCTGCGTCGCTTAGCCAGTGATGTTTACAAATGATGATTTCGACACCTTCAATGTGGGATGTCCTAACTTTGTTAAACGTAGCAATATCTGATTGACAAACACATGGCATGCAGCTTGTACATGGTGTACATGGTGGTCTGCTTGTCAAGGCAGTGATGTTAACAGTCTTGACACCTTCAATGTGGGATGTCCTAACTTTGTTAAACGTAGCAATATCTGATTGACAAACACATGGCATGCAGCTTGCACAAGATTGTACTCAGTCGTAGCTGATCTGGTTTTCAAATACCAGTGATGTTTACAGTCTTGACACCTTAAAATGTGGGGATGTCGTAACTTTGTTAAACGTAGCAATATCTGATTGACAAACACATGGCTTGCAGCTTGTACATGGTCTGGGTGTCGCCAAGCCAGTGTTTCTTACAGTCTCTCGGACACCTTCAATGTGGGGATGTCGTGGCTTTGTTTAAACGTGCAATATCTGATTGACAAACACATGGCATGCAGCTTGGCACATGATTGTGCCCGTAGTCGTAGCTAGTCTGGTTGTCAAACCCGGTGATGATGTTTGCAGTCTTGATAATTCCTTCACTATGGGGATGTCGCACCTTTGTTAAACGTAGCAATATCTGATTGACAAACACATGGCATACAGCTTGTATTACGATGGTACTCCAGTCGTAGTTGTTCTGCTTGTCAAATCAGTGATGTTTACAGTCTTGACACCTTAAATGTGGGGATGTCGTAACTTTGTTAAACGTAGCAATATCTCATTGACAAACCCATGAGATGCAGCTTGCGCTACGATGGTACTCAGTCGTAGCTGTTCTGCTTGTCAAGTCAGGCAGTGATGTTTGCAGTCTTGATTACCTTCCTTTAATGAAGGGATGTCATGTAACTTTGTTAAACGCAGCAATATTTGATTGACAAAACACATGGCATGCAGCTTGTACATGATGGTACTCAGTCGTGGCCGTTCTGGTTTATCAAGTCAGTGATGTTTACAGTCTTAACCCTTTAAATGTAGGGAAGTCGTAACTTTGTTAAATGTAAAGCAATATTTGATTGACAAAACACATGGCATGCGGCTTGTACATGCTCCAATTGTACCTTTAGTCATAGCTGGTATGGTTGTCAAGCCAGTGATGTTAACAGTCTTGGATACCTTCAATATTGGGGTGTCGTAACTTTGTTAAGCGTAGTAATATCTTTCATTGGCAAACACACATATGGTACGCAGTTTTGTACATGATTGTACTCAGTCGTGGCTGGTCTGGTTGTCAAGCCAGTGATGTTTACACCCTTGACACCTTTGGATGTGGGAATGCCGTATCTTTGTTAAACGTATCAATATCTGATTGACAAACACATGGCATGCAGTTTGTACATGGTCTGGTTGTCAAACCAGTGATGTTTACAGTCTTGACACCTTCAATGTGGGGATGTCGTAACTTTGTTAAACGTAGCAATATCTGATTGACAAACACATGGCATGCGCAGCTTGTACAAGATTGTACTCAGTCGTAAAGCCGATCTGGTTTTCAAGCCAGTGATGTTTACAGTCTTTGACACCTAAAATGTGGATGTCGCAGCTTTGTTAAACGCGCAGCAATATCTGATTGACAAACACATGGCGTGCAGCTTGTACATGATTGTACTCAGTCGTAGCTGGTCTGGTTGTCAAGCCAGTGATGTTTATAGTCTTGACACCTTAAAATGTGGGCATGTCGTAACTTTGTTAAGCGTAGCTTGGTATTTGATTGACAAACACATGGCATGCAGCTTGTACATGATTGTACTCAGTCGTAGCTGGTCTGGTTGTCGCCAGTGATGCTTTACAGTCTTGACACCTTAAATTTGAAAGGGATGTCGTAACTTTGTTAAACGTAGCTATATGTGATTGACAAACATATGGCATGCAGCTTGTATGACGATTGTACTCAGTCGTAGCTGGTGTGGTGGTCAAGCCAGTGATGTTTTACAGTCTTGATTAATCTTCAATGTGGGGATGTCGTAACTTTATTAAACGCAGCAATGATCTGATTAAGATAGACATGGCGATGCAGCGTGTACATGATTGTACTCAATCGTGCTGTGGTCTGGTTGTCAAGCCAGTGATGTTTACAGTCTTGACACCTGCCTTAAATGTGGGGATGTCGTAACTTTGTTAAGCGTAGCAATATTTGATTGACAAACGACATGGCATGCAGTTTGTACATGATTGTACTTCAGTCGTAGCTGGTCTGGTTGTCAAGCCAGTGATGTTTACAGTCTTGACACCTTAAAATGGGGGATGTCGTAACTTTGTTAAACGGCAGCATATCTGATTGACAAACACATGGCATGCAGCTTGTACTACATGATTGTACTCAGTCGTAGTTGTCTGGTTGTCAAGCCAGTGATGTTTACAGTCTTGACAATTCCTTCAATGTCGTAAATCTTGTGCTGGGCGTAGCAACATCTTTTGATTGATGTTACATTACGGCATGCAGCCATTATCGTACATGGTCTGTTATTGTCAAGCCAGTGATGTTTACAGTCTCTGACACCTTTCAAATGGGGATGTCGTAACTTTGTTAAACGTGGCAATATCTGATTGACAAACACATGGCATGCAGCTTGTACATTATATTGCTCAGTCGTTGGCTGGTCTGGTTGTCAAGCCAGTGATGTTTACAGTCTTGACACCTTCAATGTGGGGATGTCGTAGCTTTGTTAAACGTAGCAATATCTGATTGACAAACACATGGCATGCAGCTTCGTACATAGTGTACTCAAGTCGTAGCTGGTCTGGTTGTCAGCCAGTGAGGCTTGACTCTGCACCTTCAATGTGGGGATGTCGTAACTTTGTTAAACGTAGCAATATCTGATTGACAAAAATGGTATGGCATGTACAGTTTGTACTCGGTCGTGGGTGTCAAGCCAGTGATGTTTACAGTCTTGACACCTTCAATGTGGGGATGTCGTAACTTTGTTAAACGTAGCAATATCTGATTGACAAACACATGGCATGCAGCTTCGTACATGATTGTACTCAGTCGTAGCTGGTCTGGTTGTCAAGCCAGTGATGTTTACAGTCTTGACACCTTCAAATGTGGGGATGTCGTAACTTTGTTAAACGTAGCAATATCTGATTGACAAACACATGGCGTGCAGCGCATGTATTAATGTACTCAGTCATTAGCTGGTCTGGTTGTCAAGCCAGTGATGTTTACAGTCTTGACACCTTAAATGTGGGGATGTCGTAGCTTTGTTAAGCGTAGCAATATTTGATTGACAAACACATGGCATGCAGCTTGTACATGATTGTACTCAGTCGTAGCGGTCTGGTTGTCAAGCCAGTGATGTTTACAGTCTTGACACCTTAAAATGTGGGGATGTCGTAACTTTGTTAAACGTAGCAATATCTGATTGACAAACACATGGCATGCAGCTTGTACATGATTGTACCAGTCGTAGCTGGTGTGGTTGTCAAGCCAGTGATGTTTACAGTCTTGACACCTTCAATGTGGGGATGTCGTAATTTTGTTAAACGTAGCAATATCTGATTGACAAACACATGGCATGCAGCTTGTACATGATTGTACTCAGTCGTAGCTGGTCTGGTTGTCAAAGCCAGTGATGTTTACAGTCTTGACACCTTAAAATGTGGGGATGTCGTAACTTTGTTAAACGTAGCAATATCTGATTGACAAACACATGGCATGCAGCTTGTACATGATGGTACTCAGTCGTAACTTTGCTGGTCTGGATTGTCAAGCCAGTGATGTTTACAGTCTTGACACCTTGACAAATGTGGGGATGTCGTAACTTTGTTAAACGTAGCAATATCTGATTGACAAACACATGGCATGCAGCTTGTACATGATTGTACTCAGTCGTAGCTGGTCTGGTTGTCAAGCCAGTGATGTTTACAGTCTTGACACCTTCAATGTGGGGATGTCGTAACTTTGTTAAACGTAGCAATATCTGATTGACAAACACATGGCATGCAGCTTGTACATGATTGTACTCAGTCGTAGCTGGTCTGGTTGTCAAGCCAGTGATGTTTACAGTCTTGACACCTTCAATGTGGGGATGTCGTAACTTTGTTAAACGTAGCAATATCTGATTGACAAACACATGGCATGCAGTTTGTACATGGTCTCAAGTCGTAGTGTCAAGCCAGTGATGTTACAGTCTTGACACCTTCAATGTGGGGATGTCGTAACTTTGTTAAACGTAGCAATATCTGATTGACAAACACATGGCATGCAGCTTGTACATGATTGTACTCAGTCGTAGCTGGTCTGGTTGTCAAGCCAGTGATGTTTACAGTCTTGACACCTTCAATGTGGGGATGTCGTAACTTTGTTAAACGTAGCAATATCTGATTGACAAACACATGGCATGCAGCTTGTACATGGTCTGGGTGTCAAGCCAGTGATGTTTACAGTCTTGACACCTTCAATGTGGGGATGTCGTAACTTTGTTAAACGTAGCAATATCTGATTGACAAACACATGGCATGCAGCTTGTACATGATTGTACTCAGTCGTAGCTGGTCTGGTTGTCAAGCCAGTGATGTTTACAGTCTTGACACCTTCAATGTGGGGATGTCGTAACTTTGTTAAACGTAGCAATATCTGATTGACAAACACATGGCATGCAGTTTGTACATGATTGTACTCACTCGTAGCTGGTCTGGTTGTCAAGCCAGTGATGTTTACAGTCTTGACACCTTCAATGTGGGGATGTCGTAACTTTGTTAAACGTAGCAATATCTGATTGACAAACACATGGCATGCAGCTTGTACATGATTGTACTCAGTCGTAGCTGGTCTGGTTGTCAAGCCAGTAATGTTTACAGTCTTTCAATGTGGGGATGTCGTAACTTTGTTAAACGTAGCAATATCTGATTGACAAACACATGGCATGCAGCTTGTACATGATTGTGTACTCAGTCGTAGCTGTTTGTGTTTGTCAGAAGCCAGTGATGTTTACAGTCTTGACACCTTCAATGTGGGGATGTCCTAACTTTGCTAAACGTAGCAATATCTGATTGACAAACACATGACATGCAGCTTGTACATGATTGTCCTCAATCGTAGCTGGTCTGGTTGTCAAGCCAGTGATGTTTACAGTCTTGACACCTTCAATGTGGGGATGTCGTAACTTTTGTTAAACGTAGCAATATCTGATTGACAAACACATGGCATGCAGCTTGCAGCTTGTACATGGTCTGGGTGTCAAGCCAGTGATGTTTACAGTCTTGACACCTTCAATGTGGGGATGTCGTAGCTTTGTTAAACGTGGCAATATCTGATTGACAAACACATGGCATGCAGCTTGCACATGATTGTACTCAGTCGTAGCTAGTCTGGTTGTCAAGCCAGTGATGTTTGCAGTCTTGATACCTTCAATATGGGGATGTCGTAACTTTGTTAAACGTAGCAATATCTGATTGACAAACACATGGCATGCAGCTTGTACATGATGGTACTCAGTCGTAGCTGTTCTGCTTGTCAAGTCAGTGATGTTTACAGTCTTGACACCTTAAATGTGGGGATGTCGTAACTTTGTTAAACGTAGCAATATCTGATTGACAAACCCATGACATGCAGCTTGTACATGATTGTCCTCAATCGTAGCTGGTCTGTTTGTCAAACCAGTGATATTTACAGTCTTAACCCCTTCAATGTGGGGATGTCGTAACTTTGTTAAACGTAGCAATATTTGATTGACAAACACATGGTATGCAGCTTGTACATGATTGTACTTAGTCGTAGCTGGTGTGGTTGTCAAGCCAGTGATGTTAACAGTCTTGATACCTTCAATATGGGGGTGTCGTAACTTTGTTAAGCGTAGCAATATTTGATTGACAAACACATGGCATGCAGCTTGTACATGATTGTACTCAGTCGTAGCTGGTCTGGTTGTCAAGCCAGTGATGTTTACAGCCTTGACACCTTTAATGTGGGGATGTCGTAACTTTGTTAAACGTAGCAATATCTGATTGACAAACACATGGCATGCAGTTTGTACATGGTCTGGGTGTCAAGCCAGTGATGTTTACAGTCTTGACACCTTCAATGTGGGGATGTCCTAACTTTGTTAAACGTAGCAATATCTGATTGACAAACACATGGCATGCAGCTTGTACATGATTGTACTCAGTCGTAGCTGGTCTGGTTGTCAAGCCAGTGATGTTTACAGTCTTGACACCTTAAATATGGGGATGTCGTAACTTTGTTAAACGTAGCAATATCTGATTGACAAACACATGGCATGCAGCTTGCACATGATTGTACTCAGTCGTAGCTGGTCTGGTTGTCAAGCCAGTGATGTTTACAGTCTTGACACCTTAAAATGTGGGGATGTCGTAACTTTGTTAAACGTAGCAATATCTGATTGACAAACACATGGCATGCAGCTTGTACATGATTGTACTCAGTCGTAGCTGGTCTGGTTGTCAAGCCAGTGATGTTTACAGTCTTGACACCTTAAAATGTGGGGATGTCGTAACTTTCTTAAACGTAGCTATATATGATTGACAAACACATGGCATGCAGCTTGTACATGATTGTACTCAGTCGTAGCTGGTGTGGTGGTCAAGCCAGTGATGTTTACAGTCTTGACACTTTCAATGTGGGGATGTCGTAATTTTATTAAACGTAGCAATATCTGATTAAGATACACATGGCATGCAGCGTGTACATGATTGTACTCAGTCGTAGCTGGTGTGGTTGTCAAGCCAGTGATGTTTACAGTCTTGACACCTTAAAATGTGGGGATGTCGTAACTTTGTTAAGCGTAGCAATATTTGATTGACAAACACATGGCATGCAGCTTGTACATGATTGTACTCAGTCGTAGCTGGTCTGGTTGTCAAGCCAGTGATGTTTACAGTCTTGACACCTTAAAATGTGGGGATGTCGTAACTTTGTTAAGCGTAGCAATATTTGATTGACAAACACATGGCATGCAGCTTGTACATGATTGTACTCAGTCGTAGCTGGTCTGGTTGTCAAGCCAGTGATGTTTACAGTCTTGACACCTTCAATGTGGGGATGTCGTAACTTTGTTAAACGCAGCAATATCTGATTGACAAACACATGGCATGCAGCTTGTACATGATTGTACTCAGTCGTAGCTGGTCTGGTTGTCAAGCCAGTGATGTTTACAGTCTTGACACCTTTAAATGTGGGGATGTCGTAACTTTGTTAAACGTAGCAATATCTGATTGACAAACACATGGCATGCAGCTTGTACATGATTGTACTCATCGTAGCTGGTCTGGTTGTCAAGCCAGTGATGTTTACAGTCTTGACACCTTCAATGTGGGGATGTCGTAACTTTGTTAAACGTAGCAATATCTGATTGACAAACACATGGCATGCAGCTTGTACATGATTGTACTCAGTCGTAGCTGGTCTGGTTGTCAAGCCAGTGATGTTTACAGTCTTGACACCTTCAATGTGGGGATGTCGTAACTTTGTTAAACGTAGCAATATCTGATTGACAAACACATGGCATGCAGCTTTTGTACATGATTGTACTCAGTCGTAGCTGGTCTTGGTTGTCAAGCCAGTGATGTTTACAGTCTTGACACCTTCAATGTGGGGATGTCGTAACTTTGTTAAACGTAGCAATATCTGATTGACAAACACATGACATGCAGCTTGTACATGATTGTACTCAGTCGTAGCTGGTCTAGTTGTCAAGCCAGTGATGTTTACAGTCTTGACACCTTCAATGTGGGGATGTCGTAACTTTGTTAAACGTAGCAATATCTGATTGACAAACACATGGCATGCAGCTTGTACATGATTGTAATCAGTCGTAGCTGTTTTGTTTGTCAAGCCAGTGATGTTTACAGTCTTGACACCTTCAATGTGGGGATGTCGTAACTTTGTTAAACGTAGCAATATCTGATTGACAAACACATGACATGCAGCTTGTACATGATTGTCCTCAATCGTAGCTGGTCTGGTTGTCAAGGCAGTGATGTTTACAGCCTTGACACCTTTAATGTGGGGATGTCGTAACTTTATTAAACGTAGCAATATCTGATTGACAAACACATGGCTTGCAGCTTGTACATGGTCTGGGTGTCAAGCCAGTGATGTTTACAGTCTTGACACCTTCAATGTGGGGATGTCGTAGCTTTGTTAAACGTGACAATATCTGATTGACAAACACATGGCATGCAGCTTGCACATGATTGTACTCAGTCGTAGCTAGTCTGGTTGTCAAGCCAGTGATGTTTGCAGTCTTGATACCTTCAATATGGGGATGTCGTAACTTTGTTAAACGTAGCAATATCTGATTGACAAACACATGGCATGCAGCTTGTACATGATTGTACTCAGTCGTAGCTGGTCTGCTTGTCAAGCCAGTGATGTTTACAGTCTTGACACCTTAAATGTGGGGATGTCGTAACTTTGTTAAACGTAGCAATATCTGATTGACAAACACATGACATGCAGCTTGTACATGATTGTCCTCAATCGTAGCTGGTCTGGTTGTCAAACCAGTGATGTTTACAGTCTTGACACCTTCAATGTGGGGATGTCGTAACTTTGTTAAACGTAGCAATATTTGATTGACAAACACATGGCATGCAGCTTGTACATGATTGTACTCAGTCGTAGCTGGTCTGGTTGTCAAGCCAGTGATGTTTACAGTCTTGACACCTTTAATGTGGGGATGTCGTAACTTTGTTAAACGTAGCAATATCTGATTGACAAACACATGGCATGCAGCTTGTACATGGTCTGGGTGTCAAGCCAGTGATGTTTACAGTCTTGACACCTTCAATGTGGGGATGTCGTAGCTTTGTTAAACGTGACAATATCTGATTGACAAACACATGGCATGCAGCTTGCACATGATTGTACTCAGTCGTAGCTAGTCTGGTTGTCAAGCCAGTGATGTTTACAGTCTTGACACCTTAAAATTTTGGGATGTCGTAACTTTGTTAAACGTAGCTATATATGATTGACAAACACATGGCATGCAGCTTGTACATGATTGTACTCAGTCGTAGCTGGTCTGGTTGTCAAGCCAGTGATGTTTACAGTCTTGACACCTTCAATGTGGGGATGTCGTAACTTTGTTAAACGTAGCAATATCTGATTGACAAACACATGGCATACAGCTTGTACATGATTGTACTCAGTCGTAGCTGGTGCGGTTGTCAAGCCAGTGATGTTTACAGTCTTGACCCCTTCAAATGTGGGGATGTCGTAACTTTGTTAAGCGTAGCAATATTTGATTGACAAACACATGGCATGCAGCTTGTACATGGTCTGGTTGTCAAACTAGTGATGTTTACACTCTTGACACCTTCAATGTGGGGATGTCGTAACTTTGTTAAACGTAGCAATATCTGATTGACAAACACATGGCATGCAGCTTGTACATGATTGTACTCAGTCGTAGCTGGTCTGGTTGTCAAGCCAGTGATGTTTACAGTCTTGACACCTTCAATGTGGGGATGTCGTAACTTTGTTAAACGCAGCAATATCTGATTGACAAACACATGGCATGCAGCTTGTACATGATTGTACTCAGTCGTAGCTGACATCTGGTTGTCAAGCCAGTAATGTTTACAGCCTTGACACCTTTAATGTGGGGATGTCGTAACTTTGTTAAACGTAGCAATATCTGATTGACAAACACATGGCATGCAGCTTGTACATGGTCTGGATGTCAAGCCAGTGATGTTTACAGTCTTGACACCTTCAATGTGGGGATGTCGTAGCTTTGTTAAACGTGGCAATATCTGATTGACAAACACATGGCATGCAGCTTGTACATGATTGTACTCAGTCGTAGCTAGTCTGGTTGTCAAGCCAGTGATGTTTGCAGTCTTGATACCTTCAATATGGGGATGTCGTAACTTTGTTAAACGTAGCAATATCTGATTGACAAACACATGGCATGCAGCTTGTACATGATGGTACTCAGTCGTAGCTGTTCTGCTTGTCAAGCCAGTGATGTTTACAGTCTTGACACCTTCAATGTGGGGATGTCGTAACTTTGTTAAACGTAGCAATATCTGATTGACAAACACATGGCATGCAGCTTGTACATGATTGTACTCAGTCATAGCTGGTCTGGTTGTCAAGCCAGTGATGTTTACAGTCTTGACACCTTCAATGTGGGGATGTCGTAACTTTGTTAAACGTAGCAATATCTGATTGACAAACACATGGCATGCAGCTTGTACATGATTGTACTCAGTCGTAGCTGGTCTGGTTGTCAAGCCAGTGATGTTTACAGTCTTGACACCTTAAAATGTGGGGATGTCGTAACTTTGTTAAGCGTAGCAATATTTGATTGACAAACACATGGCATGCAGCTTGTACATGATTGTACTCAGTCGTAGCTGGTCTGGTTGTCAAGCCAGTGATGTTTACAGTCTTGACACCTTAAAATGTGGGGATGTCGTAACTTTGTTAAACGTAGCAATATTTGATTGACAAACACATGGCATGCAGCTTGTACATGATTGTACTCAGTCGTAGCTGGTCTGGTTGTCAAGCCAGTGATGTTTACAGTCTTGACACCTTCAAATGTGGGGATGTCGTAACTTTGTTAAACGTAGCAATATCTGATTGACAAACACATGGCATGCAGCTTGTACATGATTGTACTCGGTCGTAGCTGGTCTGGTTGTCAAGCCAGTGATGTTTACAGTCTTGACACCTTCAATGTGGGGATGTCGTAACTTTGTTAAACGTAGCAATATCTGATTGACAAACACATGGCATGCAGCTTGTACATGGTCTGGTTGTCAAGCCAGTGATGTTTACAGTCTTGACACCTTCAATGTGGGGATGTCGTAACTTTGTTAAACGTAGCAATATCTGATTGACAAACACATGGCATGCAGCTTGTACAAGATTGTACTCAGTCGTAGCTGGTCTGGTTGTCAAGCCAGTGATGTTTACAGTCTTGACACCTTCAATGTGGGGATGTCGTAACTTTGTTAAACGCAGCAATATCTGATTGACAAACACATGGCATGCAGCTTGTACATGATTGTACTCAGTCGTAGCTGGTCTGGTTGTCAAGCCAGTGATGTTTACAGTCTTGACACCTTCAATGTGGGGATGTCGTAACTTTGTTAAACGTAGCAATATCTGATTGACAAACACATGGCATGCAGCTTGTACATGGTCTGGGTGTCAAGCCAGTGATGTTTACAGTCTTGACACCTTCAATGTGGGGATGTCGTAGCTTTGTTAAACGTGGCAATATCTGATTGACAAACACATGGCATGCAGCTTGCACATGATTGTACTCAGTCGTAGCTAGTCTGGTTGTCAAGCCAGTGATGTTTGCAGTCTTGATACCTTCAATATGGGGATGTCGTAACTTTGTTAAACGTAGCAATATCTGATTGACAAACACATGGCATGCAGCTTGTACATGATTGTACTCAGTCGTAGCTGGTCTGGTTGTCAAGCCAGTGATGTTTACAGTCTTGACACCTTCAATGTGGGGATGTCGTAACTTTGTTAAACGTAGCAATATCTGATTGACAAACACATGGCATGCAGCTTGTACATGATTGTACTCAGTCGTAGCTGGTCTGGTTGTCAAGCCAGTGATGTTTACAGTCTTAACCCCTTCAATGTGGGGATGTCGTAACTTTGTTAAACGTAGCAATATTTGATTGACAAACACATGGCATGCAGCTTGTACATGATTGTACTTAGTCGTAGCTGGTGTGGTTGTCAAGCCAGTGATGTTAACAGTCTTGATACCTTCAATATGGGGGTGTCGTAACTTTGTTAAGCGTAGCAATATTTGATTGACAAACACATGGCATGCAGCTTGTACATGATTGTACTCAGTCGTAGCTGGTCTGGTTGTCAAGCCAGTGATGTTTACAGCCTTGACACCTTTAATGTGGGAATGCCGTAACTTTGTTAAACGTATCAATATCTGATTGACAAACACATGGCATGCAGTTTGTACATGGTCTGGGTGTCAAACCAGTGATGTTTACAGTCTTGACACCTTCAATGTGGGGATGTCCTAACTTTGTTAAACGTAGCAATATCTGATTGACAAACACATGGCATGCAGCTTGTACAAGATTGTACTCAGTCGTAGCTGATCTGGTTTTCAAGCCAGTGATGTTTACAGTCTTGACACCTTAAAATGTGGGGATGTCGTAACTTTGTTAAACGTAGCAATATCTGATTGACAAACACATGGCATGCAGCTTGTACATGATTGTACTCAGTCGTAGCTGGTCTGGTTGTCAAGCCAGTGATGTTTACAGTCTTGACACCTTCAATGTGGGGATGTCGTAACTTTGTTAAACGTAGCAATATCTGATTGACAAACACATGGCATGCAGCTTGTACATGATTGTACTCAGTCGTAGCTGGTCTGGTTGTCAAGCCAGTGATGTTTACAGTCTTGACACCTTCAAAAATGTGGGGATGTCGTAACTTTGTTAAACGTAGCAATATCTGATTGACAAACACATGGCATGCAGCTTGTACATGATTGTACTCAGTCGTAGCTGGTGTGGTTGTCAAGCCAGTGATGTTTACAGTCTTGACACCTTCAATGTGGGATGTCGTAACTTTGTTAAACGTAGCAATATCTGATTGACAAACACATGGCATGCAGCTTGTACATGATTGTACTCAGTCGTAGCTGGTCTGGTTGTCAAGCCAGTGATGTTTACAGTCTTGACACCTTAAAATGTGGGGATGTCGTAACTTTGTTAAGCGTAGCAATATCTGATTGACAAACACATGGCATGCAGCTTGTACATGATTGTACTCAGTCGTAGCTGGTCTGGTTGTCAAGCCAGTGATGTTTACAGTCTTGACACCTTCAAATGTGGGGATGTCGTAACTTTGTTAAACGCAGCAATATCTGATTGACAAACACATGGCATGCAGCTTGTACATGATTGTACTCAGTCGTAGCTGGTCTGGTTGTCAAGCCAGTGATGTTTACAGCCTTGACACCTTTAATTTGGGGATGTCGTAACTTTGTTAAACGTAGCAATATCTGATTGACAAACACATGGCATGCAGTTTGTACATGGTCTGGGTGTCAAGCCAGTGATGTTTACAGTCTTGACACCTTCAATGTGGGGATGTCGTAACTTTGTTAAACGTAGCAATATCTGATTGACAAACACATGGCATGCAGCTTGTACAAGATTGTACTCAGTCGTAGCTGGTCTGGTTGTCAAGCCAGTGATGTTTACAGTCTTGACACCTTCAATGTGGGGATGTCGTAACTTTGTTAAACGTAGCAATATCTGATTGAGAAACAAATGGTATGCAGCTTGTACATGATTATACTCCAAAGTGATGTCGTCAGCGGATTGCAAGTGATGTTTACAGGCTTGACACCTTCAATGTGGGATGTCGTATCTTTGTTAAACGTAGCAATATCTGATTGACAAACACACATGGCATGCAGCTTGTACATGATTGTACTCAGTCGTAGTTAGTCTGTTTGTCAAGCCAGTGATGTTTACAGTCTTGATACCTTCAATATGGGGATGTCGTAACTTTGTTAAACGTAGCAATATTTGATTGACAAACACATGGCATGCAGCTTGTACATGATTGTACCTCAGTCGTAGCTGGTCTGGTTGTCAAGCCAGTGATGTTTACAGTCTTGACACCTTTCAATGTGGGATGTCGTAACTTTGTTAAACGTAGCAATATCTGATTGACAAACCCATGACATGCAGCTTGTACATGATTGTCCTCAATCGTAGCTGGTCTGTTTGTCAAACCAGTGATATTTACAGTCTTAACCCCTTCAATGTGGGGATGTCGTAACTTTGTTAAACGTAACAATATTTGATTGACAAACACATGGCATGCAGCTTGTACATGATTGTACTTAGTCGTAGCTGGTGTGGTTGTCAAGCCAGTGATGTTAACAGTCTTGATACCTTCAATATGGGGGTGTCGTAACTTTGTTAAGCGTAGCAATATTTGATTGACAAACACATGGCATGCAGCTTGTACATGATTGTACTCAGTCGTAGCTGGTCTGGTTGTCAAGCCAGTGATGTTTACAGCCTTGACACCTTTAATGTGGAAATGCCGTAACTTTGTTAAACGTATCAATATCTGATTGACAAACACATGGCATGCAGTTTGTACATGGTCAGGGTGTCAAACCAGTGATGTTTACAGTCTTGACACCTTCAATGTGGGGATGTCCTAACTTTGTTAAACGTAGCAATATCTGATTGACAAACACATGGCATGCAGCTTGTACAAGATTGTACTCAGTCGTAGCTGATCTGGTTTTCAAGCCAGTGATGTTTACAGTCTTGACACCTTAAAATGTGGGGATGTCGTAACTTTGTTAAACGTAGCAATATCTGATTGACAAACACATGGCATGCAGCTTGCACATGATTGTACTCAGTCGTAGCTGGTCTGGTTGTCAAGCCAGTGATGTTTACAGTCTTGACACCTTAAAATGTGGGGATGTCGTAACTTTGTTAAGCGTATCAATATTTGATTGACAAACACATGGCATGCAGCTTGTACATGATTGTACTCAGTCGTAGCTGGTCTGGTTGTCAAGCCAGTGATGTTTACAGTCTTGACACCTTAAAATGTGGGGATGTCGTAACTTTGTTAAACGTAGCTATATATGATTGACAAACACATGGCATGCAGCTTGTACATGATTGTACTCAGTCGTAGCTGGTGTGGTTGTCAAGCCAGTGATGTTTACAGTCTTGACACCTTAAAATGTGGGGATGTCGTAACTTTGTTAAACGTAGCAATATTTGATTGACAAACACATGGCATGCAGCTTGTACATGATTGTACTCACTCGTAGCTGGTCTGGTTGTCAAGCCAGTGATGTTTACAGTCTTGACACCTTAAAATGTGGGGATGTCGTAACTTTGTTAAGCGTAGCAATATTTGATTGACAAACACATGGCATGCAGCTTGTACATGATTGTACTCAGTCGTAGCTGGTCTGGTTGTCAAGCCAGTGATGTTTACAGTCTTGACACCTTAAAATGTGGGGATGTCGTAACTTTGTTAAACGCAGCAATATCTGATTGACAAACACATGGCATGCAGCTTGTACATGATTGTACTCAGTCGTAGCTGGTCTGGTTGTCAAGCCAGTGATGTTTACAGCCTTGACACCTTTAATTTGGGGATGTCGTAACTTTGTTAAACGTAGCAATATCTGATTGACAAACACATGGCATGCAGTTTGTACATGGTCTGGGTGTCAAGCCAGTGATGTTTACAGTCTTGACACCTTCAATGTGGGGATGTCCTAACTTTGTTAAACGTAGCAATATCTGATTGACAAACACATGGCATGCAGCTTGTACAAGATTGTACTCAGTCGTAGCTGGTCTGGTTGTCAAGCCAGTGATGTTTACAGTCTTGACACCTTCAATGTGGGGATGTCGTAACTTTGTTAAACGTAGCAATATCTGATTGAGAAACAAATGGTATGCAGCTTGTACATGGTCTGGGTGTCAAGCCAGTGATGTTTACAGGCTTGACACCTTCAATGTGGGGATGTCGTATCTTTGTTAAACGTAGCAATATCTGATTGACAAACACATGGCATGCAGCTTGTACATGATTGTACTATGTCGTAGCTGGTCTGTTTGTCAAGCCAGTGATGTTTACAGTCTTGACACCTTCAATGTGGGGATGTCGTAGCTTTGTTAAACGTAGCAATATCTGATTGACAAACACATGGCATGCAGCTTGTACATGATTGTACTCAGTCGTAGCTGGTCTTGTTGTCGAGCCAGTGATGTTTACAGTCTTGACACCTTCAATGTGGGGATGTCGTAACTTTGTTAAACGTAGCAATATCTGATCGACAAACACATGGCATGCAGCTTGTACATGATTGTACTCAGTCGTAGCTGGTCTGGTTGTCAAACCAGTGATGTTTACAGTCTTGACACCTTCAATGTGGGGATGTCGTAACTTTGTTAAACGTAGCAATATCTGATTGACAAACACATGACATGCAGCTTGTACATGATTGTACTCAGTCGTAGCTGGTCTAGTTGTCAAGCCAGTAATGTTTACAGTCTGGACACCTTCAATGTGGGGATGTCGTAACTTTGTTAAGCGTAGCAATATCTGATTGACAAACACATGGCATGCAGCTTGTACATGATTGTACTCAGTCGTAGCTGTTTTGTTTGTCAAGCCACTGATGTTTACAGTCTTGACACCTTCAATGTGGGGATGTCGTAACTTTGTTAAACGTAGCAATATCTGATTGCCAAACACATGGCATGCAGCTTGTACATGATTGTCCTCAATCGTAGCTGGTCTGGTTGTCAAGGCAGTGATGTTTACAGCCTTGACACCTTCAATGTGGGGATGTCGTAACTTTGTTAAACGTAGCAATATTTGATTGAGAAACACATGGTATGCAGGTTGTACAAGATTGTACTCAGTCGTAGCTGGTCTGGTTGTCAAGGCAGTGATGTTTACAGGCTTGACACCTTCAATGTGGGGATGTCGTAACTTTGTTAAACGTAGCAATATCTGATTGACAAACACATGGCATGCAGCTTGTACATGATTGTACTCAGTCGTAGCTGGTCTGGTTGTCAAGCCAGTGGTGTTTGCAGCCTTGACACCTTAAAATGTGGGGATGTCGTAACTTTGTTAAACGTACAATATCTGATTGACAAACACATGGCATGCAGCTTGAACATGATTGTACTCTTTCGTAGCTGGGCTGGTTGTCAAGCCAGTGATGTTTACAGTCTTGACACCTTCAATGTGGGGATGTCGTAACTTTGTTAAACGTAGCAATATCTGATTGACAAACACATGGCATGCAACTTGTACATGGTCTGGTTGTCAAGCCAGTGATGTTTACACTCTTGACACCTTCAATGTGGGGATGTCGTAACTTTGTTAAACGTAGCAATATCTGATTGACAAACACATGGCATGCAGCTTGTACAAGATTGTACTCAGTCGTAGCTGGTCTGGTTGTCAAGCCAGTGATGTTTACAGTCTTGACACCTTCAATGTGGTGATGTTGTAACTTTGTTAAACGTAGCAATATCTGATTGACAAACACATGGCATGCAGCTTGTACAAGATTGTACTCAGTCGTAGCTGGTCTGGTTGTCAAGCCAGTGATGTTTACAGTCTTGACACCTTCAATGTGGGGATGTCGTAACTTTGTTAAACGTAGCAATATCTGATTGACAAACACATGGCATGCAGCTTGTACAAGATTGTACTCAGTCGTAGCTGGTCTGGTTGTCAAGCCAGTGATGTTTACAGTCTTGACACCTTCAATGTGGGGATGTCGTAACTTTGTTAAACGTAGCAATATCTGATTGACAAACACATGACATGCAGCTTGTACATGATTGTCCTCAATCGTAGCTGGTCTGGTTGTCAAGGCAGTGATGTTTACAGCCTTGACACCTTCAATGTGGGGATGTCGTAACTTTGTTAAACGTAGCAATATTTGATTGAGAAACACATGGTATGCAGGTTGTACAAGATTGTACTCAGTCGTAGCTGATCTGGTTGTCAAGGCAGTGATGTTTACAGGCTTGACACCTTCAATGTGGGGATGTCGTAACTTTGTTAAACGTAGCAATATCTGATTGACAAACACATGGCATGCAGCTTGTACATGATTGTAATCAGTCGTAGCTGGTCTGGTTGTCAAGCCAGTGGTGTTTGCAGCCTTGACACCTTAAAATGTGGGGATGTCGTAACTTTGTTAAACGTACAATATCTGATTGACAAACACATGGCATGCAGCTTGAACATGATTGTACTCTTTCGTAGCTGGGCTGGTTGTCAAGCCAGTGATGTTTACAGTCTTGGCACCTTAAAATGTGGGGATGTCGTAACTTTGTTAAACGTAGCAATATCTGATTGACAAACACATGACATGCAGCTTGTACATGATTGTACTCAGTCGTAGCTGGTCTGGTTGTCAAGCCAGTGATGTTTACAGTCTTGACACCTTAAAATGTGGGGATGTCGTAACTTTGTTAAACGTAGCAATATCTGATTGACAAACACATGGCATGCAGCTTGTACATGATTGTACTCAGTCGTAGCTGGTCTGGTTGTCAAGCCAGTGATGTTTACAGTCTTGACACCTTCAATGTGGGGATGTCGTAACTTTGTTAAACGTAGCAATATCTGATTGACAAACACATGGCATGCAACTTGTACATGGTCTGGTTGTCAAGCCAGTGATGTTTACACTCTTGACACCTTCAATGTGGGGATGTCGTAACTTTGTTAAACGTAGCAATATCTGATTGACAAACACATGGCATGCAGCTTGTACAAGATTGTACTCAGTCGTAGCTGGTCTGGTTGTCAAGCCAGTGATGTTTACAGTCTTGACACCTTCAATGTGGTGATGTTGTAACTTTGTTAAACGTAGCAATATCTGATTGACAAACACATGGCATGCAGCTTGTACAAGATTGTACTCAGTCGTAGCTGGTCTGGTTGTCAAGCCAGTGATGTTTACAGTCTTGACACCTTCAATGTGGTGATGTCGTAACTTTGTTAAACGTAGCAATATCTGATTGACAAACACATGGCATGCAGCTTGTACATGATTGTACTCAGTCGTAGCTGGTCTGGTTGTCAAGCCAGTGATGTTTACAGCCTTGACACCTTCGATGTGGGGATCTCCAACTTCACACAATCACATCTCAGTGTAGAAAATAGATCAAAACACTGAAGCTTGGTAATATCTAAGATAAAAGCAAATTTTAGCTTCGTGTTGTTTATCTGCCAGATATATTATCAATTAATTCAAAAGGCCATAAGTTACGGCAACGAAAGCAACAACGTGTTTGTAATGTGGTCTCGAGGGATGTCACAGGTGAGCTTACTACTCAATGTTGATGTCCAGGATTTTGAGCTTATGAAAATCTATAATATTTATTATATATATATATATATATATATATATATATATATATAACACCAGCATTAGGAGACCAAATGTATTTAAAAACCAGCATTAGGGAGACCACAAACTTAGGGCGACCAAAGTCCGGTCTCCCTAATTTTCAAGCAATCATCCATTATGCAACACAGAACTGCTTTAATATTTTTTGAGGTTATATTCTTTATATCATCATTGTCTTTAATATTATCAACCGAAACTACTTATTTAGTGACTTTAAAAGGCTACATATAGATGAGAAGCGACAGTCGTATATATATACATGTATGTAAAAATACGCCTTAGGGAGACCGACCCAAAAAGGCTCATAAGAGCACTATTTGGATATATATGTTTAAATCTGAACCAGATAATTATACTTAGTGTTCTTATTTCTAAGTTTTGTCAGCAAAACATAACTGTATGTTATTATTTGATGAAAACGAAAAATTCGGACCGTGAAACGGCGGTCGTGTTGCACGCCTCGAGTCGAGATCGACCTTCCTGCGCCACACTTGCCTTTTCAATACTTTTTTCATTGAAAAGATTAAACCCGGGACGCATTGTTGTCGTCGTGTTTCAAAATAAGATACAATCACAAAATAGTGTACAATTTGGGTTATTTCTTCTTAATATTTCAAATACCGTTTGTGCGGTGCTTCGTTACGGACTTTTCACAATGACCGACGGCGGCCATTTATATGCTGCTGCCGACGTGTTCCTTTGCGCTTTGTCGACCTTGCCGAAGAATTTTCCAAGGTAGGTGTTATCTGAATGTTCCTGCAGTTATATACTATGAGGATTTGTGTATTGTGACAAATGAAAGATAATCAGCGCTTCATCAACTCTCGACACTTCTGCAGTTCACACGGCAGCTTGGTTACAGTTTTCGTTCACTGAGGCAGTGCCAGGCACTGTATTTTGTTGGTTACATGTAAAATCTGTTTCATTAAAAAATGATGAATGAAATTGTAAGCTGATTGTATTTAGTACAGATTTAATACCCATATGAATAGCTATTTCTGTCAAAATTTGGAAAGCAATATGATTTTCGATCTCGAACATAAAGGTCATGGAGGATAATTTTCATAAATTTAGTTTTGGTCGAATTGCTTTCAATACTTATCAACCAGCTGGGAAATGATCTCAGCTACATACACATAATTTCCATTCAGTTTTCCGATGATTATTAAGAAAACTGCATCTATTTAAACAACATATATTAGACATACCAATCGGGTTTAACATGGTTGTGTATGGGATAGGTTATAATTAAGTTGGTTCTTAATCAGGTGCTATTCGATAGCTAATCAACAGAAAGATGAAAGAAAATTATGTATATACTGGCTAGCTTACAAGTTATCGCCGCGTAACAGTTATCGCCAATACATCTGTATCACATATGTGTGCAATTCCGGTATTTTTTCCAACGGTATTTGACAACAATACAGGACAACAAAAGAAAATTCTTCATGGCAAGTAGCATAAGAGAAAATCTAAATGATAATGTTATGAACCCTATAACAAATTTTTGACTTCATCCCATGACCTATAAAATAGCAAATTCAATTCCACAAGTCATTAATTGTTTCATTCCGTATCAATCTACTGTGAAAGGAACACTCAAATAGTCACACAATCAATTATTCAGGGTTACTGTATGATATAAATATATATTATTTCACGAATGGCATGAGAAATTCAGAATGGTGATAACTGTTACAGTTAGTTGTGAGAAAAAATCTATTTATACTTCCATGTTTCACTTCCGCCACGTTATATAAAAACATGATCGGCGACAGTAAACGGGGCAGGACACATCGGTGAATAGCTAATTAAATATCATGATTAATTTTGTTTCATTAATTCAATGAACGACGGAATAAATTTGGAAATACGGCTAAAATATGGAGATAACTGTTCGCTAGCCAGTACATGTAGCTGAAGATGATTTCCAAGATGTTTGCAAAATATAAATATACAACGCTCAAGACCCGTGGTTCGATTCCCCACATGGGTACAATATGTTTAACACATTTCTTGTGTCCCCTGCCGTGGTATTGCTGTAACATTGCTCAAAGCGTGTAAAACTATACTCACTCAATCACTATTATTGAGACTGATCCATCTAAGCTTAAAAGCTCAAACTAAGCTTATTTACAATGTGACTCTAGCCATGTTCACATGGATGCGACTGGACATTGTTGATGCAGAAAACCCCTGCACATAATGCACAAGTTGCTAACATCGAGGCCAGTCTGAACCACCTCCCTTCCTTAGTGATGTAAATATTACTAAATGGGAAAAAATTTACATGTACTTTTATCATATAAAATTCTACCACCAAATCCATGTTTAAATATGAGCTTATTAAACTGTATACAGTGTATCCATAATGTTTAAACAAGGACCCTGAACCCCAAAAAGCATCAACCAAAGTTTGGACTCTTAATTGGCATAATCTAATGTGTGCTTGAAATACCATCAATTGATAACAGTAAAACCCAATGTGTCTCCAAATCCAATCAGACGAAATATCCTGCCACATCATTATGCATAAAAGTATGCTACATCTTCAGAAAAAGAACATAGATTGTGTTTGTTTTTCATCTTTGAACAGTGCAACTACAACCTTGAATGTAGTGGTAGTAAAAAAATTGAAATAATCAATGATTGGTCGCAATTACTAAAATGACCAAGCAATCAATCGTGTTTTCTCATAATCGAGTGAGTGAGTTTAGTTTTATGCCACACTCGGCAATATTTAAGCTATATAGCAGCGGTTTGTAAATAATTGAGTCTGGACCAGACAATCCAGTGATCAACTGCATGAGCATTGATGTTGACCATCAACGGCATTGGGAAATGATTCCGTGTCAACCACAGGGGCGTGTCACGCTTAGAAACAGCGTTAGAAAGACATATAGGTATATAGACCCTACCCTAGTACTATATAAAAGGAAAGGGATGTAACGACGGAACCACCCCCTCCTCAATCTAAGTTAGATTTCACCACGTAAACTATTTTTAAGGCCCCGTCGAGGCCTACGGATCAAAAGCGAGATGATTTCCCTACAAAATGAGCTATAAATAGTCACAATCGGATCATTATTTCAAAAGTTATACGCCACGACTCACCGAAAACAGCTACCTCCGCTATTTCAAGCCAAAATCATGGATCACCCAAGACGGCGAAAACTCACCTTTTAAATTCGTTTATTAATTCCAGCCACGTTGACAGCACCTATGTAGGGCTAGATTCGATCGGCAGCGCCATTCCACGGGTCTAAAAACTTATTGCAACATCTACAAATCATTTCCTCGACAGTAAGCAGGCATTTTATCCAAAACCATTGGCAATCATACTCACTTGTCGGCCATAGATGGCCTTGACATTTAAAATGACCTGAGCAGTAAATTTGTAAGAATAATTTTAGAGGTTAAATATTTATAAATATAATTTCCTAAAATGAATCAATATCGAATGCATTTTACAACCTCTAAAACTATTCTTAACAATTTACTGTTCCGAACACCATCCAAAATAAAGGATTATTGCAAAGTTCATATTTCGCGCCCATTAGCAAACCGTCAAAATAGTACAGTATATTATATTTTCCACCAATCGGATGGCCCAATTTCGTTTCTGCGGATCTGCTCAGATCACTTGAATGTCAAGGCCATCTATGGCCGACAAGTGAGTATGATTGCCGATGGTTTTGGAGAAAATGCCTGCTTACTGTCGAGGAAATGATTTGTAGATGTTGCAATAAGTTTTTAGACCCGTGGAATGGCGCTGCCGATCGAATCTAGCCCTACATAGGTGCTGTCAACGTGGCTGGAATTAATAAACGAATTTAAAAGGTGAGTTTTCGCCGTCTTGGGTGATCCATGATTTTGGCTTGAAATAGCGGAGGTAGCTGTTTTCGGTGAGGTGTGGCGTATAACTTTGAAATAATGATCCGATTGTGACTATTTATAGCTCATTTTGTAGGGAAATCATCTCGCTTTTGATCCGTAGGCCTCGACGGAGCCTTAAAAATAGTTTACGTGGTGAAATCTAACTTAGATTGAGGAGGGGGTGGTTCCGTCGTTACATCCCTTTCCTTTTATATAGTACTAGGGTAGGGTCTATATACCTATATGTCTTTCTAATGCTGTTTCTAAGCGTGACACGCCCCTGTGGTGTCAACCATGCCAGCAAGCCTGACCACCCGATCCCATTAGATGCCTCTTGCGACAAGTATGTGTTACTGAAGATTCATCCTAACCCGTACCTTCACGGGTCTTCTCATAATCGAACTCAAACAATTTTGGAAGTTATGGAACACTTCTTTACATTAACCATATTTTTTACAAGGTTGGTTTTGTCTCTCTAATTTCAAAAGCACTACAAGCTCGTACCAAGTCATGACTGAAATTATCTCATAGACTCCAGGAAATTTATATTCCTAACATACCAGGCATCATTTAAGGATGTTGACATTCCAACTGCATTTTGTGCAATTTGCAAAAAACCCTGAAAGAACTACCTGTTTTTGGTGCTTTAACAAACATAACCAGGAAAATCTGATATATATGTGCCAAGTTCGACATTATTAGTTTCTGTGAGTCGCTTGTACGCAAAGCCAATGAGTTCAGCGATTTTCTCGGCCGGGCTACAGGTTAGACTACACTAAATGAGAATCGCTTGCTCACTGAGCTTGAGAAGCTTATGTAAACAAATGAAGAGATAGAGACATGTGACAGCTGTGATTGGATGAAATAGTGTAAGATGTTTATGTTTCTTAAAAGCATATCCAACCAGCAATTAAAACTGACCACAATTTTAAGTATTCAGTGCTGTCATTTTCATCACCATGACTTATGCTTATTGTGTGTACAGATATTTTCCAGTAGGTGACATTTGGTGCGGAACTGGGGTTGATGTTTTTCGCTTCCTGTCCTCGCAAAACGAGCCGGACAAGTTGGCCTGATATTGTGTTTTTATTGTAGTTTAAAGGCCAGAGTGTACCCATGTGTACATGGAATGGCTGTTGATAGCTTGTCTATTTTTATAAAAAAATTATAAGGTTACTATAGAAGTCTATGGGAAAACATTTGGTGGTGTGTAACCTGTAGGGTTCGAGCACTTTTCAGTAATTCATACTTTACATGATTTCCTGTGCTTATTTCACCATGGAAACATGTTAGCATTAATGTAGAGGCAAATTTAAAGGTACTGGGAGTAAAGATAGGGCTGTTTTGAGTGGAATAGATTGTTTTAGTGTCCAGAATATGAACGTTGCTTCGTTTTGTGGTCGAACAGTGGGAAAAGACCCTCATGGTGAGTCTTACCATCAAGTAGTGGTTCCCTGGCTTCTAAATTTGTTGGAACTGATGAATTTGACAACAAATTAGGTTAAAATCACCACTGCCACAACAATGTGAGTGTCTAAGTTAATCTCATGAGGGTCAATTTGAAGTCAAATGATAAGAATATCATGAAATATGTTCACTGCTGACAGCAGAACATGTCACAAACCCTTGTTTTAAATGCAAACAGTGTAGCATATGATCAATTCTTTCTGCCTGTCCCCTTTGAATATGCAACGACCTAATTTTCTTTTTCCTTTTTAAAATATACCCCTTTTTTCACCCATAGGACTTTCAAAATGAATTTCTGTTTTATTAACAACTGTCTCATTGCTGTTATAGATTTTATGATTTGACATTTAATGTAATCTCAACACTATTTTCAGCTTGTAGAATGCCTGTTGGTGAATGGGGAGGTGTATCTTCACAAATACAGCAGAAAAAGAAGCCTTCACATCCAATGTGGTATTTCGACAAGCCGGCCGAAGTCTGTTGTTGGCAGTGTCTAATCAAGCATACTCCCTTTGCTTCGATATGCTTCACCGCCTTGTAGAAGTTGCAGTACTTGGACATGTAGGTACATATAGTACATTTAAGTGTCCCAGTCCAGTTAAGGCACCACAATGTCTCACTACCAAATTCCATCACTCGGTCATCCTCATACATTAGAAATTTCTGACAGTGTCCCCTTAATGCCTCAGTGTGTAGTATTTCAGCTTCCCAGACATGAAATAAGGGCTGTACATCTATCCCAGAAGCTGCTTAGATGTAAATAATAACAACTGACCCTTGTGGAATGTAATATTATGGGTCTGAATTCACATTTTATTGAGATGAGAGTGTTCGATATCTTAAAATTATCTCCCCTGTTTACCCAAATACATTGTGTCTTTCTATAACCCAGTAACCCATAAATTACTGCAGAGCAGCTCTGTTTTTAGCTGATATTGCCAAATACTGTTAATTGTAATTAAAAATATTCAGGTTAGGGCAGGGTAACCAATAAATTTCCAAAGTTATGTGGATTTTTTCACTTTGTTCCCTCTAAACTGGCTTATACATGAAATTGGCAAGTGTAACAGCCTCAAAACAATACACAGTCAATAGTTTTGAATTTCTGGAAGTATTTCAAAGTCTTAGCTTGATGAATCAATAGATTCAAGTGTAAGTTCTTATCATGCTGTGGTCTAAAAGTGATTTCATCTGTTGAATAGCTCATTTGCCTTGATCGACTAACAGGCGGCAGGGTACTGTGGTCAGTGTTTCAGACTGCTAGGCATAATCCAACCCCTCACTTATTACATTCTGGCAAAGTTCATCATCCAGTCTTGCATATGTCAGGATGTTAAAGCTGCTTAATGTTAAACCTGTCCAATTTCTGGCCTGAATTCCATGATTTTTGTCGTTCAAAATATAGTTTGGATTGATATGATCAAGGCAGTCCCAGTCATGCATGGAATTAACCCATGGCCCCCCTATTTGGTGAAATAAGAGTAAACTCCCATGGTATATGTATGATTTAAAAACTTTCTCTATTAATGCAGAAGTGCATTTTGTATAGCTTTGGTGAAATAGACATGATATAATTCTTACAGCTCTGTCAGTGCAGCAAATCACCCTATTCTTGTGCCATATAGATATGTTGGACAGGAAAAAGTATTGAAGCTTCATGCAGTTTTATATTTTTTCTGAGAAGTTACATGTATATACAGTACATAAGTCACAGATTTGCCTAGGGCAAATGTTTCTAAATTTTCCTGCAGGTTATACTACACTAATGAGAATCGCTTGCTCACTGAGCTGAGCTGAGAGCGTATGTAAACAAATGAAGAGATAGAGACATGTGACAGCTGTGATTGGATGAAATAGTGTAAGATGTTTATGTTTCTTAAAAGCATATCCAACCAGCAATTAAAACTGACCACAATTTTAAGTATTCAGTGCTGTCATTTTCATCACCATGACTTATGCTTATTGTGTGTACAGATATTTTCCAGTAGGTGACATTTGGTGCGGAACTGGGGTTGATGTGTTCCGCTTCCTGTCCTCGCAAAACGAGCCGGACAAGTTGGCCTGATATTGTGTTTTTATTGTAGTTTAAAGGCCAGAGTGTACCCATGTGTACATGGAATGGCTGTTGATAGCTTGTCTATTTTTAAAAAATTATAAGGTTACTATAGAAGTCTATGGGAAAACATTTGGTGGTGTGTAACCTGTACAACAATAAACTGTGTGTGTGAAAAGCTGCATCGGCTTGGCGGATATAGCGGCAGCATTACTGTTTTGATTAAGGACCACTTATTTTCCAGCCAGTCACATTAGCCGTGATCTACACTAATTTCGAAAATTGTGTTGTACTTCTGTTCTACACAACTAGTTATGGATGGGAAATGGACACTATTTTGATATTCCCATATTTGTCGCCAGAAAACTCTCCCATATATAAGGGTAGTGACACTGATGGCATGTCAGTACTTGAAGATTATTTGTGCACAATCACTGCAGATCACCCTGACAAACATCTGAATTTAGGGGATCTGAATGCTAGAATGAAAGACTTCTTCGATTATATCCCAAATGATAATGTTGACTGTGTATATGAAAATGATGATTATCCCAAAGATACATTTGATATGCCTCGATCTTCTAGAGATCAGGTTTATAATAATTACGGGGAAAAAACTTGCTGAATTATGTTGCACTTTTGGCATTCATGTCTTAAATGGTAGATTAGCAAATGATTTATGTGGTCAATTCACATGCTTTACTTATAACGGTTGCAGTGTAGTTGATTACATGCTAGCTTCTTCATCACTATTCCCTTTCATCACTCAGTTTAATGTCGGCACACTAGATAACTCATGTCACTTTCCATTGTCATGCACACTCAATATCAACACACTTAACAGTCAACTCCCCTCCACTGCTTATTCTAATACGCTTACCTCAAATAGTAATGTACAAGAGGGTAAACAGGATAAATGGACAAAATATATGTGGTGCAAGGATGAAAACAGTGTATTCATTACAAACTTTCGCCATTGTTTAATAATCAATACAGTCATTTAAATGTCCTCATCCATAACAATATCGATCAAGCACTTTCACATTTAGTAACTCTTTTCCAGAAAGCAGCTGATCACACAAAAATCATATATAATGGTTTATTTCCTTCACAAACAAGAACACAACCACCTTGGTGGGATCAGGACTTAGAAAACTTAAAGCATGACAAATATGCAGCACTCAGAGCCCATAGAGATCACAATGCAGACTTTAATATCTTCAGACAGTTACTGAACACTCTTCAAATGTACATTCAAGCAAAAAGATTAAATTTCCAAAATAAACAGAAAGATAAACTAGTAGCTGCAAGCACCAACCCTAAATTATTTTGGAAAACACTTAAAAATTACAGATCTCCACCACAACTTTCATCCAATATCACATGCCAACAGTGGATAGATCATTTCTTAAATCTGTTATGCATTAATACTTCAAGAAACACACCAGAACATTTACCTTCACCTTTACAATCTACAAGCAACACTGATTCTTTTTGAACCAACCATTTTCCTAACAAGAAATATCTACAATTATTCTCTCTTTGCCAGTCAGTAAAGCCCCTGGTCCAGACGGAATTGCTAATGAATTTCTAAAGGGGTCGAGATGTTTCATTGTTCCTACTCTCACTGTTCTTTTCAACAAAATTTATGACTCTGGCTATTTCCTCCCAGTTGGGGTAAGAGCATTATTTGCCCTTTGTTGAAATCTGGCGACAAGAACGACCCGATAATTACCGTGGTATATCCCTCATTGATTCCCTCTGTAAATTATTACAGGGAATATTAAGGAATATTTGTCACTGCTGTTTTCAATAATGTGTATGCCCTTATGTTTGCTGATGATGTTTCGCTCTTTTCGACACTTGTATTCAACTGCAGAAAAGATAAATGCCCTTGAATTATTTTAGAGGAAACAGGAATGAAAGTAAACCTTAAGAAAACAAAAGTGGTTGTTTTCAGAAATGGTGGGCCTCTTAGATCTTATGAAAAGTGGTATTTTAATGGGGGACCAAATAGAAACAGTATCTTTTTATAAATATCTTCGCATCATATTTACACCAAAACTTGTTTGGTCCAGGGCACAATTATGTTTAGCTTCTCAAGCTAGAAAGGCAATTTTATCAGTTAATCACTTTCAAAGGAAATTGAAAACATTAACTGTACAGATCTATTCAAAATTTTTGATGCACTGATCACACCAATATTATGCTATGGATCAGAAATATTGGGAACTTCCTATTGTAAAAGTATTGAATCGGTACAGCTTGATTTTTGTAAAAAGTATCTGAAAATAAATAGGTCATCTTGTAATTCCATGGCCCTGGGTGAATGTGGCAGATTGCCCCTGCAGCTTAATTTTATGACCAGTGTAATCAAATATTAGTGTAGACTGTTACAACTTCCTCATGACAGATTACCTTTTCAAAGCTACCTTATGCCTAAGTCTTTAGATGATAGTGGTAAAACTACATGGGCATCAAAAGTTAAAAATCTTCTGTTTAATTTTGGTTTTGGATATGTTTGGTTGAGCCAAGATGTTGGTGATGTAAAGATGTTTATAAGCTTATTTAAACAAAGATTATCAGATAATTTAAAACAGTCCTGGTACTCTTCCCTGAGTAATTCTTCCAAATGCAACTATTATCAGTATTTTAAATCAGCTTAAATGTTGAATGTTATTTATCGCTTAACCTTTCAACACATTTAAGAGCTGTTTTAGCACAATTTAGGTGTAGTAATTTTAAAATAGCTGTAGAAACTGGGCATTCTAACAACACTGATTATAATCAAAGATTTTGTATATCATGCAAATCTAAAGGTCTTACCTATATTGAAGATGAATTCCATGTACTGTTCATTTGTGAATCCTATTCACACCTAAGAGAGAGGTTTATTACAAAATGTGTTAAAAGCCTTATACAGTATATTCTTTAGCAAATCTTTTCAAGAATACTAATGTAGACACTGCCTTGTATCTATTTTATGTTAAAAGGATTATTATAAACACACATGAAAGTACATTGTGCCCATGACTACACTGAAATTTCCTTTGAATGTATTTTGGGCCTATGGCCTTTTACTGCGAATCAAACTCTGTCTCTGTCTCTGTCTCTGATATATGACACTAACATATCTTTGATGATTGATTGGTTGTATTGAACCAATCATCAGTTATGAGATTTTAACCAATTCCCAACACTATTTGAGTGAATGATAATTGTGAAAAATTGTTTCATCACAAGAGACTGTGGGTAGCCTAGTAGATAAGGCTTCATCACTTGTCATGCCAAAGACCCAGGTTTGATTCCCCACATATGCATAATGTGTTAAGCCCATGTCTGGTGTCCGCACCATGATATTGCGAGAATATTACTTAAAGCAGCGTAAAACTAAGCCCACTCACCCATCACAATAATTTATTGTTTGCAATTTTTTTTGACAAAAGTGTTGTTACAACATTTAATTGCATGAATTAACAATGCCATTTAGAAAGAGGTCAAATGTAACGTTTGTTATATTTGTGCTTACACTTAGTACCTACTTTAGTACTTTTTTAATAGACAATTACATGATCTTTAGCTCCTGTAGAAAGTGGCAAACATGGATTTAATTATGTCAGCTTCTATGATTACATGACCAACACCCATGGAACTGAAAGGGAGCCAGCAGGATTAGGTGGTCCGACTTGTGGGTCAATCCCAATTCTATGCTCATCAATGCTCATGATATCAGTCCTTTATTATCCCCCACCATACAACGGTTATGGGGATATAGGAACGAAGTTCTGTCTGTCCGTAGACGTCCGTCACACTTCGTCTCATGCATATCTCCTAAACTATTTGTGATAACTTGATAACTTAACCCAACTTGGTACACAGGTCAACCATGATCCCTAGATGTGCCTTTTGGGGGTTAGACCCAGATTTGAATTTTATTTTTTGTGGTTTCCATGGAAACATGACTTAGGCTGTGGCTATGAGGATGTGATCTTGTCTGGAGCAGATCTCCTAAATTATACATGCTAGCATCATCAAACTTGTTACATATGTCAAGCATGATCCCTAGATGTGCCTTTTGGGGTTTACACCCAGATATGAATTTTAATTTTTGTTGTTTCCATGGAAACATGACTTTGGCTGTGACTATGAGGATGTCATCTTGTTGCATTTCCATGGCAACAAGTTAGGCTTCAACTGAATTTGATGGTCGTGCTCCATTCTGGAGCAGATCTTAAAAACCTTTCAATACTCTCCTTCCACTTTGCTGTATACACTCCATACATATTTGACATAATCATAATTAGTAGACATATTCATAAAGAGTATTTTGCCTTTGCGGGGGATATTGATGACTTTGTCTTCTTGTTATTTATGCACTATTATCATACAGCTTGAATATTACCGAGTACAATGTTAAACAACAAACAACATGTGATTGACAGTTATATTTCTGCCTACAACAAGTACAATCTATCAGTATATCAATAATGATTGATTGTTGGGCTAAGTCATGTCAAACATTAGCAGCATAATTCGATAAATTCTCATGGAAATGTTAATAAATCTATTGTATTAAACTAAATTACTGGCTGTTGTCATATTTGAAAGTAATGTCACAGAACCTTTTTTTTTCTAGAATCAACAAGACAATCAAGAACCCACAAAATCTCTACACAGGTTGAAAGCCACAATGAATGTTTGCACTCATGCGGTGCTGTCTGTCAACCCCTGAGAGTTTCTGTTCTTCAGCGCCTATCTACAAAATGGAATAACAAAGATCAGTGGTACCACAGACAACTGACACACCCAGGTGACAACAAGGATTGCTCAGAGATCATTGGCGCTGGAGACACCTGAGAAGAGTCTGCTACATGAAGCAGCAGGGAGTCCCTTAGCACTAAACTGCTGAACGAGAATTAGGGAGACAGTGTATATACATGTAGTTGTAAACCAGACGGGATATATAATTGTATACAACCATTAGGGAGACCAGACAGTATATATATATTTCCGAACAAGCATTAGGGTGTCCAGACAGTATGTTTTAGTTGTGAACCGGCATTATAGAGACCAGACACTATGTATAGTTGTAAACCAGAATTATGGAGACCAGATAGTATGTACAGTTGTAAACCAGCAGAAGTATCGATACTTAAAGGACCATTAGGGAGACCAGACAGTATATACAGTTGTAAACCAATATTAGGGAGACCAGACAGTATTTACAGTTGTAAACCAGCATTAGGGAGACCAGACAGTATATACAGTTGTAAACCAGCATTAAGGAGACCAGACAGTATATACAGTTGTAAACCAGCATTAGGGAGACCAGACAGTATATACAGTTATAAACCAGCATTAGGGAGACCAGACTGTATATACAGTTTTAAACCAGCATTAGGGAGACCAGACTGTATATACAGTTTTAAACCAGCATTAGGGAGACCAGACAGTATATACAGTTGTAAACCAGCATTAGGGAGACCAGACAGTATATACAGTTGTAAACCAGCATTAGGGAGACCAGACAGTATATACAGTTGTAAACCAGCATTATGGAGACCAGACAGTATATACAGTTGTAAACCAGCATTAGGGAGACCAGACAGTATATACAGTTGTAAACCAGCATTAGGGAGACCAGACAGTATATACAGTTGTAAACCACTATTAGGGAGACCAGACAGTATATATAGTTGTAAACCAATATTAGGGAGACCAGACAGTATATATAGTTGTAAACCAATATTAGGGAGACCAGACAGTATATACAGTTGTAAACCAGCATTAGGGAGACCAGACAGTATATACAGTTGTAAACCAGCATTAGGGAGACCAGACAGTATATATAGTTGTAAACCAGCATTAGGGAGACCAGACAGTATATATAGTTGTAAACCAGCATTAGGAGACCAGACAGTATATATAGTTGTAAACCAGCATTAGGAGACCAGACAGTATATAGTTGTAAACCAGCATTAGGGAGACCAGACAGTATATATAGTTGTAAACCAGCATTAGGGAGACCAGACAGTATATATAGTTGTAAACCAGCATTAGGGAGACCAGACAGTATATATAGTTGTAAACCACCATTAGGGAGACCAGACAGTATATACAGTTGTAAACCAGCATTAGGGAGACCAGACAGTATATACAGTTGTAAACCAATATTAGGGAGACCAGACAGTATATACAGTTGTAAACCAATATTAGGAGACCAGACAGTATATACAGTTGTAAACCAATATTAGGGAGACCAGACAGTATATATAGTTGTAAACCAATATTAGGGAGACCAGACAGTATATACAGTTGTAAACCAATATTAGGGAGACCAGACAGTATATACAGTTGTAAACCAGCATTAGGGAGACCAGACAGTATATACAGTTGTAAACCACTATTAGGGAGACCAGACAGTATATACAGTTGTAAACCAATATTAGGGAGACCAGACAGTATATACAGTTGTAAACCAGCATTAGGAGACCAGACAGTATATACAGTTGTAAACCAGCATTAGGGAGACCAGACAGTATATACAGTTGTAAACCAGCATTAGGGAGACCAGACAGTATATATAGTTGTAAACCAGCATTAGGTTGTAGACCAGGAGACAGTATATATAGTTGTAAACCAGCATTAGGGAGACCAGACAGTATATACAGTTGTAAACCAATATTAGGGAGACCAGACAGTATATACAGTTGTAAACCAGCATTAGGGAGACCAGACAGTATATATAGTTGTAAACCAGCATTAGGGAGACCAGACAGTATATACAGTTGTAAACCACTATTAGGAGACCAGACAGTATATACAGTTGTAAACCAATATTAGGGAGACCAGACAGTATATACAGTTGTAAACCACTATTAGGAGACCAGACAGTATATATAGTTGTAAACCAATATTAGGGAGACCAGACAGTATATACAGTTGTAAACCAATATTAGGGAGACCAGACAGTATATATAGTTGTAAACCAGCATTAGGGAGACCAGACAGTATATACAGTTGTAAACCAGCATTAGGGAGACCAGACAGTATATACAGTTGTAAACCACTATTAGGGAGACCAGACAGTATATATAGTTGTAAACCAATATTAGGGAGACCAGACAGTATATACAGTTGTAAACCAATATTAGGGAGACCAGACAGTATATACAGTTGTAAACCAGCATTAGGAGACCAGACAGTATAGATAGTTGTAAACCAGCATTAGGGAGACCAGACAGTATATATAGTTGTAAACCAGCATTAGGGAGACCAGACAGTATATATAGTTGTAAACCAGCATTAGGGAGACCAGACAGTATATACAGTTGTAAACCAGCATTAGGGAGACCAGACAGTATATATAGTTGTAAACCAGCATTAGGGAGACCAGACAGTATATATAGTTGTAAACCAATATTAGGGAGACCAGACAGTATATACAGTTGTAAACCAGCATTAGGGAGACCAGACAGTATATATAGTTGTAAACCAGCATTAGGGAGACCAGACAGTATATACAGTTGTAAACCAATATTAGGGAGACCAGACAGTATATACAGTTGTAAACCAGCATTAGGGAGACCAGACAGTATATACAGTTGTAAACCAATATTAGGGAGACCAGACAGTATATACAGTTGTAAACCAGCATTAGGGAGACCAGACAGTATATACAGTTGTAAACCAATATTAGGGAGACCAGACAGTATATACAGTTGTAAACCAATATTAGGGAGACCAGACAGTATATATAGTTGTACACCAGCATTAGGGAGACCAGACAGTATATATAGTTGTAAACCAGCATTAGGGAGACCAGACAGTATATACAGTTATAAACCACCATTTGGAAGACCAGACAGTATATACAGTTGTAAACCAGCATTAGGGAGACCAGACAGTATTTATAGTTGTAAACCAGCATTAGGGAGACCAGACAGTATATACAGTTGTAAACCACTATTAGGGAGACCAGACAGTATATGTAGTTGTAAACCAATATTAGGGAGACCAGACAGTATATACAGTTGTAAACCAATATTAATGAGACCAGACAGTATATACAGTTGTAAACCACCATTAGGAAGACCAGACAGTATATACAGTTGTAAACCAGCATTAGGGAGACCAGACATTATTTATGGTTGTAAACCAGCATTAGGGAGACCAGACAGTATATACAGTTGTAAACCACTATTAGGGAGACCAGACAGTATATATAGTTGTAAACCAAGATTAGGGAGACCAGACAGTATATATAGTTGTAAACCACTATTAGGGAGACCAGACAGTATATATAGTTGTAAACCAGCATTAGGGAGACCAGACAGTATATACAGTTGTAAACCAGCATTAGGGAGACCAGACAGTATATACAGTTGTAAACCAATATTAGGGAGACCAGACAGTATATACAGTTGTAAACCACTATTTGGGAGACCAGACAGTATATATAGTTGTAAACCAATATTAGGGAGACCAGACAGTATATATCAGTTGTAAACCAATATTAGGGAGACCAGACAGTATATATAGTTGTAAACCAATATTAGGGAGACCAGACAGTATATACAGTTGTAATCCAGCATTACGGAGACCAGACAGTATATATAGTTGTAAACCAATATTAGGGAGACCAGACAGTATATATAGTTGTAAACCAGCATTAGGGAGACCAGACAGTATATATAGTTGTAAACCAGCATTAGGGAGACCAGACAGTATATATAGTTGTAAACCAGCATTAGGGAGACCAGACAGTATATATAGTTGTAAACCAGCATTAGGGAGACCAGACAGTATATATAGTTGTAAACCAGCATTAGGGAGACCAGACAGTATATACAGTTGTAAACCAATATTAGGGAGACCAGACAGTATATACAGTTGTAAACCAGCATTAGGGAGACCAGACAGTATATACAGTTGTAAACCAATATTAGGGAGACCAGACAGTATATATATAGTTGTAAACCAGCATTAGGGAGACCAGACAGTATATACAGTTGTAAACCAGCATTAGGGAGACCAGACAGTATATATAGTTGTAAACCAATATTAGGAGACCAGACAGTATATATAGTTGTAAACCAGCATTAGGGAGACCAGACAGTATATACAGTTGTAAACCAGCATTAGGGAGACCAGACAGTATATACAGTTGTAAACCAGCATTAGGGAGACCAGACAGTATATACAGTTGTAAACCACTATTAGGGAGACCAGACAGTATATACAGTTGTAAACCAATATTAGGGGAGACCAGACAGTATATACAGTTGTAAACCACTATTAGGGAGACCAGACAGTATATATAGTTGTAAACCAATATTAGGGAGACCAGACAGTATATACAGTTGTAAACCAATATTAGGGAGACCAGACAGTATATACAGTTGTAAACCAATATTAGGGAGACCAGACAGTATATACAGTTGTAAACCAGCATTAGGAGACCAGACAGTATATATAGTTGTAAACCAGCATTAGGGAGACCAGACAGTATATACAGTTGTAAACCAATATTAGGGAGACCAGACAGTATATATAGTTGTAAACCAGCATTAGGGAGACCAGACAGTATATATAGTTGTAAACCAGCATTAGGGAGACCAGACAGTATATATAGTTGTAAACCAGCATTAGGGAGACCAGACAGTATATACAGTTGTAAACCAGCATTAGGGGAGACCAGACAGTATATACAGTTGTAAACCAATATTAGGGAGACCAGACAGTATATACAGTTGTAAACCAGCATTAGGGAGACCAGACAGTATATACAGTTGTAAACCAATATTAGGGAGACCAGACAGTATATACAGTTGTAAACCAGCTATTAGGGAGACCAGACAGTATATACAGTTGTAAACCAATATTAGGGAGACCAGACAGTATATACAGTTGTAAACCAATATTAGGGAGACCAGACAGTATATACAGTTGTAAACCAGCATTAGGGAGACCAGACAGTATATATAGTTGTAAACCAATATTAGGGAGACCAGACAGTATATATACAGTTGTAAACCAATATTAGGGAGACCAGACAGTATATATAGTTGTAAACCAGCATTAGGGAGACCAGACAGTATATACAGTTGTAAACCAATATTAGGGAGACCAGACAGTATATACAGTTGTAAACCAGCATTAGGGAGACCAGACAGTATATATAGTTGTAAACCAATATTAGGGAGACCAGACAGTATATATAGTTGTAAACCAGCATTAGGGAGACCAGACAGTATATACAGTTGTAAACCAGCATTAGGGAGACCAGACAGTATATATAGTTGTAAACCAGCATTAGGGAGACCAGACAGTATATATAGTTGTAAACCAGCATTAGGGAGACCAGACAGTATATACAGTTGTAAACCAGCATTAGGGAGACCAGACAGTATATATAGTTGTAAACCAGCATTAGGGAGACCAGACAGTATATATAGTTGTAAACCAATATTAGGGAGACCAGACAGTATATACAGTTGTAAACCAGCATTAGGGAGACCAGACAGTATATATAGTTGTAAACCAGCATTAGGGAGACCAGACAGTATATACAGTTGTAAACCAGCATTAGGGAGACCAGACAGTATATACAGTTGTAAACCAGCATTAGGGAGACCAGACAGTATATATAGTTGTAAACCAGCATTAGGGAGACCAGACAGTATATATAGTTGTAAACCAGCATTAGGGAGACCAGACAGTATATATAGTTGTAAACCAATATTAGGGAGACCAGACAGTATATATAGTTGTAAACCAGACAGTATTAGTTGTAAACCAGCATTAGGAGAGACCAGACAGTATATACAGTTGTAAACCAGCATTAGGGAGACCAGACAGTATATATAGTTGTAAACCAGCATTAGGGAGACCAGACAGTATATACAGTTGTAAACCAGCATTAGGAGACCAGACAGTATATACAGTTGTAAACCAGCATTAGGGAGACCAGACAGTATATACAGTTGTAAACCAGCATTAGGGAGACCAGACAGTATATACAGTTGTAAACCAATATTAGGGAGACCAGACAGTATATATAGTTGTAAACCAGCCAGACAGTATATAGGGTAAGACCAGATTAGGAGACCAGACAGTATATACAGTTGTAAACCAGCATTAGGGAGACCAGACAGTATATACAGTTGTAAACCAATATTAGGGAGACCAGACAGTATATATAGTTGTAAACCAATATTAGGGAGACCAGACAGTATATATAGTTGTAAACCAGCATTAGGGAGACCAGACAGTATATACAGTTGTAAACCAATATTAGGGAGACCAGACAGTATATATAGTTGTAAACCAGCATTAGGGAGACCAGACAGTATATATAGTTGTAAACCAGCATTAGGGAGACCAGACAGTATATACAGTTGTAAACCAGCATTAGGGAGACCAGACAGTATATACAGTTGTAAACCAGCATTAGGGAGACCAGACAGTATATACAGTTGTAAACCAGCATTAGGGAGACCAGACAGTATATACAGTTGTAAACCAGCATTAGGGAGACCAGACAGTATATACAGTTGTAAACCAATATTAGGGAGACCAGACAGTATATACAGTTGTAAACCAATATTAGGGAGACCAGACAGTATATACAGTTGTAAACCAATATTAGGGAGACCAGACAGTTGTATATATACAGTTGTAAACCAGCATTAGGGAGACCAGACAGTATATACAGTTGTAAACCAGCATTAGGGAGACCAGACAGTATATATAGTTGTAAACCAGCATTAGGGAGACCAGACAGTATATATAGTTGTAAACCAATATTAGGGAGACCAGACAGTATATATAGTTGTAAACCAGCATTAGGGAGACCAGACAGTATATATAGTTGTAAACCAGCATTAGGAGACCAGACAGTATATACAGTTGTAAACCAGCATTAGGGAGACCAGACAGTATATACAGTTGTAAACCAGCATTAGGGAGACCAGACAGTATATACAGTTGTAAACCAATATTAGGAGACCAGACAGTATATACATTTGTAAACCAATATTAGGGAGACCAGACAGTATATACAGTTGTAAACCAGCATTAGGAGACCAGACAGTATATATACAGTTGTAAACCAATATTAGGGAGACCAGACAGTATATATAGTTGTAAACCAGCATTAGGGAGACCAGACAGTATATATAGTTGTAAACCAGCATTAGGGAGACCAGACAGTATATATAGTTGTAAACCAGCATTAGGAGACCAGACAGTATATACAGTTGTAAACCAGCATTAGGGAGACCAGACAGTATATATAGTTGTAAACCAGCATTAGGGGAGACCAGACAGTATATACAGTTGTAAACCAATATTAGGGAGACCAGACAGTATATACAGTTGTAAACCAGCATTAGGGAGACCAGACAGTATATACAGTTGTAAACCAATATTAGGGAGACCAGACAGTATATACAGTTGTAAACCAATATTAGGGAGACCAGACAGTATATATAGTTGTAAACCAGCATTAGGGAGACCAGACAGTATATATAGTTGTAAACCAATATTAGGGAGACCAGACAGTATATACAGTTGTAAACCAGCATTAGGGAGACCAGACAGTATATACAGTTGTAAACCAGCATTAGGGAGACCAGACAGTATATACAGTTGTAAACCAGCATTAGGGAGACCAGACAGTATATATAGTTGTAAACCAGCATTAGGGAGACCAGACAGTATATACAGTTGTAAACCAGCATTAGGGAGACCAGACAGTATATACAGTTGTAAACCAGCATTAGGGAGACCAGACAGTATATACAGTTGTAAACCACTATTAGGGAGACCAGACAGTATATATAGTTGTAAACCAGCATTAGGGAGACCAGACAGTATATACAGTTGTAAACCAATATTAGGGAGACCAGACAGTATATATAGTTGTAAACCAGCATTAGGGAGACCAGACAGTATATACAGTTGTAAACCAGTATTAGGGAGACCAGACAGTATATACAGTTGTAAACCAGCATTAGGAGACCAGACAGTATATACAGTTGTAAACCAGCATTAGGGAGACCAGACAGTATATACAGTTGTAAACCAGCTATTAGGGAGACCAGACAGTATATACAGTTGTAAACCCAATATTAAGGAGACCAGACAGTATATACAGTTGTAAACCACCAGACAGTATTAGGGAGACCAGACAGTATATATAGTTGTAAACCAGCATTAGGGAGACCAGACAGTATATACAGTTGTAAACCAATATTAGGGAGACCAGACAGTATATAGTTGTAAACCAGCATTAGGGAGACCAGACAGTATATATAGTTGTAAACCAGCATTAGGGAGACCAGACAGTATATATAGTTGTAAACCAGCATTAGGGGAGACCAGACAGTATATACAGTTGTAAACCAACCATTAGGGAGACCAGACAGTATATACAGTTGTAAACCAGCATTAGGGAGACCAGACAGTATATACAGTTGTAAACCAGCATTAGGAGACCAGACAGTATATACAGTTGTAAACCAATATTAGGGAGACCAGACAGTATATACAGTTGTAAACCAGCATTAGGGAGACCAGACAGTATATACAGTTGTAAACCAGCATTAGGGAGACCAGACAGTATATACAGTTGTAAACCAATATTAGGGAGACCAGACAGTATATACAGTTGTAAACCAATATTAGGGAGACCAGACAGTATATACAGTTGTAAACCAGCATTAGGGAGACCAGACAGTATATACAGTTGTAAACCAGCATTAGGGAGACCAGACAGTATATACAGTTGTAAACCAATATTAGGGAGACCAGACAGTATATACAGTTGTAAACCAGCATTAGGGAGACCAGACAGTATATACAGTTGTAAACCAGCATTTAGGGAGACCAGACAGTATATACAGTTGTAAACCAGCATTAGGGGAGACCAGACAGTATATACAGTTGTAAACCAGCATTAGGGAGACCAGACAGTATATATAGTTGTAAACCAGCATTAGGGAGACCAGACAGTATATACAGTTGTAAACCACTATTAGGGAGACCAGACAGTATATATAGTTGTAAACCAGCATTAGGGAGACCAGACAGTATATATAGTTGTAAACCAGCATTAGGGAGACCAGACAGTATATATAGTTGTAAACCAGCATTAGGGAGACCAGACAGTATATACAGTTGTAAACCAGCATTAGGGAGACCAGACAGTATATACAGTTGTAAACCAGCATTAGGGAGACCAGACAGTATATACAGTTGTAAACCAATATTAGGGAGACCAGACAGTATATATAGTTGTAAACCAGCATTAGGGAGACCAGACAGTATATATAGTTGTAAACCAATATTAGGGAGACCAGACAGTATATATAGTTGTAAACCAGCATTAGGGAGACCAGACAGTATATATAGTTGTAGTTGTAAACCAGCATTAGGAGACCAGACAGTATATATAGTTGTAAACCAGCATTAGGGAGACCAGACAGTATATATAGTTGTAAACCAGTATTAGGGAGAGACCAGACAGTATATATACAGTTGTAAACCAGCATTAGGGAGACCAGACAGTATATACAGTTGTAAACCAGTATATACAGTTGGGAGACCAGACAGTATATATAGTTGTAAACCAGCATTAGGAGACCAGACAGTATATACAGTTGTAAACCAGCATTAGGGAGACCAGACAGTATATACAGTTGTAAACCAGCATTAGGGAGACCAGACAGTACATACAGTTGTAAACCAGCATTAGGGAGACCAGACAGTATATACAGTTGTAAACCACTATTAGGGAGACCAGACAGTATATATAGTTGTAAACCAATATTAGGGAGACCAGACAGTATATACAGTTGTAAACCAGCATTAGGGAGACCAGACAGTATATACAGTTGTAAACCAGCATTAGGGAGACCAGACAGTATATATAGTTGTAAACCACCATTTGGTAGACCAGACAGTATATATAGCTGTAAACCAGGGTTAGGAGACCAGACAGTATGTACAGTTGTAAACCAGCTTTAGGGAGACCAGACAGTATATACAGTTGTAAACCAGCATTAGGGAGACCAGACAGTATGTATCGTTGTAAACCAGCATTAGGTCGACCAGACAGTATATATATAGTTGTAAACCAGTATAAGGGAGACCAGACAGTATGTATAGTAGTAAACTAGCATTTAGGAGACATTGCATTCGAGATAAGCGACTTCACCAAAGACATCTGCTGCTGCAATAAATTGGCAATTCAGTCAAGTCTTACGGATGCAGGGTGGTAGTGATGGATATGGGGCATCTGTTTGAGTAAGCCAATCTGAGCTTAGGTTCTGGGAGGGTGACACGGAAACTTGTTAAACCGTCATTGACCAATGCAATTAAAGTATTCTACATGAAGGTAAGATAAACCGTTTTATCCCATCTCCCAGTAACTAATGCACACACAAGATTATTCTGCATACGGCATACACTCCCCCACAAAATAATCCCTCTCTTAGCCCCCTATAAACACATCTCAGTGCTCCCTATCTCGCTTGTGCATGATACTAAATTCAACCCACTCACACCTTTAGCATGCATGCACACACCAAATAAATGCTGAATACTAACATGTACTATCTAATACACACCCACAACTCTCCACACCACCATGTATCAAGTGCATAAGATTAAATGAAAGTGGCTCTTTGCCTAAAGAGGCGTTAGCATATCATTCTTTATCCAGTTTTAAATTTATACAATTTCAAATTATAAATCTACGTTTAAGTGAAGTTGTGAATTTTTGTGATCCTTAGCAAAGTGTAGTGGTATATGACAGCATTCATATTTTCTATGTTATTAATTTTATAACAATTACAAAAGGTGACTGAAGGATAATTCTGAACATTGGGTATTGATTTTTTATCTGTTGGTATTCTATGTTGTGGAGATATTGTTGAGATGAATTATCAATTATTGGTTATACCCTTACAATTATTAGTGTATACAACTGATAACATATACAACATGTAATCAGGTCTATCCACTACATTCTTTTTTGTGGATCTATTCAGTTACAATAATTGACTCAGTGGCCATGTACATTATGATCTTGAAAAACAGATATGGCATTTAGAACATGGACCAACATAATTTGCAAACAATATGCTGTGTTGGTAGGGCTGTCAAGTGATATTTCCATAGACAATATGCAGTGATCCACATCATATCATTACAGATGTACCAGTACCCCAAATCTGTTTTATTGCCTTTTGTTGTTGTTATTTCTCCATACATTCAGGTGTCTAATTCTCTTATCAGTAATGTAAACTCTGGTAGTGTGGTGCAAGTGAAAGACAATTTGATTGACTGTTTGGGTTTGATATCATTTTCTATATATACCAATGGCTCAAGCAAGTATGATGATCCTTCACTGAAGTGTCAAAATTGAGCATGACCATCTCCCTTGTGGACAGAGTGAGCAAGTGAGTTTAGTTTTACACCATTTTAAGCAATATTACCGGCATAACATGGTGGGGACACCAGAAAAACAGGCTTCACACATTGTACCCATGTGGGGAATCGAACAGTATTTGGCGTGACGAGTGAATGCTTACACCACTAGGCTACCCCACCACCATCTCCTTGTGAAGGGGAGACTGCAAGGTCCATGTGCATGTTCTGGGTGTGTTGGGGGTTGGTTGTAAGTTGTGGTTCCAAAACCATTCTATTTCTGGCAGGTCCTTTTCAATGCTGATCTTATTTCTGACAACCCATCATAACATTTATATTTCATGATTCTGTGTTATTTTAGAAAGTATATTTTGATCAATGTTGATTTTCTTCTGATGGAAAATACAGAAGAGAATGTATGAAAGTGTCTTAACTATTACATGTATTAACACTGGTATGTAAATTTTGATCATTTGTTACCAAACTCTATTCACTGTTTGTTCTGACAATATGTATTAATCTGATAAAAAGTTTTCACACTTTCGTAAAAGGGTAATGTGAATGAGATTATATGCTTTCTGTTGCTAGTACCCGTTAAATTAATGTTTGCGACTTGCAAGATGATGTTTCATTATATGTACACTATGGGGATTATCCTTTTAACAAATAAAGGTAAATGAATGAATTTTAACAAAACGTGAAAGGTTTTTCATGTTGAGAGCATACTTTCAGTTTCATGTTCATTCTGTGTATTGTTTCAATGAATTGTTACTGGTACATGGTGTATTTCTTCTTAGTAAGGGAAGTAGTGAGAGGTACAAGACATAGTAGAGACTGAAACAGAATTGATTGTACATTGTCTTTATAGTTATGTACTGGAGAACAGTTTTCACATTTTCACAACTGTAAATTCAAGCCCTGAATCATAATAATAATAATAATGTGACCATTTATATAGCGCCAAACACCACACACTAGGTATGCTCATAGTGCTAACAATCAAGGCACAGCACATTATTACCCCGGATGCTGCAAGGAATAGTTTTAGTTGGTATACCTGATAATTTAAACTGATATTTGCTTCTCCAGTTTACATAAAGAATTATTACTATTGTGGTGTTGTTTAAAACCTGAATGTTTTTGGTCAAATGTAAACTGATAGAAGTGTTGTTTCTCAATTCAGAGATGTTCATTTGTGATGTAGATATGTCTTAACTCACAGGTTTTAGAAAAACATTCCACAACATTAAAATAAATATCTCTTAACTGAAAGTGTTTGATGCTTTTATTACTTACATCAAGGGCGTGTAATTCAGGAAACTTTAGTTGCCTAATGCCAGCTCACAATGTGTCAACTTATTCTCTGAGAGAGAGTAGGTGGTGAGGTGAAACGGGTTTAACGTCATACTTAAAATATTTCCCTCATATGATGTATGTGTGCGTGGCTGCTTGTACTAGCCCAGTACAAAAATCTCATTGGCACCGCGAACAAACCTTTGCGACTGCGACCGCTGTCTTTGTTGACGCTGGCAAGCTCGGATGTAGCGGCGGCTTAGCTGATTGGCTACTGTGAGAAAGCAGAGCCAGCAAAGGGAGATGATATAATTAGAAGGTTTGTTAGCGGTGCCACACAGATTTGGGGAAATCATGCAGTCAAATAGACAGATCTGAAACTTTAAAACAAGAAAGAACTCCTTCTACCTCTGCATCAATTGTGTCCCTAAGTTTAAATGGTTAGATAATTTAAGAAGCGAAAGTGAGTTGTGATTGGTTCGCCCTACTTCCCAGCATGGACACCCGATTGGATAAAAAGCCAGCCATTCTTATCAGACAGTGGGTCTCACTTCTGATGTTATGGTCCACAAGAATTAGGTTTTGGTGGTAGTAGTAAGACCTGTTACTTTAAAGGGGAAGTGTACACGATAAAATCACATTTATTCTTATGTGAACCAAAGTGAAATATTTTAATTATTTAATATCACTGTTTGAGATGATACTCTCATTTTTCTTACAATGACAGTAAAACCCTCAAAATAAGTGCTGAAATGTTATGCCATTATGCGGCCCTAAATGCCGAGCTAAACAGGTCAGAGTTACTGCCCTTTGATTATGACGTAATTGGTGCCACTTGATTTTAGACTGGTCTCCTGTCTAGTCCCAAATCAAAAAATAATAATACTGAAATTAATCACGTGAGAAAAGTTTGTGAAAATACGAAAGAAGCATAAGAACTGAAAATGTAATCAGCAGGACAGATTGATAATGTGTATTTTCATTCATAGCCTCACCTCAATGAAAATACTAAATATGTTTAACAATGTTGACGTACGTATGACATCACTATCGGGAAGTGACACTCTCAAAATGGCGTGTACACGAGTACACCGGATTTTTCGACGGAAAATTTCGTTGTTTCAAGCAACGTATATACATAAATGTGACATGTAAGTAGTCCGAAACATTCTGACAATCTGCTGGTTGTTATTTTCCTTTTGTTTTCATTGTGACCAGGGGTGGAGAATTTCCATCGTGGGTGTTCGTGAGTTTGCGTCAATCATGGCGTCACGCTTTCAGAAACTACAATATGTTGTGATGAATCTCGGAAATCATTGGAATACACCTATTTTGTATAACTACCGCTTGCTACTATACCATTCCCGTGCATGGTATAAAACTAATGAGCAAGTGTATGAAACAAAAGTAGGCGAACAGATACACAGTGTAAAATCTGAGATTGACTTTGTTTACATTTCAAACAAGTGGTCCTTTCCCAGCGCGGCATCTGATTTATTTCGTTAGATTTCACTGAAACACTTGGTATTGGTGACAAAGACCATTTGTCATTATATTTTGAACTGTATGTGGAATTCTGGGATTAGTGTAAGTGCACGTGTGACGTTATTTTATAAACACTCTGCAATATGGCTGAAAATTCACTTTGACGTTAACTGCGTATTTTCAAAAACATTCTCAGCGATTCTCTAGCTTTTGTATCGACAATGTTTCCGAACGAGCATTGGTGATTCGAATAAATTTTTTTTTTAAAATATCGCTGATCACAATGATACGGGTTCTTGGGTGTTTTTTTTTGTCTCTTAAATTCAATTCTCCCAGCAAAATTTGACATTTGAATTATGACATCAATACTATAAATTACGAAAACACAGTGAATGGGGATTTCGTAATCTGTCCAAATTGGTCAGATTTACGATGCATGTAATTTTCAATATACATGTATTTGCCTTACAATGGGCGTCATAGAAATGGTATCATAGAAAAACGAATTTCAAACAGAATTAACAACTGCCACTTTCATTTATCTTCGTGATGTATTTGGATAATTGTGGTATCGATAGGTAGGAAGAGTGGATATATGCAGGAATTAAGTAACAAACGTAGAATGCCGACACATTCACCGATGGCAAGCTAGGTGTAGTGCATAAACGCTTTAGTTTTTGTGAAAAACGATACTGTTGAATGACTACCGACTCAGGTTGAATGTTGTAGTATTTGGTTACGTGGTAACACTGTTTGTACAATGTATACGTTTTTTTGTATACAACTGCAACGTCATCACACTGTGCAACTGATCACATAGCCAGCTGACGGCCAGCTGGATTAAAACAGTAGCCTGCGCATCGAGACACTAGAACCACACCTATATCTTCGCCACGTGAAATGTGTCTAACAACGTCATTAGTTTATCGGTTTGGCACCAATGACGTCATTTCCAAGGGACGTAAGCCATGGTGTGTTTACTGTGGCCAGTATAATCGATATAACGCAAAAAATAAACTAGTTACTTCTGATATTTGTACTGTTTTGTCTATAAAACTACTTGACAAACACGTTTTATGATGAGAAATTGCAAGACAAAAAGGTTAATTTTCGTGTAAACTTGCCCTTTAATTACTTCTCTGAGGTCTAAATACACCATATGGTTTCCCTAAGGTTAGTGTTTAACTGAATATGTGAACCTGGTCTCCTTAAGGCTTGAATTCAACTACTGGTATATATGCCTGTATTGGTGTAATCAAAAGCAAGTTCAAATGATTCATAGCGAGCGAGTGTGCGTACTGATTCAAGCCTGGCACCTTTAACTCACTGATAGCACTACATGTTGATGAAAATCATGAAGAATGTCATTCCATATCCGAGGAACGGTTCCTGCAGCATTGCTGGATGGTTCTGTTGACACTGCAAACATCATTCCATTTTCTTCCAGAGGCGTTCAGTAGGTGACAAATCAAAGCATGCTGTTGGCCAGGAAAACACATTGAGAACTACTGTCCCTAATGCTGGTCTTTGAATATATATATACCATCTGGTCCCCGTCCCCTAATGCTGTTTTTTTTAACCGCAAAAGAAACGCACGTTACTATTTTCAAACATACGTTCCAAATGTATTCCTTTTAGGACAACAAAGTATACCATCAAAGAACCAAGCATTCGAAGACGGTTTTGCCATTGTTGCTGCTGATTCTTGACCATATTGCCCAAACGCAATCATTTTCATGTTTTTAGTGTTTTTTGCATAAAGTTTTTGTGTTGCACACAAAAATGCGTGCATTCACTCAATTTGAAGCTTTATAAGGCAGGTCATTCAAAAAACACCATAGAACACAAAATTGACTGTGATAACGTGGAGAAAACATGCCACGTCCAACTGAACAGCAAAGAGGAATCGCTGTTGGAATGTTGCAGACAGGATCCACACCAACTGCAGTGGCCAGGCACTTCAGATGTCACGTGACAACAATCACAAGACTATCCACAAGGTATCGTCAAACCGGGGAGGTGGAAGTCTCATGGTAAGGGCTGTCTTCAGCTACCACCACAGAACACGGTTACACGTGTTTCGTCAACGTGTGACTGCTGTAGTCTACAGAGACCAGGTCCTTCAACACCACGTTGTACCGCTATTCCAGGCCCAACCCTAGCTCCAGACGTTCCAGCAGGACAATGCTCGTCCTCACACTGCACGGGTCTCTACGGACTTCCTCAGAGGGAACAACATTGCTGTACTGCCCTGGCCCTCTCTGTCCCCGGATATGGCACCAATCGAGCATGTGTGGGATGAAATTGGTAGACGGATACAGACAGCTGCTCAACCTCAAAACCTTAGAGATTTGGAAGCCAGATTGGTCAGGGAATGGAATCAAATTCCCCAAGCCTTCTTTCAGACACTTGTTGACTCGATGAGACGTCGTTGTGCTGCCTGCATTGCAGCCAATGGTTGTCACACGCGCTACTGATTGACACACTGTTTCGTGACATTTTTGGTGTGTGAGGGTGGAGTGATAACATATGCTTTTACAGTAATCTTGCGTGTTGTTTTCACCAGAGACCACGATTCATTTCTTCAACAATCACTTGTCTGTTGTTTTTTTCGTAGTGTTAAGATTGTTTGTTCCACAGATTCAGAAATATTGACATTTCTACATCAACTTCTGTTTCTTTTGCGGTTCAGTATATATACCATCTATTCCCCCTAATGCTGGTCTTTGAATAGATATACCATCTGGTCTCCCTAACGCTGGTTTTTAAATATATATACCATCTGGTCGCCCTAATGCTGGTTTTAAAATATATATACCATGTGGTCCCCCTAACGCTGGTTTTTAAATATATATACCATCTGGTCGCCCTAATTCTGGTTTTTAAATATATATACCATCTGGTGCCCCTAGTGCTGGTTTTTAAATAGATATACCATCTGGTCCCCCTAAAGCTGTTTTTTAAATATATATACCATCTGGTCTCCCTAAAGCTGGTCTTTAAATATATATACCATCTATTCTCCCTAATGCTGGTCTTTGAATATATATGCCATCTGGTCGCCCTAATGGTGGTTTTTAGATATATATACCATCTAGTCGCCCTAATGTTGGTTTTAAAACATATATACCATCCGGTCCCCCCTAATGGTGGTTTGTAAATATATATACCATCTGGTCTCCCTAATGCTGGTTTTAAAATATATATACCATCTGGTCCCCTAATGCTGGTTTTAAATATATATACCATCTGGTCCCCTAATCCTGGTTTTGGACATATATATACCATCTAGTCGTCCTAATGCTGGTTTTAAATATATATACCATCTGGTCGCCCTAATGCTGGTTTTAAATATATATACCATCTGGTCGCCCTAATGCTGGTTTTAAAATATATATACCATCTGGTCGCCCTAATGCTGGTTTTAAATATATATACCATCTGGTCTCCCTAATGCTGGTTTTAAATATATATACCATCTGGTCGCCCTAATGCTGGTTTTAATATATATATACCATCTGGTCGCCCTAATGCTGGTTTTAAATATATATACCATCTGGTCGCCCTAATGCTGGTTTTAAATATATATACCATCTGGTCGCCCTAATGCTGGTTTTAAATATATATACCATCTGGTCGCCCTAATGCTGGTTTTTAAATAAATATATATACCATCTGGTCGCCCTAATGCTGGTTTTTTAAATATATATACCATCTGGTCCCCTAATGCTGATTTTTTAAATATATATGCCATCTGGTCCCCCTAATGCTGGTTTTTAAATATATATACCATCTGGTCTCCCTAATGCTTATTTTAAAATATATATACCATCTGGTCCCCCTAATGCTGGTTTTAAAATATATATATACCATCTGGTCGCCCTAATGCTGGTTTTTAAATATATATACCATCTGGTCGCCCTAATGCTGGTTTTTGAATATATATATACCATCTGGTCGCCCTAATGCTGGTTTTTAAATATATATACCATCTGGTCGCCCTAATGCTGGTTTTAAATATATATACCATCTGGTCCCCTAATGCTGGTTTTAAAATATATATACCATCTGGTCCCCCTAATGCTGGTTTTTAAATATATATACCATCTGGTCCCCCTAATCCTGGTTTTTGGACATATATATACCATCTAGACGTCCTAATGCTGGTTTTTAAATATATATACCATCTGGTCGCCCTAATGCTGGTTTTTAAATATATATACCATCTGGTCGCCCTAATGCTGGTTTTTAAATATATATACCATCTGGTCGCCCTAATGCTGGTTTTTAAATATATATACCATCTGGTCTCCCTAATGCTGGTTTTTAAATATATATACCATCTGGTCCCCCTAATGCTGGTTTTAATATATATATACCATCTGGTCGCCCTAATGCTGGTTTTTAAATATATATACCATCTGGTCGCCCTAATGCTGGTTTTTAAATATATATACCATCTGGTCGCCCTAATGCTGGTTTTTAAATACATATACCATCTGGTCGCCCTAATGCTGGTTTTTAAATATATATACCATCTGGTCGCCCTAATGCTGGTTTTAAATATATATACCATCTGGTCGCCCTAATGCTGGTTTTAAATATATATACCATCTGGTCCCCTAATGCTGATTTTTAAATATATATACCATCTGGTCTCCCTAATGCTGGTTTTAAAATATATATACCATCTGGTCCCCCTAATGCTGGTTTTAATATATATATATATCCATCTGGTCCCCCTAATGCTGGTTTTTAAATATATATACCATCTGGTCGCCCTAATGCTGTTTTTTTAATATATATATACCATCTGGTCGCCCTAATGCTGGTTTTAAATATATATACCCATCTGGTCCCCTAATGCTGGTTTTAAATATATATACCATCTGGTCCCCTAATGCTGGTTTTTAAATATATATACCATCTGGTCTCCCTAATGCTGGTTTTAAATATATATATACCATCTGGTCCCCTAATGCTGGGTTTTAAATATATATACCATCTGGTCATATATATATATACCATCTGGTCCCTAATGCTGGTTTTAAATATATATACCATCTGGTCGCCCTAATGCTGGTTTTTAAATATATATACCATCTGGTCCCCCTAATGCTGGTTTTAAATATATATACCATCTGGTCCCCCTAATGCTGGTTTTTAAATATATATACCATCTGGTCCCCTAATGCTGGTTTTAAATATATATACCATCTGGTCGCCCTAATGCTGGTTTTTGAAATATATATACCATCTGGTCCCCCTAATGCTGGTTTTAAATATATATACCCATCTGGTCCCCTAATGCTGGTTTTAAAATATATATACCATCTGGTCCCCTAATGCTGGTTTTTAAATATATATACCATCTGGTCCCCTAATGCTGGTTTTAAATATATATACCATCTGGTCCCCCTAATGCTGGTTTTAAATATATATACCATCTGGTCTCCCTAATGCTGGTTTTAAATATATATACCATCTGGTCTCCCTAATGCTGGTTTTTGAAATATATATACCATCTGGTCGCCCTAATGCTGGTTTTAAATATATATACCATCTGGTCGCCCTAATGCTGGTTTTAAAATATATATACCATCTGGTCCCCTAATGCTGGTTTTAAATATATATACCATCTGGTCTCCCTAATGCTGGTTTTAAAATATATATACCATCTGGTCCCCTAATGCTGGTTTTTAAATATATATACCATCTGGTCCCCTAATGCTGGTTTTTAAATATATATACCATCTGGTCGCCCTAATGCTGGTTTTAAATATATATATACCATCTGGTCCCCCTAATGCTGGTTTTAAATATATATACCATCTGGTCGCCCTAATGCTGGTTTTAAATATATATACCATCTGGTCGCCCTAATGCTGGTTTTAAATATATATACCATCTGGTCCCCCAAATGCTGGTTTTAAATATATATATACCATCTGGTCGCCCTAATGCTGGTTTTAAATATATATACCATCTGGTCGCCCTAATGCTGGTTTTTTAAATATATATATACCATCTGGTCGCCCTAATGCTGGTTTTAAATATATATACCATCTGGTCGCCCTAATGCTGGTTTTAAATATATATACCATCTGGTCCCCTAATGCTGGTTTTTAAATATATATACCATCTGGTCGCCCTAATGCTGGTTTTTAAATATATATACCATCTGGTCCCCCTAATGCTGGTTTTTAAATATATATATACCATCTGGTCCCCTAATGCTGGTTTTAAATATATATATACCATCTGGTCTCCCTAATGCTTATTTTTAAATATATATACCATCTGGTCCCCCTAATGCTGGTTTTAAAATATATATACCATCTGGTCGCCCTAATGCTGGTTTTAAATATATATACCATCTGGTCGCCCTAATGCTGGTTTTGAATATATATATACCATCTGGTCGCCCTAATGCTGGTTTTAAATATATATACCATCTGGTCGCCCTAATGCTGGTTTTAAAATATATATACCATCTGGTCCCCCTAATGCTGGTTTTAAATATATATACCATCTGGTCCCCTAATCCTGGTTTTTGGACATATATATACCATCTGGTCGCCCTAATGCTGGTTTTAAATATATATACCATCTGGTCCCCTAATGCTGGTTTTAAATATATATATACCATCTGGTCGCCCTAATGCTGGTTTTAAATATATATACCATCTGGTCGCCCTAATGCTGGTTTTAAATATATATACCATCTGGTCTCCCTAATGCTGGTTTTAAATATATATACCATCTGGTCCCCTAATGCTGGTTTTAAATATATATACCATCTGGTCGCCCTAATGCTGGTTTTAAATATATATACCATCTGGTCGCCCTAATGCTGGTTTTAAATATATATACCATCTGGTCGCCCTAATGCTGGTTTTAAATATATATACCATCTGGTCGCCCTAATGCTGGTTTTTGGTCGCCCTAAATATATATACCCATCTGGTCGCCCTAATGCTGGTTTTTAAATATATATACCATCTGGTCGCCCTAATGCTGGTTTTAAATATATATACCATCTGGTCCCCTAATGCTGATTTTAAATATATATACCATCTGGTCTCCCTAATGCTGGTTTTAAAATATATATACCATCTGGTCCCCTAATGCTGGTTTTAATATATATATACCATCTGGTCCCCTAATGCTGGTTTTAAATATATATACCATCTGGTCGCCCTAATGCTGGTTTTAAATATATATACCATCTGGTCGCCCTAATGCTGGTTTTAAAATATATATACCATCTGGTCCCCTAATGCTGGTTTTAAATATATATACCATCTGGTCCCCCTAATGCTGGTTTTTAAATATATATACCATCTGGTCCCCCTAATGCTGGTTTTTAAATATATATACCATCTGGTCCCCCTAATGCTGGTTTTTAAATATATATACCATCTGGTCCCCTAATGCTGGTTTTAAATATATATACCATCTGGTCGCCCTAATGCTGGTTTTTTAATATATATACCATCTGGTCCCCTAATGCTGGTTTTAAATATATATACCATCTGGTCCCCTAATGCTGGTTTTTAAATATATATACCATCTGGTCCCCTAATGCTGGTTTTAAATATATATACCATCTGGTCGCCCTAATGCTGGTTTTTGAATATATATACCATCTGGTCGCCCTAATGCTGGTTTTTAAATATATATACCATCTGGTCCCCCTAATGCTGGTTTTTAAATATATATATCATATGGTCCCCCTAATGCTGTTTTTTAAATATATATACCATCTGGTCCCCTAATGCTGGTTTTTAAATATATATACCATCTGGTCCCCCTAATGCTGGTTTTTAAATATATATACCATCTGGTCCCCCTAATGCTGGTTTTAAAATATATATATACCATCTGGTCGCCCTAATGCTGGTTTTTAAATATATATACCATCTGGTCGCCCTAATGCTGGTTTCTAAATATATATATACCATCTGGTCGCCCTAATGCTGGTTTTAAATATATATACCATCTGGTCGCCCTAATGCTGGTTTTAAATATATATACCATCTGGTCGCCCTAATGCTGGTTTTAAATATATATACCATCTGGTCCCCCTAATGCTGGTTTTAAATATATATACCATCTGGTCCCCCTAATGCTGGTTTTAAATATATATACCATCTGGTCGCCCTAATGCTGGTTTTAAATATATATACCATCTGGTCCCCTAATGCTGGTTTTAAATATATATACCATCTGGTCCCCTAATGCTGGTTTTAAATATATATAGCATCTGGTCGCCCTAATGCTGGTTTTTAAATATATATACCATCTGGTCGCCCTAATGCTGGTTTTAAAATATATATACCATCTGGTCGCCCTAATGCTGGTTTTAAATATATATACCATCTGGTCCCCCTAATGCTGGTTTTAAATATATATACCATCTGGTCCCCTAATGCTGGTTTTAAATATATATACCATCTGGTCGCCCTAATGCTGGTTTTAAATATATATACCCTCTGGTCGCCCTAATGCTGGTTTTAAAATATATATACCATCTGGTCGCCCTAATGCTGGTTTTTTTATATATACCATCTGGTCGCCCCTAATGCTGGTTTTAAATATATATACCATCTGGTCCCCCTAATGCTGGTTTTAAATATATATACCATCTGGTCGCCCTAATGCTGGTTTTAAATATATATACCATCTGGTCGCCCTAATGCTGGTTTTAAATATATATACCATCTGGTCGCCCTAATGCTGGTTTTAAATATATATACCATCTGGTCGCCCTAATGCTGGTTTTAAATATATATACCATCTGGTCGCCCTAATGCTGGTTTTTTAAATATATATACCATCTGGTCGCCCTAATGCTGGTTTTAAATATATATACCATCTGGTCGCCCTAATGCTGGTTTTAAATATATATACCATCTGGTCCCCTAATGCTGGTTTTAAATATATATACCATCTGGTCGGTTTTAAATATATATACCCTAATGCTGGTTTTAAATACACATACCATCTGGTCGCCCTAATGCTGGTTTTAAATATATATACCATCTGGTCGCCCTAATGGTGGTTTTAAATATATATATACCCTCTGGTCGCCCTAATGCTGGTTTTAAAATATATATACCATCTGGTCGCCCTAATGCTGGTTTTAAATACATGTATATATATCATCTGGTCCCCTAATGCTGGTTTTATATTATATATACCATCTGGTCCCCTAATGCTGTTTTTCAAATATATATACCATCTGGTCGCCCTAATGCTGGTTTTAAATATATATACCATCTGGTCGCCCTAATGCTGGTTTTAAATATATATATACCATCTGGTCCCCTAATGCTGTTTTTAAAATATATATACCATCTGGTCCCCTAATGCTGGTTTTAAAATATATATACCATCTGGTCCCCTAACGCTGGTTTTAAAATATATATATACCATCTGGTCGCCCTAATGCTGGTTTTAAATATATATACCATCTGGTCCCCCTAATGCTGGTTTTTAAATATATATGCCATCTGGCCGCCCTAATGCTGGTTTTTAAATATATATACCATCTGGTCCCCCTAATGCTGGTTTTTAAATATATATACCATCTGGTCGCCCTAATGCTGGTTTTTAAATACACATACCATCTGGTCGCCCTAATGCTGGTTTTTAAATATATATACCATCTGGTCGCCCTAATGCTGGTTTCAAAATATATATATCATCTGGTCCCCTAATGCTGGTTTTAAATATATATACCATCTGGTCGCCCTAATGCTGGTTTTAAATATATATACCATCTGGTCGCCCTAATGCTGGTTTTTAAAATATATATACCATCTGGTCGCCCTAATGCTGGTTTTAAAATATATATACCATCTGGTCGCCCTAATGCTGGTTTTAAAATATATATACCATCTGGTCCCCTAATGCTGGTTTTAAAATATATATACCATCTGGTCGCCCTAATGCTGGTTTTAAATATATATACCATCTGGTCCCCTAATGCTGGTTTTAAATATATATACCATCTGGTCGCCCTAATGCTGGTTTTAAGAAATATAATATATATACCATCCATGGTCCCCCTAATGCTGGTTTTAAATATATATACCATCTGGTCGCCCTAATGCTGGTTTTAAATATATATACCATCTGGTCGCCCTAATGCTGGTTTTAAATATATATACCATCTGGTCGCCCTAATGCTGGTTTTAAATATATATATATCATCTGGTCCCCTAATGCTGGTTTTAAATATATATACCATCTGGTCGCCCTAATGCTGGTTTTAAATATATATACCATCTGGTCGCCCTAATGCTGGTTTTAAATATATATACCATCTGGTCGCCCTAATGCTGGTTTTAAATATATATACCATCTGGTCGCCCTAATGCTGGTTTTAAATATATATACCATCTGGTCCCCTAATGCTTGTTTTAAATATATATACCATCTGGTCGCCCTAATGCTGGTTTTAAATATATATATATCATCTGGTCCCCTAATGCTGGTTTTAAAAATATATATACCATCTGGTCGCCCTAATGCTGGTTTTAAATATATATACCATCTGGTCCCCTAATGCTGGTTTTAAATATATATACCATCTGGTCCCCCTAATGCTGGTTTTAAATATATATACCATCTGGTCGCCCTAATGCTGGTTTTAAATATATATACCATCTGGTCCCCTAATGCTGGTTTTAAAATATATATACCATCTGGTCGCCCTAATGCTGGTTTTAAATATATATACCATCTGGTCGCCCTAATGCTGGTTTTAAATATATATACCATCTGGTCCCCTAATGCTGGTTTTAAATATATATACCATCTGGTCGCCCTAATGCTGGTTTTAAATATATATACCATCTGGTCCCCTTGCTGGTTTTAAATATATATACCATCTGGTCGCCCTAATGCTGGTTTTAAAATATATATACCATCTGGTCGCCCTAATGCTGGTTTTAAATATATATACCATCTGGTCGCCCTAATGCTGGTTTTTAAATATATATATACCATCTGGTCCCCTAATGCTGGTTTTAAATATATATACCATCTGGTCCCCTAATGCTGGTTTTTAAATATATATACCATCTGGTCGCCCTAATGCTGGTTTTAAATACACATACCATCTGGTCGCCCTAATGCTGGTTTTAAATATATATACCATCTGGTCGCCCTAATGGTGGTTTTAAATATATATACCCTCTGGTCGCCCTAATGCTGGTTTTAAAATATATATACCATCTGGTCGCCCTAATGCTGGTTTTAAATATATGTATATATATCATCTGGTCCCCTAATGCTGGTTTTATATTATATATACCATCTGGTCCCCTAATGCTGGTTTTAAATATATATACCATCTGGTCGCCCTAATGCTGGTTTTAAATATATATACCATCTGGTCCCCCTAATGCTGGTTTTAAATATATATACCATCTGGTCGCCCTAATGCTGGTTTTAAATATATATACCATCTGGTCGCCCTAATGCTGGTTTTAAATATATATACCATCTGGTCCCCCCTAATGCTGGTTTTTAAATATATATACCATCTGGTCGCCCTAATGCTGGTTTTAAAATATATATATCATCTGGTCCCCTAATGCTGGTTTTAAATATATATACCATCTGGTCGCCCTAATGCTGGTTTTAAATATATATACCATCTGGTCGCCCTAATGCTGGTTTTAAAATATATATACCATCTGGTCTCCCTAATGCTGGTTTTAAATATATATACCATCTGGTCGCCCTAATGCTGGTTTTAAATATATATACCATCTGGTCCCCTAATGCTTGGTTTTTAAATATATATACCATCTGGTCCCCCTAATGCTGGTTTTAAAATATATATACCATCTGGTCCCCTAATGCTGGTTTTAAATATATATACCATCTGGTCCCCTAATGCTGGTTTTAAATATATATACCATCTGGTCGCCCTAATGCTGGTTTTAAATATACATACCATCTGGTCGCCCTAATGCTGGTTTTAAATATATATACCATCTGGTCGCCCTAATGCTGGTTTCAAATATATATATATCATCTGGTCCCCTAATGCTGGTTTTAAATATATATACCCATCTGGTCGCCCTAATGCTGGTTTTAAATATATATACCATCTGGTCGCCCTAATGCTGGTTTTAAATATATATACCATCTGGTCGCCCTAATGCTGGTTTTAAAATATATATACCATCTGGTCGCCCTAATGCTGGTTTTAAATACACATACCATCTGGTCCCCTAATGCTTGTTTTAAATATATATACCATCTGGTCGCCCTAATGCTGGTTTTAAAATATATATATCATCTGGTCCCCCTAATGCTGGTTTTTAAATATATATACCATCTGGTCGCCCTAATGCTGGTTTTTAAATATATATACCATCTGGTCCCCTAATGCTGGTTTTTAAATATATATACCATCTGGTCCCCCTAATGCTGGTTTTTAAATATATATACCATCTGGTCGCCCTAATGCTGGTTTTTAAATATATATACCCTCTGGTCCCCCTAATGCTGGTTTTAAAATATATATACCATCTGGTCTCCCTAATGCTGGTTTTTAAATATATATACCATCTGGTCGCCCTAATGCTGGTTTTTAAATATATATACCATCTGGTCCCCCTAATGCTGGTTTTTAAATATATATACCATCTGGTCCCCTAATGCTGGTTTTTAAATATATATACCATCTGGTCCCCCTAATGGTGGTTTTTAAATATATATACCCTCTGGTCGCCCTAATGCTGGTTTTAAAATATATATACCATCTGGTCGCCCTAATGCTGGTTTTTAAATATATATACCATCTGGTCGCCCTAATGCTGGTTTTTAAATATATATACCATCTGGTCCCCTAATGCTGGTTTTAAATATATATACCATCTGGTCCCCTAATGCTGGTTTTAAATATATATACCATCTGGTCGCCCTAATGCTGGTTTTAAATACACATACCATCTGGTCGCCCTAATGCTGGTTTTTAAATATATATACCATCTGGTCGCCCTAATGGTGGTTTTTAAATATATATACCCTCTGGTCGCCCTAATGCTGGTTTTAAAATATATATACCATCTGGTCGCCCTAATGCTGGTTTTAAATACATGTATATATATCATCTGGTCCCCTAATGCTGGTTTTATATTATATATACCATCTGGTCCCCTAATGCTGGTTTTTAAATATATATACCATCTGGTCGCCCTAATGCTGGTTTTAAATATATATACCATCTGGTCGCCCTAATGCTGGTTTTAAATATATATACCATCTGGTCGCCCTAATGCTGGTTTTAAATATATATACCATCTGGTCGCCCTAATGCTGGTTTTTAAATATATATACCATCTGGTCCCCTAATGCTGGTTTTAAAATATATATACCATCTGGTCGCCCTAATGCTGGTTTTAAATATATATAGCATCTGGTCGCCCTAATGCTGGTTTTAAATATATATACCATCTGGTCTCCCTAATGCTGGTTTTAAATATATATACCATCTGGTCGCCCTAATGCTGGTTTTAAATACACATACCATCTGGTCCCCTAATGCTTGTTTTTAAATATATATACCATCTGGTCCCCTAATGCTGGTTTTAAAATATATATATCATCTGGTCCCCTAATGCTGGTTTTAAAATATATATACCATCTGGTCGCCCTAATGCTGGTTTTAAATATATATACCATCTGGTCGCCCTAATGCTGGTTTTAAATATATATACCATATGGTCTCCCTAATGCTGGTTTTACATATATATACTATATGGTCTCCCTAATGCTGGTTTTAAATATATATATACCATATGGTCTCCCTAATGCTGGTTCCAGATATAGATTCCGGTCTCCCTAATGCTCGTTCTGTATGTATGAAAATTAGGGAGACCATAAAAACTACGATATATTTTTATTTAATATTTTTTTTGCATCGTCTTTTTTTTCATGCTTGCTAAGATGACTTTGAGTTACATTACACTATTAAAGTGAGCAAAAGTTATTTTTAGAACAGAATATACACGTGGTCTCCCTAATGCTGGTTTTATATTATATATACCATCTGGTCCCCCTAATGCTGGTTTTTAAATATATATACCATCTGGTCGCCCTAATGCTGGTTTTTAAATATATATACCATCTGGTCGCCCTAATGCTGGTTTTTAAATATATATACCATCTGGTCGCCCTAATGCTGGTTTTTAAATATATATACCATCTGGTCGCCCTAATGCTGGTTTTTAAATACACATACCATCTGGTCCCCCTAATGCTTGTTTTTAAATATATATACCATCTGGTCGCCCTAATGCTGGTTTTAAAATATATATATCATCTGGTCCCCCTAATGCTGGTTTTTAAATATATATACCATCTGGTCGCCCTAATGCTGGTTTTTAAATATATATACCATCTGGTCGCCCTAATGCTGGTTTTTAAATATATATACCATCTGGTCTCCCTAATGCTGGTTTTTAAATATATATACCATCTGGTCGCCCTAATGCTGGTTTTTAAATACACATACCATCTGGTCCCCCTAATGCTTGTTTTTAAATATATATACCATCTGGTCCCCCTAATGCTGGTTTTAAAATATATATATCATCTGGTCGCCCTAATGCTGGTTTTTAAATATATATACCATATGGTCTCCCTAATGCTGGTTTTTACATATATATACTATATGGTCTCCCTAATGCTGGTTTTTAAATATATATACCATATGGTCTCCCTAATGCTGGTTCCAGATATAGATTCCGGTCTCCCTAATGCTCGTTCTGTATGTATGAAAATTAGGGAGACCGCAAAACACGTATATTTTTTATTTAATATTTTTTTTGCATCGTCTTTTTTTTCATGCTTGCTAAGATGACTTTGAGTTACATTACACTATTAAAGTGAGCAAAAGTTATTTTTAGAACAGAATATACACGTGGTCTCCCTAATGCTGGTTTTTACATACGGTCTCCCTAATGCTGGTTTCATATATATATATATATATATATATATATAATTTTAATATATCGCTCATCTCCTACGTATATACGATATATTAAGTACTACGTAGGGGATAATTTGTCCTACGTAGGAGAAAATATGCCTTACGTAGGAGATATTAAGTCCTACGTAGGAGATAGTGAGACCAAACATTTTTTTCACCGTGGCCCTACTACGCTTCCGTGGTACTTAACCCTAACTTGAAACTCTACATATTACTGTAAGAGATAGTTATCATGAACATAGAGCCGTTCATAGAGAACCGTTCTCTGTCAAGTTTGTACAGGAGGTGGTGCGCGTGTAAACGTATGAAATAATATCCGTTACATGTTGAACACGAATGGCGTTATGAACTAGCTTCACAATATCATCTGCGACTTCGATATTCACTGCGCGACCAAGAAACAAGAGTTTTTAAAACTCCCAGCGTTGTTGAGTGAGTGACTCAACATGGAGTTATGCATAAACACCATACAGGGCATTGATTAGATTCATGTTCCCAAAGGAAAGACCAGCACGAACAAACACACTACACGCTCTCGCTTTATGAGATATACGACGACAGATGGTTGTTGTCACAACAGGGACTCAGTGAGTGTTCAATAGCAAAAAGCAGTCAGTAATTTACAAACCAAATTAAAAAAGAAAGGTTTTTTTTCATCCACTATTATGTATAATTTATCATGTGTTAAGTTGTAGAAACGCTTCACTTTAAAGAGTAAATAAGCACAAGAACTTCCATTTGTTTTCCGTTGTCAGATCACATAATGCCAATGACATCGCTGGGCGTGGGACGGGAAGTGACTGAAAGGCAAATCAGCTCGGAATAGAAGCTGTGTTTCAAAGACAGGTATTTAACATGAAAGACTAGTGTAAATTTTGCAGTAATGACTTTTTAATAACATACACGGACATGGGCGACGGCAAAATAGTCGGGGCTGCATGAAATACATGGACAGTGTGGGTTATAATGAAGTGAGTGGGTGAGTTTAGTTTTACCCGCTTTTAGCAATATTCCGGCAATATCATGACGGGGGACACCTAAAATGGGCTTCACACATAGTCACCATTTGGGGAATCGAACCCGGGTCTTCGGCGTGACGCTTTAGCCACTTGGCTACCCCACAGCCCAAATAATGGCTGAACGTTTGTCAAGTTATATTTATCAATAATACCATTTGCAAGGCATTACATGTACTTCACTTCATACTCATAGGCATATATGGAGAGATTATTCATATTGGTCAACCCTTTTCGATCGTTATTTAAAACAGTTATGTCCCTATGCACCAGCAGTTGTCTTTATAAGAGTTATTTCCCTATACACCAGCAGTTGTCTTTATAAGAGTTATTTCCCTATACACCAGCAGTTGTCTTTATAAGAGTTATGTCCCTATACACCAGCAGTTGTCTTTATAAGAGTTATTTCCCTGTAACACCAGCAGTTGTGTTTATAAGAGTTATGTCCCTATACACCAGCAGTTGTGTTTATAAGAGTTATGTCTCTATACACCAGCAGTTGTCTTTATGAGAGTCATGTCCCTATAAACCAGCAGTTGTCTTTATAAGAGTTATATCCCTATACACCAGCAGTTGTCTTTATAAGAGTTATTTCCCTATACACCAGCCGTTGTCTTGATAAAAGTTATTTCCCTATACACCAGCAGTTGTGTTTATAAGAGTTATGTCCCTATACACCAGCAGTTGTCTTTATAAGAGTTATTTCCCTATACACCAGCCGTTGTCTTGATAAAAGTTATTTCCCTATACACCAGCAGTTGTCTTTATAAGAGTTATTTCCCTATACACCAGCAGTTGTCTCTATAAGAGTCATGTCCCTATACACCAGCAGTTGTCTTTATAAGAGTTATTTCCCTATACACCAGCAGTTGTCTCTATAAGAGTCATGTCCCTATACACCAGCAGTTGTCTTTATAAGTTATTTTCCTATACACCAGCAGTTGTCTTTATAAGAGTTGTTTCCCTATACACCAGCAGTTGTCTTTATAAGAGTTATTTCACTATACACCAGTAGTTGTCTTTGTATGAGTTATGTCCTTATACACCAGCAGTTGTCTTATATGAGTTATTTCCCTATGCACCAGCAGTTGTCTTTATAAGAGTCATGTCCCTGTAACACCAGCAGTTGTCTTTATAAGAGTTATGTCCCTATACACCAGCCGTTGTCTTTATAAGTTGTTTCCCTATACACCAGCAGTTGTCTTTATAAGAGTCATGTCCCAATACACCAGCAGTTGTCTTTATAAGAGTTATGTCCCTATACACCAGCAGTTGTCTTTATAAGAGTCATGTCCCAATACACCAGCAGTTGTCTTTATAAGAGTTATGTCCCTATACACCAGCAGTTGTCTTTATAAGAGTTATTTCCCTATACACCAGCAGTTGTCTTTATAAGTTATTTCCCTATACACCAGCAGTTGTCTTTATAAGAGTTATGTCCCTATACACCAGCAGTTGTCTTTATAATAGTTGTTTCCCTATACACCAGCAGTTGTCTTTATAAGTTATTTCCCTATACACCAGCAGTTGTCTTTATAAGAGTTATGTCCCTATACACCAGCAGTTGTCTTTATAAGAGTTATTTCCCTATACACCAGCAGTTGTCTTTATAAGTTATTTCCCTATACACCAGCAGTTGTCTTTATAAGAGTTATGTCCCTATACACCAGCAGTTGTCTTTATAAGAGTTATTTCCCTATACACCAGCAGTTGTCTTTATAAGTTATTTCCCTATACACCAGCAGTTGTCTTTATAAGAGCTATTTCACTATAAACCAGTAGTTGTCTTTGTATGAGTTATGTCCCTATACACCAGCAGTTGTCTTATATGTGTTATTTCCCTATACACCAGCAGTTGTCTTTATAAGAGTCATGTCCCTGTAACACCAGCAGTTGTCTTTATAAGAGTTATGTCCCTATACACCAGCAGTTGTCTTTATAAAATACTTATTTCCCTATACACCAGCAGTTGTCTTCATAAGAGTTCTTTCCCTATACACCAGCAGTTGAGACTGACATAATACCAAATTCACATCTGCTTGACCGAAATATGCCGCACATCAAAAGGAAAGTATGCCATTATGTTTTGTATTACGTCTACATATGACAAATGACTCACAAATGATGTTTGTAGATAAACTGAATATGTTTGTGTCAGAATGGTTTTGCAATTGGTTATTTTATGTCAAACAGCGCTTGAATATTGTCCCAATAATGGGACTGTGGACGTGAGAGGTCTGGGGTTTTCCTATTGGATATGTCTCACGGTTTGAGCCTTAGCAAGGTGTTAGAGGGTGACAGACGGAATGCCCAGGTCTTGGCAAAGAGTGGATCTGTTGTGGTTGATATGATAGGAGAACTTCAAGACGAATATGGCCGTTTTTATCCCTCATATTTGACAACTTGTTGAGTAGTTTGAATCTGATGGGTGAGTTCACCGACAAGAACATAACATGCACAGGAACGATTCGTGCAAACTGTCTTCTGAAATGTCCCCTGCAAAATGCCAAATATATGAAAAAAGACAGCCAGAGGGACATTTAACCAAACCACAGACATCGAGTCAGGTCTCACAGGTGTCAGATGGAATGACAGCAACATAGTCAAAGTTGTCTGAAACAAGTTTCGGAGTCCAGCCACTTCAGAGAGCAAAGAGATTGTCGACAGCTGAGTCAAAACAAGTAGCTGTTGAACAATCCTTTGTGATCCGTCACTACAATAAAAAAAATGGGAGGAGTTGGTCGTAGAGATCAAATGTTGCAAAGTATCGCACAGCCATTCGCTCCAAGAGGTGGTAGCCTATCTTCGCTTACTGTTTGGGTTCGGTGTTCAACAAGCTTGGCATCTTAATAGAGCTATCCCAGCAAGAAGGGACACGCCGCTGCGAGGTAGTCCAAGTAGAACACGAGCTCAAGCTCAATCTTCACCTTCTAGTCCTGGTCGTTCAGATGGTCTACATCACTTGCCAATCTTGTCCCATGTCAATCGTGTCAGATATGATCAAGTTCATCACTTAGTTCAGCGTGAGTGAGTTAATATTTAACGTCATATCGGCAATATCTCAGCCATATCATGACAAAAACTATTTATACAATAAAAAGTGAAACTATTTTAAAGATTAAATCCTCTCGACGATGGACAGTATAAATACTAGATAATCACAGATATAATATAAAACTAGCGAACAAAGCTAAAACATTCCAATTAAAGAAGACAATACAATATAAAACACGTGCTATAGATCACCAACAACTGAAGGTAGATCACCATACTAGGAACTATGGCTTAGTTCAGAGCTGGCCAACACACGTGGGCATCGTGTGGAATGAAAACCTTGCGTCGCTTCAGGGTTGAGTTGAGTTGAGTTGGGCTTTACGTCACATCGGCATTTTTCCAGCCATATAGTGACGGGAACAAGTTTGCATTAGTAAATATTGTAAGTACATACTCGGAATGAGTTTTGTTTCAAAGACATTTATTGATTACATTGTCATTCAAAAGCAGAAAAAGTCATAACATCAAATTTAAAGGCAGGCGGTTTGTTACATTTCATAGTTACAATTTATGGTTGTTACATTTCACAGTTACAATTTATGATACAGATCAACTTCCCTCAGGTAGTTCAGTATCAGATGGGCGCTCACGCGTGAGAACAGATCTTTTAGGTTTGTTGCTTCATAATGTGAGTCCCTTGCAGGCGATAGGTCCACGCATTCAAGCAGAATATGCTTGATGGTGAACACCTCATCGCAAGAGACACACATGGGGGGGTCCATCCCCATCCGTTTTCAGCAGATAGTCATGTGTAAATCGACTGTGGCCAATACGACATCGTCGTAAAATTACCTCATCACGTCTTGACTGACAACCCAAGTAGGTATAACCGATTGTTGGCTTCAGTTCATGGAGTTTGTTTCTTCCTACTTGAGTGTCCCACCTTTTTTTGCATCAGGTCCCGAGTATAGCTTTTGATAGTGGGTTTGAAGTCACTGTATGGGATTAGCAGTGGAGATAGGGGCTTTTCGAGAGCTGCTTTTGCTGCAGCATCGGCCTTAGTGTTACCTGCTATGCCGACGTGACCCGGCAACCAGCAGAGGATGATGTCATATTGGCCAGTAGAAAGGTCGTTGTACAGTTCTAATATGTCCAGGATGATTGGGTGACTTGAAGTCACATTTAGAAGTGCTTGAAGGCAGGATAATGAATCTGTAAATACGATGAAGTTTTTGGACTGATTTTGCTGTTAACGCAGAGTAGGTCTCCGTGATAGATACTTTGTACAGTCCCGTACAAAGTAAAGTTTGTCCAGAGACGCAATTGAAATTAACTCTTTCATGCTACCAGAAAAGGACTTTTATTCGTTTGTTTTGTTCAATAGCAAGTCCTAATAATGATGCCAAGTCATTTACATACAACTCCCAGTTCACTTCAATTTAAGTTTATCTTCTCATCTCCTTTTATTCATACATGTGTTCGGTATTTTGTACCCACTGTCCCATCAATGGGAGAGTACAATGTTTGGTATTTCGTACCCAGTGTCCCATTAATTGGACGGGGCAATTCTCTTCGCTAAGTGACAAAACAATAGATTTTCCTTACAGTCAGACTTGATTATGTTAATTTCAAAACGTGTTTGAATATAGCATAACAAATTTACTCCGAACATTTTTTTAGGCATTAATGGGTTAATGTTTTTACAGTGTGCACAATATACTCGTAAGATCGTGCAGTCAGCCAGTTTGTAGATGTGCCCCTTTGTATCAGTGTGCACAATATACTCGTGAGATCGTGCAGTCAGCCAGTTTCTAGATGTGCCCCTTTGTATCAGTGTGCATCAGTGTTTTACTTCTCTTTAACATGATAAGATACCTGGTTGTATAAATATTAACACGCTGAACATGCAACAATAACATTGTGGTGGGAAGTTGTGATTTATTTGAACTCTACAAATATTCAGTGGGCTATATGTGTAGCATGAGATGTGACGGTATGCTGGTTTGTATTGTGATTATGTTTTGAATGACACTGCTGTCATTAGCCTTCATTTGTTTTTTTAATCAATATTGATCGTTAATAATATTTTCATTTTTTGTCGGTTACCCAGCCTTGGTTGAATTATTCAACACAGTTGCTTATGTTGCAGTTAACGCAACACATCTGAGGCACCACTAGTTTCCCCAAACACACCATTACGAATCTGTAATTAGACTCGAGAGTAGGCACATCATACCAAAGAAGCTGTCGGTTAAACCTGTTTGGGTTTTAGGTCGGATTGGAAGATAGGCCATTCTCGATATAGTCGTGGGTATTTGGTGGTAGGTGAGGGTCCTCGTTTTGTATGTAGACTGATGGTGTAGACTGATGCGACGTTACAAAGAGATATAAGTTGAACAGAGCAGACAGTCAGGACAGGCAGACAGGACAGCTAGGTGGAATGACGACCGGTGTATGTGTATGTAAGTGACGAATGTCCTACTGCATATGGTCAGTCGACAGAAAATGGACAGACAACTCAAAACTCCATGTATTTGGTCTACAGACCTTACAGAGGACCTTCCCTTAGTTACACAACATCGTCGAATAGTTTCAGGCCACGTTCCTACAGTTACAACATTTTAGGCAAACACAAGAAGATAAAAATACTAGATAACAACTGTCATTGATGATGAACGATGAAGGCAGTTACTCACCTTTTGTAGAACGAACAGCAAGCTGGACTGTTTGTGAGGCGTGCCATTACCAACTATGTCTCTGAGCATTCCCCTTGAAACAGAACGTTTTGCACCCGTGAATCTGTGCATACCAAAGTACACACTGCCCCGAGGTGGACACTGCGACGACCGGGTAACACCAAACTTCCTCTTCTGGACACTTCCAAGATGAGGATCCTCAGACGTTTGGGCAGCAGCAGCAGCAGCTGATGTAGTAAGATGACAATACACACAGGACATCAATACCCAGACACTGAAGACCCCTGATGGTAACTGTCTTTGTGCACAGGCAGTCATGGTTTACTCTTTGTGAAGGCATTGCCTAACTCTTATAGAAGGCTCAAAGTCGTGACGTTCACTTTCCTGTACCATTAGCCTAAACAACCATCCCCTACATCATACAGAGCTGTTTGATCGAGGGACACCAGGGATACCTGAACCATTAGTCTACACCACCATCCTCTACATCATACAGAGCTGTTTGATCGAGGGTCACCAGGGATACCTGAACCATTAGTCTACACCATCATCCTCTACATCATACAGAGCTGTTTGATCGAGGGACACCAGGGATGTCTGTACTATTAGCCTACACCCCCATCCCCTACATCATACAGAGCTGTTTGATCGAGGGACACCAGGGATACCTGTACCATTAGTATACACCCCCATCCCTTACATCATACACAGCTGTTTCATCGAGGGACAGCTGCGATACCTGTACCATTAGCCTAAACTGCCAACCCCGGTTCCATGACAACATCACCGCAGAACAATCATTGATTGCTTGTGATCAGAGGTGATTACAGGTATCGGGTGGTATCGCTAACACATGCCATTGTATCCAGTTTGCATAAATCGATGTTCATGACGCTGATCCCTGAGTTGCCTGGTCCAGATTCGATTATTTACAGATGGCCGCCATACAGGTCGAATGTTTCTGGTTGTTGAGTTAAACAAACAAACAGACAAAACAAAGCAAAACAAACAAAACACAACGTCCACTGACACTCGCTCACAGCAGTGTCTACACTTCACAGGTCACGTGAAGTATTCTAATTATGTCCCGACCTCAGCTCCTGGTAGCCAGAACAGCTGGCAGAGGCAGGTTGGCCCTTATGGTTGAATCCATCATACATCCTTGCTTCATCAACGACATCGTACTGAGGAGCATCTCCTGCCCCTGGTGACACGTCCATGTCCTGGGTGGGAGTGATGTATAGCTGGAACCAGCAGATGTTTGATGGGCGTTTTGTAGAAATTCACGAATGACATCCGTCATGCATCAACGCATATAAGTTGTGTAATCTTTGAAGTTTTGTATGGTTCTCCGTGTAGACATGTCTCTTGTGTTTGACTTGTCCACGACTGATTTCGATCACCACGATTTGGAAGCACGATTAGATGCGATATTTTGCACATTGTTACGATGGAATACGACCTCATGCTATAATCACGATTGACAATTAAACTTGTTCTACGATCAACACGATTGCCATGACTGACCTCAAGATGTGATAATATATGATAGGATCACGATTAGTCCACGATTAAGACCACGATTTCAATCATGGCACGAATGGTGGAAGTGTGAACATAGCATTTAGATGACAAAATGGTACAGAGTAAAGCGTCTAAATGGCCCATTGCATGGTTAAACAACGTACGCACTGGCGATCAGAAACATTTCCGGTGATGTGTAAATGTATGTCGGTATGTTTTCAACGTACAAACATGGTTTAATTATATAACAATATCAAGGTTACACCGAATACATTTTAACACAGAAATCATTCATTCTAAAACATTTTCCTTTTACACAGTGATTTCGTAATCCAATTTGCACAGTTGTTGAGCAAAAAGTAGAATTTACAGATGACAGCAAAGTTATGTAAAACCTTGTCATAATTCCAGTAACAGTACATATGAAGGTCTTGGGATATAGTGGTAAGCCCTCTCACGGCGAGCATGAATACTGGTTCTGCCTTGAAGATCTTCTTCACATACCAGGGACTATGCTTGTTGAAAGGTAAACATCATTACTATTTCTTGTTCAGGAATGTTTCTTGAAGAATGGTCCTTTGGGAGAAACTGTACGCATACAAACATACTTCGTATTGTGTATCAGTTACCATGAGGACATTCAGCTTTAATTCAAAGTTTATACAAAGGTATCACCAGCACCTCCTTGAAATCGATCTCTAATCTGATTGGCTGTTATGACACGATTTTTCAAGGCTGTAGTAGGGATAAATCTATCCTGAGCCGCAGTTGTCGCCCTTGGTCTACCTGAGCGCTGTCTGTCGTTGACAGATTGTGTGTCACGGTATCTGGACCATAATGTACTGATGACGGATTGTGAACCGTTCAAACTTCGTGCCACAAGGGTCTGTGCCGACCTGTAGTATGCCAAGGACACGTAATATTTCATCTCGAGAGTCTGCGCATGTCACAAAGTTGTAAACAGAGTTCTAAAACAACCAAATTGATGTTTGCATGTTCCAATTTCCTCTGTTATTGGCGACAAAAAGTCACGTCAAATATCGGGCAAATGTCAGGTTCAACCCCCATGGTCATCACAGTTACCACGTGCATATTGTGAGCATGACAGTGTATTTTGTGAGGTTTGGACGTGTTGGGAGGTGAGGTGAGGTGAAATTGGGTTTATTGTCGTACTCGAGAATATTTCGCTCATATGACGACGTGCATGCGTGTGAATGTGTATATGCGGCTGCTTGCACTAGCCCAGACTGAAGCTGGTTTTATAGTGCTAGCCCACTGAGATACCATGCCGCAGTGAAGCATGAATACCCCACTCAGACACATTATACTGACTCCGAGCCGACCAGTCCTTGTTGTACCCATTAATGCCGAGCGCCAGACAGGGACCAACAAGTACCATATTTTAACGTCTTTTGGCATGACGCGGTCGGGGGTCGAACCCGCGACCTTCCGCTCACCGGGCGGACGCTCTAACCACTACATCACGGAGGCTGTCGGATATTTTGTACGGAAAATGATTACTCTCAAATGCTAAATAAAACTGTCCTTTATTACCAGTTGTATTTACAACAACAATACATGTGAAATGGGGCACCCATGAAAGGCCACCTCCTCGTGGTGGGTGCTGGGTCACGCTAAGCGCCTTTCAACCCCCCGTTGTGGACCCGGGGGGGATATTTTGGTCCACCAACCCGTTTGCCGTGGGTTGCGCCCCTGTGTCGGTGGAGGACGGGAGGCTGGTGGTCCGGTTCTATCAATCGGCTGGTCACGCCATGCCCTGTGCATAGACCTATTTTTGCACATTCAATTTATTGGGTATTGGTTACTTTGATATGTAGGTTACAAATTATTTTCCAATTATTCATGATCTTATCTTGCCTAGAGTCCTATGCCAGAAGGCGGTGGCTCATGGGCCAATCTGGTAATGTCGCCCTCTGAATTCCGTATGTCTCCAATTACCTGTTATGGGCGGAACCAGCCTGGCAGTGTTTTTTGGTAGGCAAATATAGCTATTCACGTTGTATTTACTGGAGTATAACACCCTTGTAGCCCTGGTGTTGTAGATGGTTACCTCTGCACCACCGTCCATGTTGACACTTTCGATGGCGGGTGGGGATCGAGGGTGTTGAATACTATTCGCATGCGCCATGTCTCAAAACCAAAACCCTGGTTCTTCGAAAACAACGAAACGTCGCCATTATAGAATCTTTGTCTTCTGATGAAGAAGTTTCTCCAGATGTTGCTAAATCTTGGCCAAAGTTTATCGTTCTATCTTCTGCTGATGGAAATCCATTGAAAATCAATCCTTTCGGCTGTATCCAAGGGCATACAAAGTGTCTGCGGGGAAGTGAAGAATGTAACTTCGTCTTCGCAGTGGTTCATTGCTTGTTGAATGTGCTCGAAAACAGCAATCTGTTAACCTGCTGGGTCTCCAGGAGTTTGTTAACACTAAGGTTGTTGTCTCGGTACACAAATCACTGAATTCATGTAGAGGGATAGTTCGGGACAGAGCTAAATGTCTGTCTGATATGACAGAAGATGAAATTTCTGCTTCTTTAACAAATCAAGGCGTTACCTCTGTGAAACGCTTCACCAGAAAAACAGGACAACAATATTATCAAAACAAATACTTACCTGTTCACCTTTGCCCTCTCCACTCTTCCGAAATCAATAAAGGCTGGTTACTTTAATATCGGTGTGGACGTCTATATTCAAGCCCACTACGATGTTTTCATTGCCAAAAATTTGGTCATGGTGCCAGGACTTGCAATCATGTTTCTATCTGTGTCCGTTGCAGTGGGGCTCATGAGAGCTCAGAGTGCACAAATGAAATCAAGTGTGCCAACTGTGCTGGACAGCATTTAGCATCATCAAATCTTGCCCCAGTTTTGAACATCAGTCTAAAATACTCAAACTAAAGTATACCAACAACATCTCTTTTGCAGAAGCCAAAAATTAGTTCCAATACCGACACAAACAACTGTTTCCTCTTATTCTGCAGCCGTATCTTCATCTTGTCCTGTTAAAGTTTCACAGCAATCTGTTTCCTGTCAGACAGAGATATCTTGGGTGACAGATACACAGGTCACATTTGATAAATCTGTCTCATCCGGAACTGTCCAAAAAACCTCATCAGCTTCTCAGACGGAGGAACAATCAGAACCACTACCTGTGCCAACATCTGACCAGGAAATTGGGACAATTCAAATGTCAAAACATCAACGAAAACAGTTAAAGAAAAAGGGTAAAACTCTAAAGCACTAAGAGGTCCCCTCTTTGGATGCTCATGTAACGGTTCACAATCCATTTGAACCGCTTCATATGGATGTCACTCCATCGCTTCCTATACATGAGAGTGGTCATCCCATACATTCTAGCCCCCCAGTTGGGCCGCCATGAATGGCTCCAAAACTCTGATCCAGTGGAATTGCAGAGGACTCAGGAGGAATTTAAATGAGATACAGTTATTAGTACAAGATTTTCGACCATCAGCACTGTGTCTCCAAGAGACTTATCTTAAACCGACTGATCAAGTTGATTCGAGACAGTACAACTGTTATCATTCGTTTTCTCCACCTGGAGATAAGGCTTCAGGCGGATCTTCTATTTTCATACGACAAGGGGTTATTTCCAGCCCTGTTGCCCTTAATACCACTCTTCAAGTTGTTGCCGTCCGCATAACTTTACACATTGTGTTTACTCTGTGTTCATTGTACATACCTCCGTCTACTACACTCCGACCATCTGAGCTTCAACACCTATATGATCAGCTCCCTCAGCCATGCAATATCATGGGTGATCTGAATGGACACAACCCTCTATGGGGAAGTATAAATACAAATAATAAAGGGAAAGTCCTTGAGGACTTCATAAATGACAATAACTTATGCATATTTAATGATGATTCAAACACCTATTTACACCCTGCCACTGGGACCTATTCAGCCCTTGACCTTTCTCTCACAGATGCAAACTTATTAAACGAATTTGACTGGTCAGTTCATGATGACCTTTGTGGTAGTGATCACTTTCCGACTGTACTAAAAGCCATGACCCCAACTGTTGACTTATCGTCATCTCGGTGGAATTTTAAAAAAAGCAAACTGGCAAATGTATGAGTTATTGTGTACTGCAAACCTTACACCTGATCGTTTTGATAATACTGAAGATCCAATGAAGATATTTTCAGATCAGCTCACTGACATAGCTGATCAAACCATACCTCAGTCCTCTGCAAATCCTCACATTCGCAAACCATGGTTTAATAACGAGTGTAAACAGGCCAGGAAGAGTAGGAAAAAAGCCGAAAAATATTTTCGACGACATCCTACAGTTCACAATTTAGATACGGTAAAAATTTTACATGCCAAGGCTCGACGCGCATTTAAAGAAAATAAGCGTCAGTCTTGGCGAAACTATGTTTCCAAAATACATTCGCGCACACCGATGTCAAAGGTGTGGAACATGATACAAAGAATAAAGGGAAAAGGTTCCAAATCCACCGTTCATCATTTGAAGGACGGTGATACTTTATTAACTGATAAAGCTGACATTGCCAATAAGCTTGGTGAAACACTCGCCAAACATTCGTCTTCATCCAACTATGTTCCTGAGTTTCAGAAACATCAAAAGCAACAAGAGAAGAAAAGAATTAATTTCAACTCAGACAATGGAGAAGACTACAATGAATTATTTTCTCTACATGAGCTACGTACCGCCCTTGATCAAGCTCATGATACAGCCACAGGGGCTGATAATATACGCTATCAGCTCTTGAAGCATTTACCTGAATCATGTTTGGAAATACTTTTGAATATTTTTGATACAATATGGACTACAGGAAATTTCCCAACTTCGTGGCGTAATGCCATTGTAGTCCCCATACCAAAGCCTGGCAAGGATCATACTGATCCGTCTAATTACAGACCAATCTCTTTAACGAGTTGTGTCTGTAAAACCAGGGAAAGAATGGTGAATAATAGATTAACTTGGTATCTTGAAACCAATCAACTTATAACCAATATTCAATGTGGTTTCAGGAAAAATCGTAGTACCATTGATCACTTGGTACGTTTAGAATCCTTTGTCAAAAATGCTATAGTAAATAAACAACATGCAGTATCGATATTCTTTGATCTCGAGAAAGCATACGATACCACCTGGAAGCATGGCATTTTGAAGGATTTACATGATTTTTGGTTTGAGAGGCCGTTTGCCTCTTTTATATCACAATTTTTAAAGACAGGCAATTTCAAGTCCGAGTGGGTTCTACCCTGTCTGACCATTACAATCAGGATCAGGGTGTCCCTCAAGGCAGTATTTTGTCTGTCACTTTATTTAGTATCAAGATAAACAGTTTATCCAAGGTTTTAAATGATTCAATTGATGGATCACTTTTTGTGGATGATTTTAATATTTCTTGTCGTGGTAAAATATGCATACTATTGAACGGCAATTGCAGTTGTGTTTAAATAAAATAAATAAATGGTGTCTTGAAAACGGTTTTAAATTTTTCCAAATCCAAAACTAATTGTCTACACTTTTGTAGAAAATATAAACCGCATAAAGATCCAGAACTATCTTTAAATGGCACTCCCATCAAAGTTGTTAAGGAGGCCAAATTCTTGGGTCTAATTTTCGACTCCCATTTAACTTTTTGCCACATATTAAATCCCTAAAAACTAAATGCCTGAAGGCACTTGATTTGTTGAAAGTCGTGTCTAATTCAAGGTGGGAGGGATCAAGCTACGCTCCTACACCTTTACAGATCACTTGTCCGCTCGAAGCTTGATTATGGCTCCATCGTATATGGTGGAGCCTGTAAAAACAACATAAAACTCTTAGATTCAGTTCACCATCAAGGTCTGAGACTTTGTCTTGGGTCTTTTAGAACTTCTCCTATTGATAGTCTCTATGTTGAGGCTGATGAGCCATCCTTACCCAACGTCGTATCAAACTCTCTTTACAGTATATAACAAAACTCTATTCTAACGAGTCTAATCCTGCATTTAACTGTGTTTTCAATCCTTCTTATGAGGAGTTGTACAACAAAAAGCCTTCTCTTGTTCCGCCTCTTGGTTTAAGAATTAAACCATTTCTTTCTGCTGCCGACATTGAGCTGGAAAATATAGCTCCTTCCCGTCTTCTTTCTTCTCCGCCTTGGCAATTGGTTAGGCCACAAGTTGACCTAACATTAACAGCATTTAAAAAAGCAGAAACTAATGAATTACAATATAAACAAGAATATCATCAATTAAAAAGTCCTTATTTACAGATGGATCCAAGGATGGTGGCGCGGTGGCATGTGCCACTGTCATTGGATCCAGAACAATATCTTCTCGTTTACCAGATAACAGCTCTATTTTTACAGCAGAAGCAAACGCCATCTTAACAGCTCTTAAATATATTAATAAACACCGTAAATATAAACAATATATAATCTTTTCAGATTCTCTTTCTTGTCTTCAAGCTATTAAAAATATTTCTTGCAAACATCCACTTTTATTAGAAATTATTGAATTGTATAATGAGCTTGCTACTGGCCAGTGCGACATCGTCTTTTGTTGGTTACCCAGCCACGTTGGCATTTCTGGGAATACCATGGCTGATTTTGCTGCCAAGGCAGCACTCAACAAATCTGTGACACCACTTCTTATTCCATACTCTGATTATAAGGCTGGCATTAGAACTTACATCCGTGATCTGATGCAGAAGAAGTGGGACGCCCAAGTAGGTATTAATAAATTACATGCAATAAAACCCTATATTGGTTACACCTACTTGGGTTGTCAGTCCAGATTTGAAGAGGTCATTATGCGACGATGTCGCATTGGCCATACCAGATATACTCATGAATATTTATTGAAAGGCGAAGATCCTCCGTTTTGTATCCCTTGTGATGAAAGGATCACAGTCAAGCATGTCCTGCTTGACTGCATTGAATATTCCATCACAAGGGATAAGTATTTTAATGTCAAAACATTGAAGGATCTTTTTAATAATGTTAGTTCTCATTTAGTTATTGCCTTTTTAAAAGAATTAGATTTATTAACTGATTTGTAAATAGATAAATATTTTATTATTGGTAATTTAAATTAGTCACTGAGATTGTTAGTGGCTGTACCCTCAAAGGGGGGTTGACGTAGCGTAAAATTATTGTCCTCCTGAGAGGGTACGTAAGTCCCAAAACTTTCAAAGTAAAATCTAAATTATCACATTTTAAACGTAGTATTTTTGTTATTTTAACTGTTGGCTAAATTTCCCTACAATCGCCAGCGGCTGAAGGGATGGTGTAAATCCAGCTAGGATCCATGCAGGTAGCAAAAGTAATGTAAGTCCCCATGGCTCCTAGCATGGTGATCTACCTTCAGTTGGTGGCGATCTATAGCCCATTTTTATATTGTGTTGTCCCCTATAGTTAAAATGTTTTAGATTCAATTACTAGTTTTACATATATATATGTGATTATCTAGTTATCGTCGGCAGAATTTTATAATTTCACTTAAATTGTTGATATATTTATAACTTGCTTTAGTCACGATATGGCTGAAATATTGCCGATGTGACTTTAAATCTTAACTCACTCACTCACTCACTCACATGTGAAATGGAATATACCCTACTTTTTTTGGATAGTACACTAGAGCCTGGTAACTACTACCTGCGAAATGATGTTGGCTTGCATGGATTCCCCACGTCATCGAAATCTGTTCTGTTTATGTTAACAACCCGGATCCGAACTCTCTTGATATATGTACCCGTGAAGATCCGGGTTAGAATTGATCTTCAGTAACCCATGCTTGTCGTAAGGGGCGACTAACGGGATCGGGTGGTCAGGCTCGCTGACTTGATTGACACATGTCATCGAAACCCAATTCTGTTGAACACTGGACTGAAGACTCGTTTATTACAGACTGCCTCCATATAGCTGGACTACTGCTGAGTGCGGCGTAAAACGTAACTCTCTCACTCTTTACATATGTATTTTTTATATGCATGATAATGTGCAGTGCAGTGACGTCACTAGAATGATTGTGCAAAGTCCAGTAATTATTTGTTTGGAATATCTAAGTAGGGCGAAAGATGCAGACAGTTGTATTCAAAACGTACATCGAGCAGTGTCAGCGTTACTTGCTCTACTTTACCTGTACACAAACACCAAGTCACATCAATTAGCTGTCAGAAGTGTTGGTCATCTGACTAGTGTTTTTAACAACGTCAAAACCTTCTTGAATTCCTAACAGTATGTACACAATTCCCTTTGACATTAAATAGCATACTTCCATGAAGGTAAGCTACATGATATCCAGCATTCGGAAGTTAAAACGTTATATAAATAACATTTCACGTTGGTTATAAACGGCATCACACACAACATGTCACAACAAGCGTGACACACATTGTATTGGTGATTAGCACTTGTCAAATGCGACCTGAAGCTTATGCCAAGCTGTGAATTTATACGCTCCTACGGATCTCATCCTGGCGAAGGGGGATCGCATCTTGTTGGTCATCAGAAAGGAGCCGTCGAGGTATGTCTGTGAACAAAATGAACACCCAAACATTTCATAAGTAAGTACTCACTCACTCACTCACTCACGCACCCACGCACTCACTAACTCACGCACTCACGCACTCACTCACTCACTCACTATGAATGCGTCAACGCTTCAGTGCCTTAAAATCGAATTCCTTCACTCAAAGTCTCCATACAATTCACCTGAAATATTCCAATGCCAATTTTGACGTCAACTGTAAAGTGTTCGTTGTCTCTTGGACGCCACCCTGGAGAACGCTCTTCAGCACCATATCCAGAACCTTCCCGAAAGACGTTGAATACGACCACAGGCCTTTGATTCCACAATCTTAGAGATGCTATGTATGTGCAGCGGTGTGAGGAACGCCCGAGAAATATGTGTGGTCTGTAAAATGTGAATATATCTCAAGCGAATAGGTATACCAATATCAGTATTCGCAGTAGCTTGTATCGTTTTATACACATGGTTTGTTTCAGAATACAATTTTCTAACAGTGTAAACATACGCAAATGTGGTTGTATCGCGTCAGGTAATAATCCACGGGCCATTCTAAAGCAACAAATCCCATAACCCTGTCAGAGCAAAAGTCTTTATCTTTGTGAGTGAGAGAGTTAATCAGTGGGTGTGAACAGCGATTTATTTTTTTATTTCATTTAGATATAGCTATTTATGTTGTTCTTTTTTTCAAATCATATAAATATGGAACCTTAAAGAAAGATTGTCGCATTGCAAACAAACAAAAAGTGAAAACTTCATCAAAGGGCGACAGCGCGCCATTTTGGTCACTTGTTACATTGTCGCTTTTTCGGATGGTTGCGCTTTGAATAATATCTTTTTATTCAACCAATGGGCGACAACTGTGGAGGTTAATATTGTTGCATTGTCGCTCAATTTTAGTCCAAAAAGGCGACCAAGCATTTTCTGTTCCTTTTGCTTTTCATTTCAGAATATACTCAAACTTGCATTAAATATTTGACAGCATTGTTTTCATTAATTATTAAAAGAATGATAAAATGCCTTAAGATTGTACTATCACCAAATGTCATGTGTGGGAATGTGCGTGCCTGCTTGCGTGCGTGTGCTGTTTTGCAGATACAAATTGGGACTGGTCAACTTCACAAGATTGAAAAGTAAGGGAGTAATATTATATGCCTCCGTGTGTGGATGATTCAGGACAGGTTTGGTCTAGTAGTAGACACGATGGCGTGCATTGACTCATTAAAACAGATTCCTGGGTTCAAACTCAGACTTGGTGCAGCAAGCAACAGCTTTACCTACAGAGCTACCCACGTCATTGCGTCCTGTTATACACTAGAGGAGTCAGTACAGGTGACATCGGAGTGATTAGGGATCTGTAATCATTCACCTGTTCTCTGAGACTAACCTTCGTGGAGGCCATTTAGAATTCATTTGCGAAAGCTCCCAAGTCACTTGCATCCCAGGCTGGAGACTGAATCCCAGATCTATGGCGTGTCCGTTCTTCGTGGACTATAAGAATACAAAAACATGCCAAATTATATGTACAACATGCCATAAACCAACAGTTTATGATAGGCATACACGCATACTAACACACAGGAAGAAATCATACTTACTATGTACACAGCTATAGGAGGAAAAACTGACCTTGTTTGGAAAAGTATCCCCGAACAAGCTGCTGTGTGGAACGCACAGTACTTTCATTAATTCCCAGGATTCTCCTCTGAGACACCGGAAGTGACCTGGACAGTGTCTGTTGGAGGGGTTTGAAGCAATGACGTTACTGTCAGAGTCTTCAGTACGTCTAACTTCATCACACACTACTGAATAAAGAGAGTACATGGAGAATTGAGAATGGTCAGCAGCAGGAGGTGGTGATGTGTTAACTGAATACAGAGAGTACATGGAGTAATGAGACAGGTCAGCAGCAGGAAGTGGTGATGTGTTAACTGAATACAGAGAGTACATGGAGTAATGAGACAGGTCAGCAGCAGGAAGTGGTGATGTGTTAACTGAATACAGAGAGTACATGGAGTAATGAGACAGGTCAGCTGCAGGAGGTGGTGATGTGTTAACTGAATACAGAGAGTACATGGAGTAATGAGACAGGTCAGCAGGAGGAGGTTGTGATGTGTTCACTGAATACAGAGAGTACATGGGGTATTGAGACTGGTCAGCAGCAGGAAGTGGTGATGTGTTAACTGAATACAGAGAGTACATGGAGTAATGAGACAGGTCAGCTGCAGGAGGTGGTGATGTGTTAACTGAATACAGAGAGTACATGGAGTAATGAGACAGGTCAGCAGGAGGAGGTTGTGATGTGTTCACTGAATACAGAGAGTACATGGGGTATTGAGACTGGTCAGCAGCAGGAAGTGGTGATGTGTTAACTGAATACAGAGAGGACATGGAATATTTAGACTGGTCAGCAACAGGGGTTGGTGATGTGTTAACTGAATACAGAGAGTATTGATGTGTTAACTGAATACAGAGAGACTTGTCAGCAGCAGGAGATGGTGATGAATTAACTGAATACAGAGAGTACATGGGGTATTGAGACTGGTCAGCAGCAGCAGGTGGTGATGTTTTAACTGAATACAGATAGAACATGGAGTATTGAGACTGGTAAGCAGCAGGAGGTGGTGATGTTTTAACTGAATACTGAGAGTACATGGAGTATTGAGACTTGTCAGCAGCAGGATGTGGTGATGTGTTAACTGAATACAGAGAATACATGGAGTATTGAGACTGGTCAGCAGCAGGAGGTGGTGATGTGTTAACTGAATACAGAGAGTACATGGAGTATTGAGACTGGTCAGCAGCAGGATGTGGTGATGTGTTAACTGAATACAGATAGTACATTGAGTAACGATACTGGTCAGCCGCAGGAGCTGGTGATGTGTTAACTGAATACAGAGAGTACATGGAGTCCTGAGACAGGTCAACAGCAGGATGTGGTGATGTGTTAACTGAATACAGATAGTACATCGGGTATTGAGACTGGCCAGCAGGAGGAGGTTGTGGTGTGTTAACTGAATACAGAGAGTACATGGAGTATTGAGACTGGTCAGCAGCAGGGGGTGGTGATGTGTTAACTGAATACAGAGAGTACATGGGGTATTGAGACAGGTCAGCAGGAGGAGGTTGTTGTGTGTTAACTGAATACAGAGAGTACGTGGAGTATTGAGACTGGTCATCAGCAGCAGGAGGTGGTGATGTGTTAACTGAATACAGAGAGTACATGGAGTATTGAGACTGGTCTGCAGCAGGAGGTGGTGATGTGTTAACTGAATACAGAGAGTACATGGAGTATTGAGACTGGTCAGCAGCAGGAGGTGGTGATGTGTTAACTGAATACAGAGAGTACATTGAGTAACGATACCGGTCAGCCGCACCCATCGAAATTATGTTCACATTATATTGAAATATGATTTTGAGAACCCCGACTGGTGACTATGTGGTATAAGGATTCAAAACTGGTTTTAATAGGAGACACAAAAAGTATAATACTTGAATATACTTGAACTTTGTTTACATTAAAAGTAAACAAACACTAACTTTTGTTGTTTTCACCAGCTCAAAGGGAAACCTTGTTAGTAGTGTACAGTGTCATGGTGACCGGATGTATCTCCATCAGGGGGAGATCACTCGGGTTCCGGTTCCGGTGGGTGCGTAGGCATGGCCATGACGTCACGTCCGGTTCCAGTGGGTGCGTACGCATGGCGATGACGTCACGTCCGGTTCCGGTGGGTGCGCGCACATGACGATGACGTCACCTAAGGGCCAAAATGGCGGACGCGTTTCAAGAGGGCGTCCCATCCGGTGGGATCGCGTGAGATCTTGCGGGATCTCGTGGACTCTCGTGGGATCTCGCGAGCGTAGACGCCTTTCAAGATGGCGGAACAGACGAGCGGCGGACGGGACGGAGAGGGAAGGGAAGGAGAGGAATGGAGAGCGAAGGAGGGAGGGGGGAGGGAGAGGGGTGAGACGGACGATGGCGTGGTTAGACAAGTGTGTGTGTAGTTAAAAGCTTTGGATGTAGCATTCTTTCGAGCGAGGTGAGTGGCCCTGAAAAGGGCCTTTGGTATGTGAACAAAGCAGGTTAACATTCACAGAGGAGATGGAGGCCCCGAAAAATAAGTTTTCCGGGGCACACATCATCGTGCTGCTGTTGCCCTCTCTTGATGATGCCTTCCCCACAGTAGAGGCAAATGTAAAAGTCAGCTCCTGGGACGACATCAAAGCGATTCGAGGGATAGGCTTTGAAACAGGTAGGACAGATAATCAGTCGCCATTTGGATGACCATTTTGGTAATGATCTGTTTGATTGGCATATAGAAGTTGGTGACTAATAAGAAAGTAAGAATATTTATGGATAACAACTTCTTTATTATATATGATGCGACGTTTCGGTATGGATTCTTATACCGTTGTCAAGCAAGAGTGCTTGACAACGGTATAAGAATCCATACCGAAACGTCGCATCATATATAATAAAGAAGTTGTTATCCATAAATATTCTTACTTTCTCATTTTGGTAATGTTTTCGCTGCTATTGTTGCTGTAGGGGCTACCGTGTTTCCTGCCGCCGTTGGTGGTGGTGGTGGTGGGGCTGCCGCTGCTTCTGTTCCCGTTGTTGGTATCAGTTCTGCAGGTGTTGTTGCTGCCTCTTCCTTTTGAAACCGGTCTTCCCTTGTAAGGTAGGGCTGCACCGCAAGCATTGTCGTCTACCAAAGTTTTTCCTGTAAGGCACAGCTCGCATGACTTCCACTTTTCTTGTGTCCATGTTGCATGAAGATAGCCCTCACTGATCCATGCTGGAGTTTATATATGGGCGACGGGACAGCGATGACGTGGTATCGATGACGTCATGGTCATGCGTGAGGGTGGTGACGTGGCACCGGTGACGTCATGATCGTGAGGTGGTGGCGCCTCCATGGCCTTGGATTGGCTGAGCTCTCCTATATATGATGACCGGTGTTACAGCAGTGTTACAACCAACACCATGGCTGAAAACTGGGATCTGGAACTCATGTCGTTGGAGACAGCATCACCACCCTTACCTGCATGGCAGTGCCACCAATGTCATGGTTGTCTACCCGTCTACACCAATGGCTCCATTGTGTACAATGGTACCTTTCAATGCGTCTACTGCAAGACAGTGTTAAAGAACACTTATATCAGGCGTTTAACTCATGGGAGCAAGTGCCCAGTAAAAACAAAGATGCCCATTCATCCCTGCCAATGTAGGTGCCAGCTCTGGTCCCAGTGAGGTACACTGTAAAAAAACGGCCCTTTTCAGGGCCATCCATCTCTCTCAAAAGAAGGGTTCATTTCAATGCCAACAACAACAACAACAACACTAGGTTGACATTTTTCAAACGTTTTATTTCCCCCTCGAACAAGAACACTTTGACAAAAGAGACAGGATTAGGGGCGTCCCTGATCTTTTGTTTACAAACGGTACGAACTGTAACATCATAACTGTAACATCATAACATCCGAAAGGTTAGGTTGTGTCCTTTGGCAGGGGTGTGGATCATGGCCAGCGCTGTTTTCTGTCAGGCGTGTGGGTTGAAACCAACGTCTTACACGTTCTTGATTGACGAGGGTATCGTAGGGATCAAACTGTTCCATCACTTCGTCAAAAGACCATCCACGGGCACGATGAGCCAGTACATACAAACAGTACATCCCACAAGAGGCACTGAACGAGGGTTGAAGTGACTGACCATTCCACTGTTGTTGGAGCCATCCGGCGAAGGTCATGACATTCCGAAAGTCTGGATGCTGTTGATAGGGATGGAGTCCATAACTGTCAAAGTAGTCAATGGCACCTGGTACTGGGCGATACGCGCACCAGTAGTGTTGTCCTGGGAGATGACTGGGGTCCGTGTTGACAATGTAGGCTTTAGGATAATGTAAGCTCCTGCTGTTCACACAGCACGGTGGTGGCAAAGTGATCTCGGGCAAAGGTACCTTGGTAGAGGGGTCGCAGCAGGGGATCCTGTTGTACGTAGGCGTTCAAGTGTCTGGTCGTCAAGCCACTGACGTCGTCCATCCTTAGACCATCAGAGCGTTACGGAACCGATCAATTTCCAAAACGCTTTCTTATTCCTCATAGCAGACGAGCGTGACGGGACGTGGTAGGGATTCTGCAAACTCAAGTTCAAGTCCCAACTTGCCCGTCTGTCGTGGGTAGTTATACCCTTCATCTGCGCCCAGATCTGCCGTCAGATCCACCACCCACACAGTGAATCCGTTCCTGAATTCGTCCAGGGTGAGGTTGCAGGGATGTTCTTGTCACAGGTGTCCTGTGTTGCAGAACAGGTTCATGTACAACTGTTTGAGCGAGGCACTGTTGTTCTGAAAGTCGCTTTTGATTTTGGTGCAATTCACTTCTTGCCCATTGACTTTCAGCTTGAGGCTGGTCACGTTGTTAGGCTTGAAATGGTAGGGGTTCTTTTCCTTGCTGCCAGCAAAAGCATCATTGTCCACCTATCCCAACACCACTCGTTTGGGCAGTTGGCCTCCAATCAGTTGATCTTTGTGGAAATCACGTCCTCCTCCTGAGATGTCGTGGGCTGTTACTTGGACTCGGGTCAAAGGATATTTGGCCGTGACTCCTGGTGACATGTGTTTCACGTGTTGTTCCCGTATGGCAGGATCAATGTTGACTTGGCGCATGTAAAACTCGGCTTTGGTCAGTTCAAATCGGCACTTGACGTCTCCAGCACTCATCAAGTAGAAATCACTCGCGCTTCGAATCAGTTCTAGGTTCATGGGGACTCCATCCACCAGGTACCGGTCTTGGAGAAACAGGTCACAGTGGAGACGTCTTGTCAGTTCCACGTCTCTGATGGGTAGAATGACCCCTCGTCGTGTGACAAGTCCAGCGTTGGCATTCTGGGCGACAGCATTAAAGTGATCCATTTTTCCAGCTTCAGCGGTGTACCATCCTGGACACTGGAGATGGGTCCCTTTGGCTGCCTTCCCATAACTCAGCAACGTTTCCAAATAGGCTCGGTAGGGGTAGGTACCCATGGAAGGAGTAATTTCCAGTTGGTTGTGTCCCACTTGCACACGCACTTCACGAAAGAGGGAATGCATCATGTTGTTCACCGTGGACACGGCGAGTACGCCATCGCCATCACGAACTGCATCCGTACCATCTGTATTCTTGATTTTGAGGCAGATGCGGAGGTAACACTGACTCAAATCGATGTAGGCATTCGCAGGGTTAGCAATGTCAAATTGGAGGGGACCCGTGACCGAAGGGGGTGCCAGAGGGCTGTATCGAATCCACTGACCTTCTTGGACGGACGTCACCACAGGGGGCACAGAAAAGAGATCCAGTTGGGCCTTGGAACATTCACAGGCATCCCGATGCATCATCTTGACAGCTGATCTGGACAACAGGTCTGGACAACAAGTCTGCACAACAGGTCTGCACACCAGGTCCTTACCGTTCGGTGTCTGGTGTTGAACTGAACTCCTTTCCCATCGGGGGGGGATCTTTATCTCTTTCTCTCAAAACAAAGGTTTACGTTTCTTGGTGAATCCCACGGGCTGTTTCCGTTTTCGTTTGCGCGCAGGTGATCCTGGTGGTGGTGGTGGGTGCTGTCGCAAGGTTACGAGTAAGGTTTGTTTCCCATGATGTTTCAAACTGTCCCCCACACTTCGGTGTCCTGAACTGATATCTTGCACCAATCCGGGCAGCATCTTGACGCCTGATTTGAGAGCTGATTTTCCCACCGTCTTGAGGATGGAGAGTGCTGAACGTCCCAAGTTTCCCAAGATGTTACCGAAACCTCTCCCTCGTTGATGAATGCATCCTCGGTACACGGTTAAGCTGCCTCCTCGCTGCTGTCCACCCAAGCCGCTGCCACTGCGGTGTCTGATACACTGGGGCACCCATGAAAGGCCACCTCCTCGTGGTGGGTGCTGGGTCACGCTAAGCGCCTTTCAACCCCCCGTTGTGGACCCGGGGGTGATATTTTGGTCCACCAACCCGTTTGCCGTGGGTTGCGCCCCTGTGTCGGTGGAGGACGGGAGGATGGTGGTTGAGGGCACTGGTTCCAGGAACAGTGTTCCTTTGCCCAACACACCACTTCGCCCCTTACTTCACCTAGACGGGTGGTTGAACTGGCCCAGTTCAATCAATCGGCTGGTCACGCCAAGCCCTGTGTATAGACTATATATATATATGTCATTGCACCAATTTGATTTGGAATTGTTTTAATTTCGGTCTTGGCCTACTTGTTTATCTAAAACGTTTGTAATTTTGAAATATACTGTTATGAACTTTGCCTAGAGTCTTATGCCCAGAAGGCGGTGGCTCATGGGCCAATCTGGTGGAATTATTAATCTTTTAATTCTTCTGCTGGAGTATATCATCCGGGTATCCTTGGTGCTTCAAGTTGGAAATCCACTTGTTTTTAGCATTGTCCTCGTGATACTCCATGGTGGGTGGGGAGCTCGGATGATGAAATCTTAGTAACTAACCATGGCTTACCTAAACCCCCCCAAAAAGACCAAGCGTCAACTTGACACTGATCCTGTTGAAACTGACCTCAGACTGCCCAACTCAATTGATTACTGGCCACGTTTTCTTGTGCTTGAAACTATTGACAAGACACCTTTGAAGTTGAATCCTTTTGCCGTAGCTAAAGGTATACAAGGCATAGCTGGTGACGTTAAGAACATGAAACGATTACGTTCCGGTGCTCTGCTGGTTGAGTGTGCAAAGAGGCACCAAGCCACCAACCTTATGAGTATTGATTCTTTTGTCGGCATTCCAGTCACGGTCTCAGCTCACAAAACACTCAACACGAGCAAAGGAATTATCAGAGATCGGGATCGATTGTTTGCTGACATGTCAGAACTTGACATCGTCTCTGAGATGAAAGATCAAGGTGTACTCTATGTTAAACGTTTCACGACCAGGAAAAACGATACTGTTATCAACAGAATACCTACCTGTTTTCATTTTCTACGCCAAATGCTCCAAAATCTCTAAAGGCAGGATATTGTAACATCAATGTTGACACGTACATTCCGAACCCTCTTAGGTGTTTCAAATGTCAAAAGTTCGGTCATGGCGTAAATACTTGCACATTGTCTGTTGTATGCGCTCACTGTGGTGAGAAGACACATACAACAGAAGATTGTGACAGTACTGTCAAAAAATGTACAAACTGTGCAGGGGATCATTCCTCTTTCTCTAAAAGCTGTCCTGTTTGGAAACGTCAAATGGAGATAAATCAAATCAAATTCACCCAAAACATTAGTTTTGCAGATGCCAAAAAACTAGTTCAAAGCTCCGAGCATAAAGAGAGCTATGCTTCTATCACCAGAACACCATCAGAAGCGACAACTAGAATAACAAAATCATCTGCATGCTGTCAGACAAACTTGACCTGGGTTAAATCTGATTCTCCTCTGATATTCTCACCTGCAATATCTACCCAAACTGCAGAACCACTTATGACCGTGACACTTCTCAGTCAACTCAAAGATCTCAATCAACGCCAAACGTTCAACCAATCGTTAAAAACAAAGGCAAACTGAAGCCAGATTCAAAGAAACAAAGTGGCAGAGCCCCCAAGGGGTCAGATGATAAAATCAAGTTATTTAACAAATACGGATCACTTGAGGACATGGACGTGTCCGAAAACGTCCATTCTAGGGCACATAGCTTGTCGCCCTCGAAAACGGTGCGGGGTAGATCCCCAATTAATCCGCCTAAAAAATAGGTATATCTACCAATATCGTGCAGTGGAACTGTAGAGGACTCCGGACACATTTTTATGAAATACATCTATTAATCCAGGATTTAACACCATCAGCGTTCTGTCTGCAAGAGACATATCTGAAACAGACAGATCATTTTAACTTACGTCAGTTTGAAGCCTATAATTATTTTTTCCCCTCCAGGTGCCACTGGAGGTTCTACTATCCTTATACGACAGAATGTTATTCACAGCCCTGTTACTCTTAACACTAATCTCCAAGCTGTTGCAGTGCGACTTACTCTGGGTGTAACATTTACGTTATGCTCTCTGTATCTTCCACCTTCATCAACACTTCATCTGACTGATCTTCAATCACTCTATGATCAACTCCCGAAGCCATGTGTTATCATGGGTGACCTAAACGGTCACAATCCACTCTGGGGCAGTACTAACACTAATACTAAAGGCAAAATAATTGAAGATTTCATTTCCAATAATGACCTGTGCATCTTTAATGATGATTCAAGCACCTATCTGCATCCTGCAACTGGCACTTATTCTTCCTTGGATTTATCTCTTGCAGATTCTAACCTCCTGAATGAATTTGATTGGTCTGTTCATAATGACCAGTGTGGAAGTGACCACTTCCCAACTATCCTTTCAGAAATAACTCCATCTGATTCTCCATCGTACACAAGATGGAACTTTTCGAAGGCTAACTGGTCTTCATTTGAATATAATTGTAAATCAAAATTGCGACCTGATTTTTTCAGTGCTATAACTGATCCCATTCAAACTTTTTCTGACGTTTTAAATGAAATAGCTGATGAGTGTATACCAAAGTCCTCTACGACTCCACATGTATGAAAACCATGGTTTAATACTGATTGTAGACAAGCCAGAAAAGCGAGGAAAAAGGCAGAGCGTTATTTCCGCCATCATCCAACTGTCCATAACTTAAATAAATTTAAAATACTCAATGCAAAGGCACGTCGTACCTTCAAACAAAACAAACGACAATCTTGGAGAAATTATGTCTCAAAAATCAATTCGCGCACACCAATGTCTAAGGTGTGGAACATGGTTCAGCGAATAAAAGGCAAAGGTTCAAAATCAGCTGTACACCATCTTAAAGATGGTGATAACTTGATAACTGATAAATCTGACATTGCAAATACAATTGGCGAAACCCTTGCCAAAAATTCATCATCGGCAAATTATATCCCTGAGTTTCAGAGATATCAGGAACAACAGGAAAAGACAAAACTTAATTTCGAATCAAATAACGGTGAAGATTATAATGAAGTGTTTTCATTAAATGAGCTATATACTGCTCTTGAGCAAGCTCATGACACTGCAGCGGGTGATGACAATATACATTACCAGCTACTGAAACACTTACCTGAACCATGTCTGATGACTCTTTTAGATATATTTGACAAAATATGGACGTCTGGAGAATTTCCCCCTTCATGGCGTAATGCCATTGTAGTCCCAATACCAAAACCTGGCAAGGATCATACCGATCCGTCTAATTACAGACCAATATCTCTAACTAGCTGTGTCTGTAAAACCATGGAACGTATGGTAAATAATAGATTAACATGGTATCTTGAAACCAATAACCTTATAACAAATATTCAATGTGGTTTCAGGAAAAATCGTAGTACCATTGATCATTTGGTACGTTTAGAATCCTTTGTTAAAAATGCTATAGTAAATAAACAACAATGCAGTATCAATTTTCTTTGATCTTGAGAAAGCTTATGATACGACCTGGAAGCATGGCATTTTGAAGGATTTACATGATTTTGGTTTGAGAGGCCGTTTGCCTCTTTTTATATCACAGTTTTTAAAAGACAGGCAATTTCAAGTCCGAGTGGGTTCAACCCTGTCTGATCATTACAATCAGGATCAGGGTGTCCCTCAAGGCAGTATTTTGTCTGTCACTTTATTTAGTATCAAGATTAACAGTTTATCCAAGGTTTTAAACGATTCCATTGATGAATCACTTTTTGTGGATGATTTTAACATTTCTCGTCGTGGTAAAAATATGCATACTATTGAACGGCAATTGCAGTTGTGTTTAAATAAAATAAATAAATGGTGTCTTGAAAACGGTTTTAAATTTTCCAAATCCAAAACTAATTGTCTACACTTTTGTAGAAAATATAAACCGCATAAAGATCCTGAACTATCTTTAAATGGCACTCCCATCAAAGTTGTTAAGGAGGCCAAATTCTTGGGTCTAATTTTCGACTCCCATTTAACTTTTTTGCCACATATTAAATCACTGAAAGCCAAATGCCTGAAGGCACTCGATTTGTTGAAAGTTGTTTCCAACTCAAAGTGGGGAGGGGATCAAGCTACCCTCCTCCACCTGTATCGATCATTGGTCCGCTCGAAACTTGATTATGGCTCCATCGTATATGGTGGGGCCTGTAAAAGCAACCTCAAACTACTTGATTCTATCCATCACCAGGGTCTAAGACTTTGTCTTGGGTCTTTCAGAACCTCTCCCATTGACAGTCTCTACGTTGAGGTCGATGAGCCATCTTTAAAACTTCGCCGTATCAAATTGTCCCTACAATATATCACAAAGTTATATTCTAATGAATCCAATCCTGCTCACACTTGCGTTTTTAATCCTCTTTATGAGGACTTGTATAATAAAAAAACTTCACTTGTTCCACCTCTTGGGATAAGAATCCAACAATATATTTCTGCTGCTGGCATTGAGTTGGAGAATATATCTCCTTCCCGTCTTCTTTCTTCTCCTCCTTGGCAATTAGTTAGGCCACACGTTGACCTAACACTGACAAAGTTTAAAAAATCGGAAACTAACGAATTACAGTATAAACAAGAATATAATCAATTAAAGAATAACTATAATACATACAAATGCTTATTTACAGATGGGTCCAAGGATGGTGGCGCAGTGGCATGTGCCACTGTCTTTGGATCCAGAACAATATCTTCTAGAATACCGGATAACAGCTCTATATTTACAGCATAAGCAAACGCCATCTTAACAGCTCTTAAATATATTGAAAGACATCCCAAACATAAACAATATATAATATTTTCTGACTCTCTTTCTTGCCTTCAGGCGATTAAAAATCTCTCTTGCAAACATCCACTTTTAATTGAAATAATCGAATTATATAATGATCTTGCTACTGGCCAATGCGACATCGTCTTTTGTTGGTTACCCAGCCACGTTGGCATTTCTGGGAATACAATGGCTGATCTTGCTGCCAAGGCAGCACTCAACAAATCTGTGACACCACTTCTTATTCCATATTCTGATTATAAAGCTGGCATTAGAACTTACATCCGTGATCTGATGCAGAAGAAGTGGGACAACCAAATAGGTATCAATAAATTACATGAAATAAAACCCTATATCGGTTATACCTACTTGGGTTGTCAGTCCAGATTTGAAGAGGTCATCATGCGACGATGTCGTGTTGGCCACACTAGATACACTCATGCATACCTATTGAAAGGTGAGGATCCTCCGTTTTGTATCCCTTGTGATGAGAGAACCACGGTCAAGCATGTCCTGCTTGACTGTGTTGAATTCTCCATCATACAGATTGTTAGTGGCTGTACCCTCAAAGGGGGTTGACGTAGCGTAAAATTATTGTCCTCCTGAGAGGGTACGTAAGTCCCAAAACTTTCAAAGTAAAATCTAAATTATCACATTTTAAACGTAGTATTTTTGTTATTTTAACTGTTGGCTAAATTTCCCTACAATCGCCAGCGGCTGAAGGGATGGTGTAAATCCAGCTAGGGTCCATGCAGGAAGCCAATGTACTGTAAGTCCCCATGGTCCCTAGTATGGTGATCTACCTTCAGTTGTTGGCAATATATAGCCGGTTTTTTACCTTGTATTGTCCTATAGTTAGACTGTTTTAGATTTGATTGCTAGTTTTAAATTCGAATCTGTGATAATCTAGTTATTTTACTGTCCTTCGTTGACAGGTTTTTATAGTTTCCCATTGCTTATTATGCATAAAATTAATTGTTCTCGTCACGATATGGCTGAAATATTGCCGATGTGACGTTAAATTTTAACTCACTCACTCACTCTGATACACTGGTGTCCTACCATGCTGAGTCTCAGTACGTACCCAGGCGACGGGGACGGAAATGAAGTGTCACGATGGTCTTCCCAGTCTGGAATGGAACGATACGTCCGTTAAATAGATTCGAATGGCATCTGTGGTTCCCCGATGCAATCCCATGTAGCGTAGGTGCTGAGGGGTTTTGATCACGACGCTGTCTTCCATCATCTGGCGCGACACGGGAACATACATCAGTAGGGAGCCATGGTATCCTCCACGAGTTGATCTTCCACCGCATCCAAGTAGACGTACACGGTATCAAAACCAACCAGATGGTGTGCTTCCTGTTCACCCACGACGAGAGGACGATCAAACACAGCCACCTAGACAGGCTGAGCAGAGACTTGGCTTATTTCTTCTGCTTCATCCACCATGGGGAGCTGTATGAATCCCAGCATACGTACTAAGGGAGCAGGCAACACCAATCGGGTGGTGTAGGCGGACCTGATGCTATCGTGGTCAGGTTGGATTGCGGTTCTGCAGGAGGAACCCATGAGGGCTCTGCACATGTCTTTCGGGGTGGGAGCATAAAAGCTGACATGCATTTTGCCACGCATTTCAAATCGGAGGTCTTCTTTGGGGTAGTTCACGGTGACGGTGAAACGACCTCGAGCATCCTGTTGGTAAACATCAGCTGTATGCTTTTCCAACAGCCGTGCACAGGTGTGTTGAAGCAGGATGTTCAGTCTCTGGACCAGTTGTCGACTGGAATACACTCCTTCTGGAATAATAACCTTTTCGCTGACGGCTCTGATGATGCCTTGGTTCTCTTCTGTCACGGTCACGTCGAGTGCTGATGAACTGTAAATCCGGGTCATGCGTTCCAAGTTCACATGAAGAACAAACCAGTTGAAGGGGAATGACACATTGTACCATGTCATGGAAACACTTGGGAGAAAAACACCACTTCACTTCGTGGTAAGTCCATGCCAAAACAGCACCAGCGTGAGGATGGCTTGCCGCTCTCCTTGCACCTTGAGATCGGTTCACTCTGCATGATGGTGGAGGCTCCACTAACGGTGGGAGGCTGGAGGCCACACTATTTAAAGACCAGATGAGCCGCAGGGATCCATGAATCAAAGCTGGCAGGGTATCCTGACCATCTCACCAACACTTCATCCTTTATTTTATGACGTCGTCGTTTCAGGACCTGATCCACTTTGTACACGTCATCCGTTTTCTGAATGGGTTGCAGTTCTTGCGGGTAAAAGGGGCCTTGCAGCACGTCTCCATGATCATCTTTCACTTGGTAGACAGGAGGAACACGTCCTTTCACCACCCGATCCACGGTGAACAGTTCGGTGGTCCAGTTGGGAAGGTACCCTTTGTCAAACGTGCCCTTGGTCTTGTTCAAACGGACACGGGTCCCGGGTAACAAGAGAGGGTGCTTCTTCTTCTTTGTCTTGAGCTGGCGCTGCTTTTGCTTCTGACGTTCCATGTGATCCAACACCAGAATTTCATCGTAGGGAGCGTTAGGACGTACATCAACGGGGCGTTGTCCAATTGTACGATGGACGCGATGATTGTAGGAATGCATCAGTTGGGGTACTGCCTTAAGGTAGTGACATGTTTCCTGTTGGGTGAAATAACGCCACATACAGTTTTTCAACGTCCTTTGAAAACGTTCCACCACAGAGGCTTTGGTTTCTGAGTTTTGACTGGTGTAGAAATGAATGCCCCGTTTCTTGAGGAAGGCTTGAAAAGGTGCATTGACAAATTCAGTCCCCTTGTCTGTCTGTAACTGGGATGGCACACGTCCTTCAGCTTGTTTCAGGATCCGTTGAAAGGCCTCTATCAAAGTGGTACCGGTCTTGGCTTTCATGGGCTGCACCCAAGCCATTTTGGAAAAAAAACATCGATGACACACAGCAAATACCGGTAGCCTTGGTTCTCTTTCTGATACGCAAGGAGATTGCTCAGATCGGCTTGCCACAATTCATCCACGCCACCCACACGGTAATGATCCCTGGGAAACGAGCGTCGGGCTGGTTTGTGCAAAGTGTACGTGTCCTGGGTTTTCAACCATTGGCGAACCTGGCGTTGGGTGGACCTTGGCCCCGTTTTGCTTCCCCCATTCTTGGGTCCCCCCATTCTTGGGACCCCCATTCCTGGGTCCCCTCTTTCTGGGTCCTGGTTTGGCTTGATGTCCTGCTTTGGCTTGATATCCTGCTGCTGCTTGCCACAAGGCAAGCCACCCTCCATAGCCTGCTGGGTGTTTGGGATCATAATAGGTGTTGTGGAGCCATCGTGTCCATGCAGGAGACAAAGACGATGATGCTTTGCTGTTGTTGTTTCTCTTTGGACGTCTCATGTTGACACTGTCGTTGACATCACCCTCTGCTCCCTTTTATTAAAAGTGAATCCACTGACGAACCCAGTTGAGAGGGAGGAGGAGGAGGGGGTCTCTGCAGCTTTCTTCTTCTTTTGGGGTTCCAGAGGAAGATTGGATGCGGCCGGTGTCAAAAACAAGTCAACGGATGGAGGGTGTTGACGCTTCACTGGGGTGTCAGGGGGCTGAGTGGATGACCCTTTCGTTTTCATCATCCAGGACCAACGTAGAGGGTTGCCAATCAGTTCATGAGGTACATTGCTGGAAGCGAGATACTGGCCCAGAATATTCCAACCCCTTGGAGGGCCTAATTTGGTACGGTGTTGAACAAGATCATTGATGAGATCCACCATGTGCGTCCCAGGCATTCCACCACGAATTGACCCGTCTCATTCCAACCCAAGTCGGGGTGAGCACGAATAGTGCCATCAACTGCCTGGCCTTGGCCTGTAGCGTCTTGGGAACCGTTTGCACAACTTCATTCAGAATGGCTTCGACATCATCGGGTTCAGAAACAAAAGAACAAACCATGAGCCACTGCTCTGCTTCGTGGACTCATTCTAAGGAAGGCGACATGCATGTGACTCAGTAAGTACTTACGGTGAGGAGATCCAGCCCTGGGGGTGACCGTCCTGGGGGTACCCGTCCTGGGGGTGCCCGTCCTAGGGGTGCCCGTCCTAGGGGTGCCAGCTGCCCCTAAAGGTTTGACCATGGCTTGGTCTTGAAACGCCAAGGTGTGTTGCAACAAGGTGTTATACTGCTGCTCTCGGTCCCTAAAAGGAACCGTGTCATCACGGATGAGGGTATCCATATCTTGAAGCATGTGCATGCGTTTCTGTTCCAACAGGTTGGACTTGAGCAAATGCTGTTGACGTTTTTCTTCTTGCAGACTTTGCCATACCTCTTCTGGGACCATAACCATCTTCCGTGAATGCTTCATCTTGGTGGTCGAACGGTGCAGATGCAACTAACCCCAATCTAGGATGCGTCCTCTATTTATGATCTTCCTTGAGGATCTTCCTTGAGGATCATCTACCCAACAGACCAGACACCAACGGACCAACCACCAATGCCAAGGCAGACAAGAGACCCAATCCTCTTCCTTTCTGCTTTAATAGTTGACGTTTCTTGGACACAGACACCTTCTTTTTCATCAACGAATGCATCAGTGACCCATGCTTTTGTAAACGTTGACGTTGCTGTGTTGTCATAGGAATGTTGCCTCCATACAAATTCACCATGCATTCACAGATGGCTTGAATCAGTTCTGATGGGGCCTGTTTCAAAATAGCCTGTCGCATGGCTGGTGTCGCAGAAGGACTACAGGCATGACAGAGCGCTTCTTTGTGCCATTTCAAACGTGCAGACATGATGATGTCGTCCCTGCAGCTGCTACCGTTGAACTGACCAGGATGGGGTGGGAGGCCTCTATTTATGGTAATGTCACTGGACGGAGTGGGGGTAATCCCACTGTGGTCTTCTTCTTCTTTTGACTTCTTAACACCATCCGGGTCAAGGCTGCACCTGGGGCTGAGGGTGAAGTGACCCTTTTTCTTCTTCTTCTTCTTGTTCTCTTGTCAGGTGGGGGACTTGCGACGCCTGGGTTGCTTGGGGGCACGGCGGCGATGAGGTGCTGAGGGCTTCTGCTGTTTTTCCTGTAGGTAGGACTGCCAGTTCAGCAAGATACGGGTCAAAACACCAGCCAACATACCACTTCCACTGCGTTTCATCAGGTAATTCAGGCGTTCATCCAAAGGTAGGCGTGGATTCGCAATCTTGGTCAGCACGTCTTGGTGCCACAACAGCCAGGTCTTGTGCTGTGTCTTCAAAGGAACATGTCCTGCTCGCAGATTTCTCACGGCAATGACAAACCATTGCAATAGTCGATGACGTCCTTTGACAGCCACGCTCTCTGCCCGAAGGCAGTCGTTTCTTCACGATGATGGGTTTGACTTTTCTGCGGGCGGGCATGCTTCTGTGGCTTCCTTTGCGAAGCGTGCCCGGGCTGGGGCGTTTAGCACCCGTGTGTTGGTTGCCGGTGCGTTTGGTGCTGGTGGTACGACGTTCGGTCAAGGGTTGAAAGTGTTGAATCATGGTGGGAGAGAGGGGAGACGATGGGAATGAAGGGGGGAGAGGATGGAAAAGAAGAAGAAGGAGGAGAGAAGGCGGCAGGAGAGGCACGATGCGTACTGACAGGGACAAACGTGTTCATGGTGGGTGCTGTGGGGTACAACTGCTTTAAGGAACGTCTTTGTTTGGAGGAAGCAGAGGGAGGAGGAGGAGCACTTAGACTTTCGTACAGCCGTTGCACACCCGATCGATGTTGTTCGGTGGGATCACGACCCAAGGTGGTCGGGAGTGTTTTATGGATCGGTTTAAACAACCCTGTGGCAACAGCACGTTTGTGGGGCTGGGTATGTTTCCGTCTGTCTCCCATGGCAGCTCTGGGTCAACTGACCGTAGGGTAGACGATCATCTCTATTTATCACGACTTGGGAATGTAAAGGGTAGTGGGGTTACGAAAGAGATCGGACCGTACACGGTGTTCTTTGGCCATGGTCGGTTTCAAGTCCAGAAACAAATAGGAATAAGGAGCCAAAGTGGCATCCTCATAGGCTTCCCGGAGGAAGGCCATCTGTCCTGGAAAGATTTGTGTGGCCAAGTGACCCATTTGCGAGGCGTCCCTCGGGTTTTTAAACAGCACCATGTAGTGGGCATTTAAAATAATGGTGTGATGATGAGGCGATGAAGCAAAGAGGTTTTGTGTCAAGAATAACACGGACGTGTTGCAATGATGACTTTTCTTGGTAAACCATCGCAGGACCTCGGCCTCTTCCTCTTTGGTATTGTCGCCCGGCAAATCATCAATGATCAACCAATGGGGCATAGGCAAACCTTCCTTGGTCTTAGCCCCAGACCCTGCAGGTAACTGCGTGTTGGCTTCCCCCCATGGTTTGCACAAACGTCAGGGGTATCCCTAACATCGAGGTCAGAACTTCCAAGTCCTCATGCATGGGTTGCCATTCACTGTACACCCACACGATGCCCTGAGGTGGAAGATCAAGGATCCCTGGTTGAAACACATGTTTCATGAAGGCTTTGACAAACGATGTTTTACCCGACCCTGTAGGCCCTGCAATCAACATGGTAAAGGGATGACGTAACGTGAGTGGGGTGACCATGGCCTCCACCAGGTCTGAGTCTAACAGTGTCCCTGACAGAGTCCCTGACATACTGACACACGTCTTACCACCCTGTGGGTTGCACCGGAAATGACCTCCAAGAGCTAAGCTCCCTGAAGATATAGAAGATGCAACCCTTTGAAAATGGAATTCACATTTTATTGAGGAACAAAACATGGTAAACAGATCAACAATAATGATGCTTCAACAGATCAACAACAGTACATCAACAGATCACCACCAGTTCAGGTGATCATCGGGATTACAAGTAGAACACCGTAAAAAGTCCATTTGTCCTGGATGAAAATGATTTTCATTGTTAAACATGGGTATTCCGATGACGTCCTCTGGCTCCTCTGGAACCGTCACTGGAGTCGTCTCTGGAGTCGTCTCTGGAGCCATCACTGGAGTCGTCCCTGGAGCCCTCTCTGGAGCTGTCTGCTCTGCAAGTCTTGAAGATCTGGAGGTAACTCTGCCTGGGGGATCTCTTTGGGGATAGCAGGACTGATCCCTTGACCCTTCTCGCTCTCTTCAACCCTAGCATGTCTAGCTTGTGGATAGTTCTCCCACAAGTCAGCCATCTCCAACTGTTTCTTGAGAGTCTGAGGTGCTTTGAGACTCTTAGGCTTTGGGGGTGCCTTCTTGGTGAGTGTTTTGGGAGGTGGCGTCTTCTTGGTGGGTGTCTTGGTGGAGACCTCCTCCTTCTTCTTCTTCTGTTTCTTTGGAGAAGCAGTGGCCAGGGTCACCTTGGGAGGTGACGTCTTCTTGCTGGGTGCCTTGGGAAGGGGTGGGGTGGAGACCTTCTTCTTCTTCTTTGGAGAAGTCTTGGCAGGAGTGTTCTTGGGAGGTATTCTTTTTCGAGGCACAGGTTTGGGCGTCGGTGACCTCTGGATCGTTGGAGAACAAAGGTAGAGTGTAAGTGGCATATCGAAGATCATAGCTGGGTGGGTGAGCCCAGAGTTTCACCTGGAGTTTGTCCAGCAGCTTGCTGTACAGCACACCATGGTCATAGGCCATAGGACGTCCATTCCTCAACTTGAACACGATGTGGAACAGCTTGCTGAGGAAGGTCTCCCCTGCATTTTCCTTGGCATACGCATCGTTGATACCGATGAGTATCAAGCGAACAGAGTTGTTGGCGCTGTCAGAAAAGATCTCTAAGTGGTCTTGGTGATACGTCATCCAGTAATAGTCTTCCTCAGTCAACTCAAGGAAGCGACCCATCATTCCATACAGTGTTTCTCTTTTCGGATGAATACCTGCCAGCTTGCGGATGATCGATGGCAACTTTTGTTCCATCACACGCAGCCGGTCCTGGAGATCCATGTAGTTGGTCTTGTATAACTGGCTTTGAGCCATCATGGTGTTGTGGAGATGGGCCATGTCAGAAGCGAGGTCCTTTGCCTGCGAAGCCAAGTTGACGAAAGAAGAAGGGAGGTTGCCTGGAGATGCCATCTTCAACGACTGAACTGATGCAACTGATGACCCGCTCGATCGATCCTGCGTTTTTATAGGCAACACCAACAGCGCGAGCTATGACGTCACTTCAAATGACGTCACGATCGTGTTGTTTCTGCACAGCGTCTTGCACCGCTTCTCTGAACTGTTCTATAAAGTGTCTCTCTTCTAGATAGGTGGCGACCACAAAGAGCAGCGTGAACAACATGATGACGAATCACGATGGGGGCAGAGTCTTTTTATAGATACACAGGATGACGTCACGTTGTGCGTGCATGGATGACGTCATTGGAGTTTGTCCATGGATGATGTCACTCACAACAAAAACGTGTCACGAAGATGCATGAGCGCTTTTCCCAACTTGTTTTTCCCCGACCATTTCCAGGGTTTGTCAATATCAGGATGAGATACACCCATTCCTATTCCCCATCTTTGATCAAAGGGGCTAGCTTCAGCTAACGACTTAGGGTAGGATTGAATCAATCTCTGTTTCAAGTCCTTGTTCTGGGAAAATTTAGCCGTTATCGCTTTGGTCATCACATCAAGACTGACGGTGTCCCACACTTTTTGAGAAAAGCCTTTCACACATCGCCCCAGACGTTTTTGCTTTGCTGGAACAGCCTCTTGCAGAATACGCGTTGCACTGTCCAAATCTCCAAAGTACATGGCTTTAGAGTACATGTAACACTGTTCAACACAATTAAATGTAACGCCATCCAAGGTAAACACAGCTGAATGAAAGTTGCTGAACGGTGACTTGATTCCATAGAAGAATAACCAGTGGATTGTCACTTGTGACTGTGCCTTGTCACTTGGAGTCTTGAGACCCAGCAAGGTCATGGTTTCTGTTTCTCCACATTCCTCCAAAGCTTTGCAGAAGAGAGAGTAAGCCTGGGGTCCACGTCGGGGAAGCATATCTAACAGTTCTCTGACACGGTCAAAGGAGGTCCGAGGTTTTTCGATAATCTCTGCCTTCATGAGGATGGTCAGGACTTTAAACGCCATCAGTTTGTCCACCACTGCTTCGACCTGCTTGATAGCAACCACTAGACCACAACGATTCTCCCTAAGCCTATCGCAGTGAACAGGTTCCATCCTTTTTCTTAGGCACCAGAATCTGTAATGACTCTGACAGAAACGTCTCTTTATTTTATAGACACACGGTCGTGATGACGTCATAGGGTGTGTACAGTTTGGTGGCGTTGGTACGACCTCCAAAGAAAGCATCTCTAGGATCCAACGGGTCCGACATGTAGGCATGGGGTCCTTGCAGTGGGGTCAGGAAGGCTCTCAGGTCACCATTGTCTTTCTGTTGTTTCAGAAAATCACATTCCCAGACGGTCACCACTTGGTAGATGTCTGGATGTTGACGTAAACAAAAACTGTTTTCGGAAAGTGAGCATGCAAGCCATGGGTAGAGTCACTGCTTCATAGAAAGGGTCCAGGTTGATCTGTGGGATGAATATGTTGCGGAATGCAGCACAGCCTCGACGCAAAATGTCCACATCACTCTGAAAGTAGGTTCCTAGTATGGTGATCTACCTTCAGTTGTTGGCGATCTATAGCCCAATTTTATATTGTGTTGTCTAAATATTTTAGACTCTATTACTAGTTTTATCTGCATATGTGATATTCTAGTTGTTTTACTGTCCTTCGTTGACAGGTTTTTTATAGTTTGCTATTGCTTATTATGCATAAAATTAATTGTTCTCGTCACGATATGGCTGAAATATTGCCGATGTGACGTTAAATTTTAACTCACTCACTCACTCTGACAGTAGGTCAACAATTCCTCATCCAGATCAAAGACAGGCCCTTCAGCCACCTGTGCATCGTACCAGGCCAAGAAAGCTTTACGTTCGGCAGGAAACATGCTGTCAGGATCATAGGTAGACACGGGAGGATAAGGACCCACATAGCCTTGGTGAGCTTCGGTGTTGAAGAAGTGAGGGAAGTAACCTTTCTTGAGTTCCGTCAATGCAAACGTTTTTGGAAACTGCTTCAGAGCCATCGTGAGGAAGTTGAGTGAATCCTTGAAAACAAGGCGTCCCACGGTCATCTGCAAGATGTGTTGCCCACATAGTGTGACCTGGGGTGCTTTCACGAGATGTTGATGGAAGTACTGTTGGAGCAAGTGTCCATCATACCCACGGTAGTTGTGAGCAATGACCAAAACGTCGTCATCATCAATGGTAGGGGAAATGTCGTCTTCATCATCTTGTTCTTTGTCGTCATCTTGTTCTACACCATCATCATCGGGTTCTGGTAATGACAGTTTGGGTTGTTTCGAGGCACGGCGTGACGGCTGCTGTTGGGATGCCCTACGTTTCCTCTTCTGCTTCTCTTTCTTTTCCAGGCCCGCATCTCCCCATGTCCTTCAAGATCGTAGATCCAGGGCTAGGCACTTCTCCTTCCTTACGCCAGGGGCACTTTTCACACAACTGATCCGAGGCCTCAGAAATACATTTTCCACATCCTAGATGCACCACACACAAGTTGGGAACATGAGTCCCTTGATCTTGAGTACATTCAAAATCGTAGAAGATGAACTGGCGCTGTTGTCGTTCTTTGTCGTCATCCTTTTTTTCACCATCTTCATTTTGTTTCGGTGGTTCGATGGCGGACATGTAGCACTGGTGATTGGGTTTCAAGGGTTCTTTGCAGATCTTACAGTCACGATTCGTGCCACACTGGTGGTTGGCCATGCCCTGGATTTTTCTCACGTTGACTTTGGTCAGACATCAATGACACGTGTGGATGGTGGAGCAGGTGCTGGGATACTTGGCAGAGGCCATCCGATGGCGTTGAAAGCAGGTAGGATTTCGGAACCATCCGCCACATTGGAGACAGGAGAGCCCTTCACTGTCCACGTCGCCACAGTATCCAAGACATTGGCACCAGTGGCATTGACATTCTCGGGTGCAGCGATGATTTTCAGGGGTACTGTATCCTTGGTCACAAGTTTCACAATAGTAACTATAACCTGTAAAAGCTGGCATGGATGTAATGACATCGTAATGGTGATGATGATGATACAAGTGAAGGATCTTGGTGGGTTGAGGCACTTCACTCTTGTACAGGAGTCGATTCATCACATCTTGGGAGTAGACTTTGAGCTGATAGTAAGGTGCCAAACGTTGACTGAACAACTCCCACGTGGCATGCCCTGTACAAGGCACTACGGGGATCTTGAGTTGCCGAAACAAGCCCTTGGCGGCCTTCAGCCGTGCCGGTTTACGATGGTCGCATAGGTGTTTCCATTCCTTCGTCCATTCCTTGGTCACAGGATCGGGTTTGTGTTCGTGGTGACTGGCCACGACTAGGGCACAGGCAAAGCAGAGCTGATCCTCATTCTTGATTTGAACGATGCATTGTTTCTTTTCTAGGAAGGCGTTTAAGCCAACAAGGTGTGTTGCCCGCCCGTGTCCCTCACCTATACGATCAGGATCCTCTACATGCAGTAAGTATATGTCCATGGTGTCATCGATATGTAAGTCGTGGTTGCTTTGTTGTACTTTTTCCACTTCGGCCATGATGTGTTCCCCCTGGAGGTCACCCATCCGCTGAAATGGGACTCGGATGTCTGAATCCAGGGCTGGGTGTTCCAGGGCCAATCCCACACGATCACCATCCTGGCCGCCCACATCGTCTCTCAAATCTGCTAACACTGCATCAAACTGTTCTCTGAGAACGACGGGAAGGTCTTCAGGCTGTTGACGCTGCAGCCAAGCTGGATTGAACTTCAGGTTGTAGCGCTGGGTACCAGTCCGGAATTTCTTGGTTGTTCTTTGGGTCGTCCGCTCCAACTGGTAAGGCACAGGCTCCTCTTCAAGTTCATCTTCGTTCATTCGTGGTGACGGCATGGTGAGAACTGGTAAGACCCACGCTGAGCCTGGTTTATATAGGTCACGTCACCCTATGACGTCACAATAGGTCGTCCTAAGCGTGGCAGTGCACACCATGAGCTCATTTGTTATTTATAGGAATGATGACATACCCCATGACGTCACACTAGCCTATCGACCTGTTGAGTCAGGATGAGAGTGGTGCGAACCGGATGCAACCGGTGCGAACCAGATGCGTCAAAGTGACGTCATCAACCCCCAGCTATATAAATTCGAGGTTTTCCAGCTCTCCCCATCAGTTGCTCACTGAAACTAGAAGCATGCAGACGTCTCCCGCCTCCGCCTCCTTCCGTTGCCGGCTGTGCGAAACAGATGACCACAGTTATCTACACTGTCCCAAGGTGACCTGTACCGAGTGTGGTGCTCAAGGTCATCGCCATTACGTATGTCCCAAGAAGACCAAGGACAACAACAAGCACGATAACAACACCTGCTACAACTGTGGAAAAAACGAAGGTCATCTCAGTTACGACTGTCCACATCCCTGTCGTCACTGTGGTAAAGAGGACCATAAGAGTATGAACTGCTCTAACAAGGCCCAGAAACGTCCGGCTCCCACCCACCAGTCAAGTGAACCGCCAAAGAAAGTGAGTAAACGTGAAAGCCAACATCTACTGGCTCTACTCAATGACAAGGTCCTCCTCGTTCAAGATCGCATAGACACCATGCACTCTCTACTTCAACGCATCTTGGACTTTGTTGAACCCATGGACGATTCCAGCAGCACTACCTCCAGTGCACCACCATCACCACAATAGATACCTCGGTGATCTCTCACCCACCCATACCAACGGCCCTTTTCAGAGCCACCCACCTCGCTCGAAAGAATGCTACATCCAAAGCTTTTAACTACACACACACTTGTCTAGCCACGCCATCGTCCGCCTCACCCCCTCTCCCTCCCTCCCTCCTCTCCTCCCTCTCCTTTCCTCTTCCCGTCCTTCCTCTCCGTCCCGTCCGCCGCTCGTCCGTTCCGCCATCTTGAAAGGCGTCTACGCTCGCGAGATCCCGCGAGAGTCCACGAGATCCCGCGAGATCTCACGCGATCCCACCGGATGGGACGCCCTCTTGAAACGCCGCCATCTTGGCGCCATCTTGGCCCACCCACCGGAGGACGTGACGTCATCGTCATGCGCGCGCACCCACCGGAACGGAACCTGACGTTTCCCTGACGTCATCGCCATCTTGAAAACGATGCCAGGGAGACACTGTACACTACTCTTGTTTTGCTTTATTTCAACTTCTTCATACATATTTAAACTTAAATGTACAACTGGTGGGGACAAAAACAATCATTTCGTAACATCGGCCTAAAATATATTATTCGTTTTAAACACAAACTTTGGGATTATAGCTACTTATCCAGATTTTGGTTGATTATGTTGAATTTCATCACCGTACGTGGCTCACTTTAGAAAAGCTACTACAATCAGCTGTAATCACAATGGACGAGGATGATACACATGACTTAATTAGCCTATTGTTCCACTTCATAATCCCTAAAACCATAATCTGGCAAATAAATCGAATAATCTTTCGGGTAATTTGTAAATTGACTGAAACGTTCAATCAATTTACAAATTGATTGAGTGAATCAGACAATTTACAAATTGACTGACTATTTTAGGCATGGACTGTAACATATACATCGACAGTTTGAATCTATTGTGAAGTAGATTCATGCGCAAATGAAGTCACACGAACTAATTGCTATTGGTCAGTCGCTTTGCATTGAGGCAATGTATTGTGAAAAAGCAATGAAAAGAAACAGCATATACATTTCAGCTCTTTCTCCTGTTACCGTGTTAGTCGCTTTGAATGACGTTCACTCTCTGTGTTTATTTACGACGTATTGTATATTCGTCACCTGTTGACTCACGCCTACACACGCATTTACCTGTTTTCATCTTTGCTGTACATATCTTGTCCACGTCACTGTATTCAGAAGACTGACACACCAATAGTTTCTTGCAGTCATTCCCCACACACAGGACACCTGGGACGTTCATGTCGCTGCCGTGGATGTTGAGGATGTCCTTCACGTTGCTGCACAGGAAAATGTTGAAAATGTCCAGCAGCATGTCAATGTTTTCTGAAGACCTTCTTTATTCAGCACCTTCTGTTGTGTATTCAACCACGGGTGTCAAGTGGTATGGGTACTCTTCAGGATAGTATGACTGCAAAAGAGATTAGGTAAGATACATTACCCATCGTTGTCTGATGACCTTCTTTATCAGTCAGCTTCTCTGTACGGCGCTACAGTTGTAGGTACTCATCACTTTAGTCTTCAACTAATACCTTGTCTCATGATGGATGCAATAGGTAAAAGGATTAAGGATAAAAGAACACTGCCAAATGTATCTACCTTGATATAGTGATTGAGTGTGTGAGAGACTATGTGTGTGTGAGTGTGTGTATACATACATAGGAGAGAGAGAGAGAGAGAGAGAGAGAGAGAGAGAGAGAGAGAGAGAGAGAGAGAGAGAGAGAGAGAGAGAGAGAGAGAGAGAGAGAGAGAGAGAGAGAGAGAGAGAGAGAGAGAGAGAGAGAGAGAGAGAGAGAGAGAGAGAGAGAGAGAGACAGGCATATGAAAGACAGAGAATGTTCCAAGCTCATTACCAGGTGTTTTGTCCAGCTGTTAACTGGCAAGTGTGGCAGGGTGTTTCTACGTAAATCATTGGAAGGGAAGTATTATTATGGTTCTTCAGTCAGGGCACAATCCACTATTTTTTCTGTAAGCCTCGTTTAATTTCTAACGAGAGACATAATGGATATCTTTCAGCAGTTGAACGTTACAATGGGCAACTAAAATTAAATGTTTTTTAATCGTTATTTCAGTAGGGTCTTTTTTTTCTTTTCAACACTCATCTTTTAAATATTACTTCCTGGTAAAAATTAATGCTTCGCCACAAGTCAGTTAACATTTGGATGACATCTTAAGCATTAAACATTAATAGTTCATGTTAAAAGTTCTAGAGGTGCAATGAAGAAAACCTGCAGTGGTCGGAAACTCTGGTCAGGGGAATAGCAGCAAACTCTCCTACAGCTGGAAAGGAGACATATCTTTTGTCACAAAGGACGGAAAGTTTTAGGTCAGGAGTAAACAAAGTTACACCTAAATGTAATACAATATGTCATTGCCAGGTACTTGTGAATAAATTACGCCGAATTATGCATCGAATCGGACATTCCGCACATGTAAACATGTAAACAATGTCCTATGGACACAATTGGGACGTTTGTTGATGAATCACTATCACAAAGAATGCTTCAAGGTGTCCATGAAAAGGTGAGCCCATTCTCTCCTACACACCACTTAGAATTACTTGAAACGTCTTAGAATTAAATTTGCAAAGCAATGAGACATTTACAATCCGATTTCACTGGCTCTTCGAATATCTTAGTGCTAAATTACTGTACTGACCTCACATAAATCTTTCTAGAGCAATTCAGATATAAATGCTTCATATTAATTCCCCTTTTACATCGATCACATTCACATTGATTGTGAATTAGTCATAACACGCTTCCGATGAAATGTGGACTTCATTTTCATCACATTCTCTGTGAAATACTAGTATTCAGAGGTTTTGCACATTATTCCAGAAACCTATAATTGTGGGGGTCCATGCAGGTAGCAAAAGTACTGTAAGTCCCCATAGTCCCTGGTATGGTGTGCTACCTTCAGTTGTTGGCAATCTATAGCCCGTTTTTATATATTGTATTGTTCACAATATTTGTTTTAGAGTTGCATACTAGTTTTAATTCTCTATCTGTGATAATGTAGTTATTTTAATGTCTTTTGTCGACATTTGTTTCTGATTTGATTGGATTTATTATGAATTTGTTAAAGTCACGATATGGCTGAAATATTACCGATGTGGCTATAAATCTAATCTCACTCACTCACTATCATTGTGGGTTTGTATGGCGGTTGGCCCTAATATGTTCCTGGGTTTGTGATCCCCATACCCGACCTCGTGGGTTTCCCCAAGTCTCCAGGACTCCAGGATTTCCTCCCACATTACATTTTTACATTGTATTGTCCAAAAATAGTTTTCTACTTTTAAAGATATAAGCTAGCTAGTTTTAACTCAATCTGTGATAATCTAGTGGTTTTATTGTCCTTCGTTGACAGGGTTTTAAATATTATATGTACGTATTATGAATTTTGAACTAGTTTTAGTCACGATATTGCTGAAATATTGCCAATGTGACTTTAAATTTTAACTCACTCACTCCTCCCACATCATTCCGATAAGCCATGTCATGACTAGGATATGTTCTAACAGGCATTAAATCGTTTAACGATCAGCTGATTTACGCCAAACTAACTGGATTATGTTCTTACAGGCGTTAATTCACTTAATCATTCCTAGATTTACTCACCCGAACTAGGAAAACACTGAACACAAGAGATAACCTCATGTGGTTTATACTTAGATACATGCAGAAAGATTCTGGGAGACAAAACACTTGGGACATTATTGTATGACAAGAGGGGTGACAACAACTGTCAGGGACAACTTTCACTTCATGTCGAACAATATTCCTGCATTGGTGTCTACATTACACAATTGGAAAGTGTGAAACCCGGTATAAAATATTACTCATTCACTCACTCACATCAACAACCCGTGTAACATTTGGCATTACACTTTCTCTGTAAAATATTCCACAGGGAGTACCATTACAGACAACAATGATGAACGTTGCCATTTAGAAAGTCTTTCAAATGAGACGTGCTAAATGTCTCATTTAGTCATGCACCTAAAAGCCTTCAAAAAAGTGCAGGGGTGTATGTAGCAAATATAGTTACCGTTGAAAGTGCATGCTAATTTTGGAAACCATATGGATTCAGAAAAAAACAACATGGTTCCATTTATTTTCTGATGATTATAAGAGTCATTCTGGGGTACCTGACCATCGGTACCGATAATGGAGCTGCTACACCAATGTGAGAAAAAACATATTTTTATAAACCTATGACAACATAGGCATGTAGTATATCAAAATGAACCTTGCGATAGGTGTTTTGCAACTACGATTATGCATCATGCTTCTCAAAAATATATGTTTACATAATAATTATTACAATCATGTGGGCGTGAAGGTCCTGGCTAGAATATTGATTTTGAGTTACCCATGCTTGTCGAAAGAGGCGACTAACGGGATCGGGTGGTAAGGCTCGCTGACCTGGTTGACACGTTATCGGATCCCAATTGCGCAGATCGGTGGTCATTATGTTGATCACATGATTGTCTGGTCCATACTCGATTATTTACAGACAACCACCATATAGCTGGAATACTAGCGGCGTCAAACTAAACTCACTCACTCACTCACTCAATTTAACAATGCTAAATAAGTTAAAACAAAAATACTAATACACATTATATACTCGCGGAAACGAATTAGGGAAGACACAAGTGTCAGTGTGTCAGTTCTAACTATAGTGGTAGGCCTGACTTGACTCTTGTGCATGATAACATGATGGTCACAAAAACCTTACATGGGTACTATTACTACTACTTAAGTGTGTCCTTGTAGTACATCCTGAAATGGGAGAATACGTTAATTGAATAAATGGTTCCCATTAACATAGGCCAATGTAGGTGTCCGATGCACGAAAGAAAATATTTAATTAATTTAAATGATTATGTGATATTTTATATCTCCAAATTAAAATTAGGAGCATATTATATGGTTATTTCTTCATCGAGCATCACAAGCTACCTTTTGATATGCTACACGATTATGCTGTGATCTGTTTATGGACATAATTATGGTCTCAAAATAGTGCCCAAAGCAAATTTGGGCACTTATATTCAATTACCCCACAATGACATTTATAACAAACAGAAAAAATGGAACCATGTTGTTTTTTTTCTGAGTCCATACAAAAGTGTGATTACAAATAGTATTGGTTTCAACAATTAACACTACACAAGCCCCTGCACTAAACCAACCCATCCTGACACTTATACAATATGTATTTTACGACTGGTAGTCCAGATCATGCACTTTCTGTACCCCTCAGACAAATGTAAATTGACACGTTTTCATAGCCGAAAGCTCTCGTTTGCAATACATCAGATGTAACGTATGTTATTTTGTTACATCTATTGCTGATTTTGTGTACAGGCGTTTCATCTTAAAAATGTATTTAGATTAATAACATTCATTTGACGATATTTCAGTTTCACTCAGACCAAGAAGATGTATCTGAAGCCTCAGGAATACCCGGTGTCACAAAATGTAACAAACATGCTTTGAATGGCCACTGATCAATATCGAATCACGAATTCAACTCAATCAGAAACAAAAAGCATGTGGCAACCCGTACGTGATGCATGTGTTTTGTTACACAATCATAATTAAACAATACCCCATGTAATTCCGGTGTTTGAAAGATTGTGTAATAAACCTGAACAAACACATAAATTCTACTAACGTAATCAACAAAAGGTGTGGTGTTATGTTTGACACAGGGTTCTATTAGTTGAATGAACTTAAACTGTAGTAACAAGACTATTTCCGTTAATAATAAAACCATGACAACAGAGAACCCAGAGAACCCAGGGCTTTGGTTGGGAATTGTATAACTACATAAGGTGATAATAATATCCGTTAATCATAAAACCAGGACAACTAGCCTCAGTGAAGCATGAATACCCCACTCAGACACATTACACTGACTCCGAACAGGCCAGTCCCAGATGTACCCATTAATGCCGAGCGCCAGGCAGGGACCAACAAGTACAATATTTTAACGTCTTTCAGTATGACGCGGTCGGGGATCGAACCCGCGACCTTCCGCTCTCCAGGCGGACGCTCTAACCAACTACATCAGGCGATAACAATGCCCGTTATAAATAAAAAAACTTGACAACAGAGAACCCAGAACGTTGGTTAGGAATTGTGTAACTACATCAGGTAATAATAATGTCCGTTAATTATCAAACCGGGACAACAGAGAACTCAGAACGATGGTTGGGAATTAAATATTTACATTTATAGCTGCCTTAATTATGTGATAATTATTTCTAAAGGAGGAAACTATTTTGAAAACACAAATAATCTGTCCTTACCTTTCTTTCACTGCTCCATTACTATGCCATTCTCTTGAGACAAGTGACTTATCGATACCACTGAGTAGGATGTCGATGTAGGCGTCGATGACAAAGACGTTGTCGTCGTAGGTTTCCTGTGTTTCCATGAGATGTGTGCTGTGAACACTGACGTCGCTAAGTTTGTTGCTGTTAGTGTCAGTGGTAGATGAGGTAGATGAGGTAGTTGTGTGGATCACTGTGAATCCAGATGTTCGTGAACAAGTAACCGTATCCTGGACCATCGTTTGCATGAGTCAATGACATACGCAACGTTCCATACACAATGGTATTTAGAATGTGGTCAAGTGTAACATATGTTATAATTTGGATTACACTTTCTCAGTAAATCACCCATTCTAGTACTTTTGTTAGCTTCTGTCCTACCCGAAACCCACACCCTCAGAGTCAGGCACCTAATCGCCAGCACACATAGTCCGCCATCTAACCCACTCAGCCACATTGTCTTCCACAACAATGGAAATCGGATAACTGGTAGTCTATATCACGTACTTTGTGTACACATCTGACAAGAAGTTGAAGTTGGAACGGCTCCCACAGTCGAAAGCGAGTACATAGTTACTATTATTGACCTGAAGAAGGAATATGAATATACTCCGAAACTTTGTGTTCACCAAACAGTCAGTCACTGGATTATCTGGTCTAGACCCGATTCTATACAGACCATTCCATACAGCTGTATAAGACGTCAGACAAACACGTACCCATGAAATAGTCAGCATTGTACAATCTCCTCTGCTGTGAGCACATACTTCATACGGTTATGATACGGGTTTTACCATGCTCTCTGTCTCTCTCTCTCTCTCTCTCTCTCTCTCTCTCTCTCTCTCTCTCTCTCTCTCTCTCTCTCTCTCTCTCTCTCTCTCTCTCTCTCTCTCTCTCTCTCTATTCCAGCTCTCTCTCTCTTCATTCTGTTTACTTTGAATATTTCTGCTTCAGGCAAGATTCTCTTGGCGTGCGTGCACAATAGCAAGGATAGATGGAACGAAGATGACATTTGCTTGACGTTGCAGAAGGACGTTTTTCACACGACGTTAGGCTAGAAAGTGCTCCACTAATCGTGACTCTAGTTATGTTTAAACATGCATTTGCTACAGAGATTCTCTACATACACAATGGAATGTACATAGATAAACACATTCGATGACCAGAGTCTTGTCATTTGCATAGAAGGACGTTTTCACTCAGGAGAAAGTGCTCTAATCAGGCTCGTTTAAAACATGCATTTGTTACAGATGCTCTACATACAAATGTAAAGTAAAACACGCACTTCTGACATATAATCAATCTGGTTCACCAGTATTCCTTTGGTGTGGTTGAATCAATTGCAATACGTTTCAATCAATCGGCTGGTCACGCCAAGTCCTGTGAATGTACTATATATATATGTCCGCTTTGTTCATTTGACACGTTTAGATTTTGAAATATGATGTTATGAACTTTGCCTAGAGTTCTAAGCCCAGGAGGTGGTAGCTCATGGGCCAATCTGGTGGAATAATTAATCAACCGGGTATACTGCGTGCTGCAAGTTGGAGACCCACTTGTTTTTAGCATTGGCCTTGTGATACGCCGTGGTGGGTGGGGAGCTCGGATGATGAAAACTCTAAAAATAACCATGGCTTATCAAACTCACTCACACAAACTCTCTCTCTTTCACACACACACACAGACACACACACACACCATAAAATAGCAAACGTCCTCTTGAAGCAGATCCTACTGATACTGACCTCAGACTGCCCAAACCTATTGATTACTGGCCACGTGTTCTAGTCATTGAGACTGAAGATAGCACTCCGTTGAAACCAAACCTTTTTGCTGTGTCTAAGGGTATCCAAGGCATTGCTGGTGAAGTGAAGAATTTTAAAAGATTACGTTTTGGTGCATACAGTGTCGATCTTTTTCAATCTAGAAAAAGCATACGATACCACATGGAAACATGGGATTTTATAAGATTTACATCACTTTGGATTACGAGGTCGATTGCTTCAATTTACGTCCAACTTTTTAAATGACAGACAATTTCAAGTCCGAGTTTGTTCAACTCTGTCTGATCATTACCATCAGGATCAGGGTGTACCACGAGGCAGTATTTTGTCTGTCACTTTATTTTGCATCAACATCAACAGTTTTATCCTAGGTTTAAAATGATTCAGTTGATGGATCACTTTTTGTGGATGATTGTAATATTTCTTGACGTGGTAAACATATGCATACTATTGAACAGCAACTGCTGTTTTGTTTAAACAAAATGAGTAAATGGTGTCTTGAAATCGGCTTTAAATTTTCTAAGTCAAAAACAAATTGTATACACATCCGTAGAAAATATAAGCCGCATAAGGACCAAGAACTATTTCTAAATGACAATCCTATTAAAGTCGTTAAGGAGGCCAGGTTCTTGGGTGTAATATTTGACTCCCATTTAAGTTTTCTTCCGCATATCAAATCCTTGAAAAATAAATGCCTGAAGGCACTGGACTTATTGAAAGTCGCTTCTAATGCACTGTCGAGTGAGTGTGCCCAAAAACAACAATCAACTAACTTGTTGTACATTAAAACGTTTGTCGGCATTCCGGTCACCATCACGACCCACAAGACACTCAATACGAGTAAGGGAATCGTAAGGGACCTTGATCGATTACTCGCTGACATGTCCCAATTAGATATTGTCTCTGGGATGAGAGATGAGTGTGTTCTCCATGTGAAACATTTTTCAACTCGTAAAAATAATGGAACCTTTAAAACCAACACTTATCTGTTTTCCTTTTCTTTACCTTCTGCACCAAGATCACTTAAGGCAGGCTATTGTGATCTAAATGTTGACACATACATTCCAAATCCTCTCAGGTGCTTCAAATGCCAAAAGTTCGGCCATGCTGTAAATTCTTGCACTTTTTTTGTTGTGTGTGCTCACTGTGGTGAGGGGGGTGGGGTAGCCTAATGGTTATAGCGTTAGCTCGTCACGCCGAAGATCCCGGTTTGAATCCCCACATGGGCACAATGTGTGAAGCCCATTTCTCGTGTCCCCCGTTGTGATGTTGCTGGAATATTGCTAAAAGCAGCGTAAAAGCAAACTCAGTCAGTCAGTCAGTCAGCCACTGTGGTGAAAAGAAACACACACAAAAAAATTGGGACAGTACTGTCAAAACATGCACCAACTGTTCAGGGAATCACCCATCTTATTCTAAGGAATGTCAATTGATAGAATAAAGTTCACACAAAACATCAGTTTGCAGATACAAAGAGACAAGTCCTAGGCTCAGAACAAACAGAAAGGTATTCTTCCACTGCCAGAAGAACGCTTGAAACAACATCTAGAGGAGTTACAATATCTGCAAGCTGTCATGCAAACTTGACTTGGGTGAAAACGGATTATCCTAACCTTTTCTCCTCTTCTACACCTACTCAAACAGGAGAATCCTAGCCAGATACATCTGAAATACAATTATCTACATCCCCTGATCTTGATCCTGAAAATTATCCATAAGATTTGTCTTGTATTACTACACCAACTTCTAAATGGAGATGAAGCAATAAGTTTTCTTCCGCATATCTTATGGAGTAGTTTGAATCTGATGGGTGAGTTGACCGACAAGAACATAACATGCACAGGAACGATTCATGTAAACCGTCTTCTGAAATGTCCCCTGAAAGATGCCAAATATATGAAAAAGACAGCCAGAGGGACATTTGACCAAACCACAGACATTGAGTCAGGTCTCACAGTTGTCAGATGGAATGACAACAACATAGTCAAAGTTGTCTGAAACAAGTTTGGTTTCCAGTCACTTCAGAGAGCAAAGAGATTGTTGAGATCTGAGTCAAAACAAGTAGCTGTTGAACAATCCTTTGTGATCCGTCACTACAATAAAAAAATGGGAGGAGTTGGTCGTAGAGATCAAAATGTTGCAAAGTATGGCACAGCCATTCGCTCCAAGAAGTGGTAGCCTATATTCGCTTACTGTTTGGTTTCGGTGTTCAACAAGCTTGGCATCTGTATAGAGCTATCCCAGCTCTTTCGGCAATATCTCAGCCATATCGTGACGAAAACAATTTATACAATAAAAAGTGAAACTATTTTAAAGATTAAATCCCGTCGACGATAGATAGTACAAATACTAGATAATCACAGATATAATATAAAACTAGCGAACAAAGCTAAAACATTCCAATTAAAGAAGACAATACAATATAAAACACGTGCTATAGATCACCAACAACTGAAGGTATATCACCATACTAGGAACCATGGCTTAGTTGAGAGCTGACCAACACACGTGGGCATCGTGTGGAATGAAAACCTTGCGTCGCTGCACCAAATGCAGAGTAGGTCTCCGTGATAGATGCTTTGTACAGTCCCGTACAAAGTAAAGTTTGTCCAAAGACGCAATTGAAATGAACTCTTTCATGCTACCAGAAAAAGATTTGTATTCGTTTGTTTAGTTCAATAGCAAGTTCTAATAATGATGCCAAGTCATTTACATACAACTCTCAGTTCACTTCAAATAAATTTTATCTTCTCATCTATTTTTATTCATTCATGTGTTCGGTATTTCGTACCCACTGTCCCATTAATGGGACAGGGCAATTCTCTGCGCTAAATGACAAAACAATAGTTTTTCCTTTCAGTCAGACTTGATTATGTTCATTTCAAAACGTGTTTGAATATATCATAACAAATTTACTCCGAATTATTTGGGGGGCATTAATGGGTTTAGACGTTCACTTTCCGATGTGTCGGCAGATCTCAAGCCTCTGTATGACGTGCGCCTCATGTGCCAAGATCATCCAATCTGGTATCTCCCTACCCAGTGTGTTATGGAGGTACATAACCATGAATACGGCGAAGGAAACCCATTAAAGGTCACATGAAACGTAATACACAACTTTGCAGATTCTGATACCTTTCGGTATGGACTTACCGAAACAAATCGTCTTAAATGCAATGAGGTCACATGAAATACACAGCATACAATAGGTACAGACTGCTACAGAAACATTTGCAACAATGAAACAAATCCCTGTTGGAACCAATCAGCACGGAGCTAAATGGTCGAGGTCGGTTTAAGGGGATGAAAACATGCTCAGATACACCCCCATCCTCTACATCATGCAGAACTATTTGATCGAGGGACATCAGGGATACCTGTACCACTAGTCTACACCCCCGTCCCCTACATCATACAGAGCTGTTTGATCGAGGGACAGCAGGGATACCTGTACCACTAGTCTACAGCCCCATCCTCTACATCATACAGAGCTGTTTGATCGAGGGACAAAATAGATACCTGTACCATTAGCCTAAACCCCAATCCTCTTCATCCTACAGAGCTGTTTGATCGAGGCACACCAGGGATACCTGTACCATTAGCCTAAACTGCCAGCCCCGTTTCCATGACAACATCACCACAGAACAATCATTGACTGCTTGTGGTAAGAGGCGATTACAGGTATCGGGTGGTATCGCTTACGGATGCCATTGTATCCAGTTTGTGTAAATCGATGTTCATGACGCTGATCCCTGAGTTGCCTTGTCCAGATTCGATTATTTACAGATCACCACCATACAGGTCGAATGTTCTTGCTTGCTGAGTTAAACAAAAAAAAGAACAAAACAACCAATCAAAACAAACAAAACACAACGTCCACTGACACTCGCTCGCGGCGGTGTCTACACTTCCCAGGTCACGTGAAGTATTCTAATTATGTCCCGACCTCAGCTCCTGGTAGCCAGAACAGCTGGCAGAGGCAGGTTGGCCCTTATCGTTGAATCCATCATACATCCTTGCTTCATCAACAACATCGTACTGAGGAGCATCTCCTGCCTCTGGTGACTCGTCCATGTCCTGGGTGGGAGTGATGTACAGCTGGAACCTGCAGATGTTTGATGGGCGTTTTGTAGAAATTCACGAACGACATCCGTCGTGCATCAACGCATATAAGTTGTGTAATCTTTGAAGTTTTGAATGGTTCTCCGTGTAGACATGTCTCTTGTGTTTGACTTGTCCACGACTGATTCCGATCACCACGATTAGGAAGCACGATTAGATGCGATATGTTGCACATTGTTACGATGGAATACGACCTGATGCTATCATTACGATTGACAATTAAAAGTTTTCTACGATCAACACGATTGCCATGACTGACCTCAAGATCTGATAATATCTGATAGGATCACGATTAGTCCACGATTAATACATTAATACCACGATTTCAATCATGGCACGAATCGTGGAAGTGTGAACATAGCATTTAGATGACAAAATGGTACAGAGTAAAGTGTCTAAATGACCCATTGCATGGTTAAACAACGTACGCACTGGCGATCACAAACATTTCCGGTGATGTGTAAATATATTTCGGTATGGTTTCAACGTACAAACATGGTTTAATTATATAACAATATCAAGGTTACACCGAATTCATTTTAACACAGAAATCATTCATTCTAAAACATTTTCCTTTTACACAGTCATTTCGTAATCCAATTTGCACAGTTGTTGAACAAAAAATAGAATTTACAGATGACAGCAAAGTTATGCAAAACCTTGACATAATTCCAGTAACAGTACATGTGAAGGTCTTCGGGGGAATATGAGTAGCGCCCTCTCATGACGACCATGAATACTGGTTCTGCCTATGGATTATGTTTGTTAAAAGGTAAACTTCATTACTATTTCTTGTTCAGGAATGTTCCTTCAAGAATGGTCCTTTGGGAGAAACTGTATGTATACAAACATACCTCGTATTGTGTATCAGTTACCATGAGGACATTCAGCTTTAATTCAAAGTTTATACAAAGGTAACACCAGCACCTCCTTGAAATCGATCTCTAATCTGATTGGCTGTTATGACACGATTTCTCAATGCTGTAGTACCGATAAATCTATACTGAGCCGCACTTGTCGCCCTTGGTCTACCTCAGCGCTGTCTGTCGTTGACAGATTGTGCGTCACGGTATCTGGACCATAATGTACTGATGACGGATTGTGAACAGTTCAAACTTCGTGCCACAAGGGTCTGTGCCGACCTGTAGTATGCCAAGGGCATGTAATATTTCATCTCGAGAGTCTGCGCATGTCACAAAGTTGTAAACAGAGTTCTAAAACAACAAAATTGATGTTTGCACGTTCCAATTTCCTCTGTTATTGGCGACAAAAAGTCACATCCAATATCGGGCAAATGTCAGGTTCAACCCCCATGGTCATCACAGTTATCACGTGCATATTGTGAGCATGGCAGTGTATTTTGTGAGGTTTGGACGTGTTGGGAGGTGAGGTGAGGTGAAATTGGGTTTATCGTCGTACTCGAGAGTGAAGCAATAATACCCCACTCAGACACTTTATACTGACTCTGAGCCGACCAGTCCTGGTTGTACCCATTAATGCCGAGCGCCAGACAGGGACCAACAAGTACCATATTTTAACGTCCTTTGGTATGACGCGGTCGGGGATCGAACCCGCTCACCGGGCAGACGCTCTAACCACTACACCACGGAGGCTGTCGGATATTTTGTACGGAAAATGATTACTCTCAAATGCTAAATAAAATTTTCCTTTATTACCAGTTGTATTTACTACAACAATGCATGTGAAATTGAATATACCCTACTTTTTGTGGATAGTGTACTAGAGCCTCGTAACTACTACCTGCGAAATGATGTTGGCTTGCATGGATTCATCCCGTCATCGAAATCTTTTCTGTATAGGTTTACAACACGGATCCGAACTCTCTTGATATATGTACCCGTGAAGATCCGGGTTAGAATTGATCTTCAGTAACCCATGCTTCTCGTAAGGAGCTACTAATGGGATCGGATTGTCAGGCTCGCTGACTTGATTGACACATGTCATCGTATCCCAATTGCGTAGGTCGATGCTCATGCTGTTGAACACTGGATTATCTGGTCCAGAGTCGATTCTTACAGACTGCCGCCATATAGCTGGACTATTGCTGAGTGCGGCTTAAAACTTAACTCATTAACTATTTACATATGTATTGTTTTGTATGCATGATAATATGCAGTGCAGTGACGTCACTAGAATGATTGTGCAAAGTCCAGTAATTATTTATTTGGAATATCTAAGTAGGGCGGAAGATACAGACAGTTGTATTCAAGACGTACATCGAGCAGTGTCAGCGTTACTTTCCCTACCTTACCTGTACACAAACACCAAGTCACATCAATTAGCTGTCAGAAGTGTTGTTCATCCGATTAGTGTTTTTAACAACGTCAAAAACTTCTTGAATTCCTTACAGTATGTACACAATTCCCTTTGACATTAAATGGCATAGTTCCATGAAGGTAAGCTACATGATATCCAGCATTCGGAAGTTAAAACGTTATATAGATAACATTTCACGTTGGTTATAAACGGCATCACACACAACATGTCACAACAAGCGTAACACACATTGTATTGGTGATTAGCACTTGTCAAATGCGACCTGAAGCTTATGCCAAGCTGTGAATTTGTACGCTCCTACAAATCTCATCCTGGCGAAGGGGGGTCGCATCTTGTTGGTCATCAGAAAGGAGCCGTCGAGGTATGTCTGTGAACAAAATGAACACCCAAACATTTCATAAGTAAGCACTCACTCACTCACTCACTCACTCACTCACTCACTCACTCACTCACTCACTCACTCACTCACTCACTCACTCACTCACTCACTCACTCACTCACTCACTCACTCACTCACTAACTCACTCACTCACTCACTCACTATGAATGCATCAACGCTCAACGCTTCAGTGCCTTTAAAACGAATTCCTTCACTCAAAGTCTCCGTACAATTCACCTGAAATATTCCAATGCCTATTTTGACGTCAACTATGATGTGTTCGTTGTCTCTTGGACGCCACCCTGGAGAACGCTCTTCAGCACCATATCCAGAACCTTCCCGAAAGACGTTGAATACGACCACAGGCCTTTGATTCCACAATCTTAGAGACGCTATGAATGTGCAGCGGTGTGAGAAATGCCCGAGAAATATGTCTAGTCTGTAAAAAGTGAATAGATCTCAAGTGAATAGGTATACCAATATCAGTATTTGCAGTAGCTTGTATCGTTTTATACACATGGTTTGTTTCAGAATACAATTTTCTTAAAGTGTAAAGATACGTAAATGTGGTTGTATCGCGTCAGGTAATAATCCACGGGCCATTCTAAAGCAACAAATCCCATAACCCTGTCAGAGCGAAAGTCTTTATCTTTGTGAGTGAGAGAGTTAATCAGTGGGTGTGAACAACGATTGATTTATTTATTTCATTTAGATATAGCTATTTATGTTGTTCTTTTTTCAAATCATATAAATATGGAACCTAAAAGAAAGATTGTCGCATTACCAACAAACAGAGTGAAAACTTCATCAAAGAGCGACAGCGCTCCATTCTGTCACTTGTTACATTGTCGCTTTGTCGGATGGTTGTGCTTTGAATAATATCTTTTTATTCAACCAATGGGCGACAACTGTGGAGGTTAATATTGTTGCATTGTCGCTCAATTTTAGTCAAAAAAGGCGTCCAAGCACTTTCTGTTCCTTTTGCTTTTCATTTCAGAATATACTCGAACTGGCATTAACTATTTGACAGCATTGTTTTCAATAATTATTAAAAAAATATTTAAATGAATGATAAAATGCCTTAAGATTGTACTATCACCAACTGGTTCATTTGCAAAAAATGTCATGTGTGGGAATGTGCATGCCTGCTTTGCCTGCGTGTGCTGTTTTGCAGATACAATTTGGGACTGGTCAACTTCACAAGATTGAAAAGTAAGGGAGTAATATTATATGCCTCCGTGTGTGTGTAACAGATTTAGGACAGGTCTTGCCTAGTAGTAGACACGATGGCGTGTATTGACTCATTAAAACAGATTCCTGGGTTCAAACTCAAACTTGGTGCAGCAAGCAACAGCTTTACCTACAGAGCTACCCACGTCATTGTGTCCTGTTATACACTAGAGGAGTCAGTACAGGTGACATCGGAGTGATTAGAGATCTGTAATCATTCACCTGTTCTCTGAGACTAACCTTGGAGGAGGCTGTTTTAAATTCATTTGCGCCAGCTCCCAAGTCACTTGCATCCCAGGCTGGAGATGGAATCCCAGATCTATGGGGTGTCTTTGCTTCGTGGGCTATAAGAATACAAAAACATGCCACAAAATATATAAACAACATGCCGGAAACCAATAGTTTATAACAGGCATACACGCATACTAACACACAGGAACAAATCATACTTACTTTGTACACTATAGGAGGAAAAACTGACCTTGTCTTGCAAAGTATCCACGAAGAAGCTGCTGTGTGGAACGCACTGTACTTTCATTAATTCCCAGGATTCTCCTCTGCGACACCGGAAGTGACCTGGACAGTGTCTGTTGGAGGGGTGTGACGCAATGACGTTACTGTCGGAGTCTCCACTACGTCTTACTTCATCACACGTTACTGGATACAGAGAGTATATGGGGTATTGAGACAGGATACCTGCAGGAGGTGGTGATGTGTTAACTGAATACAGAGAGTACATCGAGTATTGAGACTGGTCAGCAGCAGCAGGTGGTGATATGTTAACGGAATACAGAGAGGACATGGAGTATTGAGACTGGTCAGCAGCAGGGGCTGGTGATGTGTTAACTGAATACAGAGAGGACATGGAGTATTGAGACTGGTCAGCTGCAGGAGGTGGTGATGTGTTAACTGAATACAGAGAGTATATGGAGTATTGAGACTGGTCAGCAGCAGCAAGTGGTGATATGTTAACTGAATACAGAGAGTACATGGAGTATTGAGACTGGTCAGCAGCAGGTTGTGGTGATGTGTTAACTGAATACAGAGAATACATGGAGTATTGAGACTGGTCAGCAGCAGGATGTAGTGATGTGTTAACTGAATACAGAGAGTACATGGGGTATTGAGACTGGTCAGCTGCAGGAGGTGGTGATGTGTTAACTGAATACAGAGAATACATGGAGCATGGAAACTGGTCAGCAGCAGGATGTAGTGATGTGTTAACTGAATACAGAGAGTACATGGGGTATTGAGACTGGTCAGCTGCAGGAGGTGGTGATGTGTTAACTGAATACAGAGAGTACATGGAGTATTGAGACAGGTCAGCAGCAGGAGGTGGTGATGTGTTAACTGAATACAGAGAGTACATTGAGTATCGATACCGGTCACCTGCACCCGTCGAAATTATGTTCACATTATATTGAAATATGGTTTTGAGAACCCCGACTGGTGACTATGTGGTATAAGGATTCAAAACTGGTTTTAATAGGAGACACAAAAAGTATAATACTTTAATATACTTGAATTATGTTCACATTAAAAGTAAACAAACACTAACCTTTGTTGTTTTCACCAACTCAAAGGGAAACCTTGTTTTACTTTATTTCAACTTCTTCATACATATTTAAACTTAAATGTACAACTGGTGGGGACAAAAACAATTATTTCGTAACATCGGCCTAAAATATATTATTCGAATTTAACACAAACTTTGGGATTATAGCTACTTATCCAGACTGTGGTTGATTATGTTGAATTTCATCACCGTACCTGGCTCACTTTAGAAAAGCTACAACAATCAGCTGTAATCACAATGGACGAGGATGATACACATGACTTAATTAACCTACTGTTCCACTTCATAATCCCTAAAACCATAATCTGGCAATTAAATCGAATAATCTTTCGGGCAATTTGTAAATTGACTGAAACTTTCAATCAATTTACAAATTGATTGAGTGAATAAGACAATTTACAAATTGACTGACTATTTTAGGTATTGACTGTAACATATACATCGACAGTTTGAATCTATTGTGAAGTAGATTCATGCGCAAATGAAGTCACACGAATTAATTGCTATTGGTCAGTCGCTTTGCATTGAGGCAATGTATTGTGAAAAAGCAATGAAAAGAAACAGCATATACATTTCAGCTTTTGCTCCTGTTACCGTGTTCGTCGCTTGGTATGACGTTCACTCTCTGTGTTTATTTACGACGTATTGTATAGTCGTCACCTATTGACTCACGCCTACACACGCGTTTACCTGTTTTCATCTTTGCTGTACATATCTTGTCCACGTCACTGTATTCAGAAGACTGACACACCAACAGTTTCTTGCAGTCATTCCCCACACACTGGACACCTGGGACGTTCATGTCGCTACCGTGGATGTTGAGGATGTCCTTCACGTTGCTGCACAGGAAAATGTTGAAAATGTCCAGCAGCATGTCAATGTTTTCTGAAGACCTTCCTTATTCAGCACCTTCTGTTGTGTATTCAACCACGGGTGTCAGGTGGTATGGGTACTCTCCAGGTTAGTATGACTGCAAAAGAGATAAGGTAAGATACATTACCCATCGTTGTCTGATGACCTTCTTTATCAGTCAGCTTCTCTGTAGGTACTCATCAGTGTAGTCTTCAACTAATACCTTGTCTCATGAGAGAGAGAGAGAGAGAGAGAGAGAGAGAGAGAGAGAGAGAGAGACAGGCATATGAAAGACAGATAATGTTCCAAGCTCATTACCAGGTGTTTTGTCCAGCTGTTAACTGGCAAGTGTGGCAGGGTGTTTCAAGTAAATCAGTGGAAGAAACGTATTATTATGGTTCTTCAGGGCACATTCCACTATTTTTTCTGTAAGCCTAGTTTAATTTCTTACGAGAGACATAATGGGTATCTTTCAGCAGTTGAACGTTAAATACAGTTATTATGTGACGGCATATCACGTATGAACGTTCCTAATGTACAATAGCTGCTTTAGAGACTTCCTCTTAGTTCGATTTATCTGACGATTTATCCATTACAATGGGCAACTAAAATTAAATGTTCTTTAATCGTTATTTCAGTAGGATGTTTTTTTTCAACACTCATCTTTTAAATATTACTTCCTGGTGAAAAGTAATGCTTCGCCACAAGTCAGTTAACATTTGGATGACATCTTAAGCATTAAACATTAATAGTTCATGTTAAAAGTTCTAATGGTGCAATGAAGAAAACATGCAGTGGTCGGAAACACTGGTCAGGGGAATAGCAGCAAACTCTCCTACAGCTGGAAAGGAGACATATCTTTTGTCACAAAGGACGGAAGGTTTTAGGTCAGGAGTAAACGTAGTTACACCTAAATGTAATACAATATGTCCTTGCCAGGTAGTTGTGAATAAATTACACCGAATTATGCATCGAATCTGACATTCCGCACATGTGAACAATGTCCTATTGACACAATTGTTAATGAATCACTATCACAAAGAATGCTTCAAGGTGTCCATGAAAAGGTGAGCCCATTCTCTCCTACACACCACTTAGAATTACTTGAAACGTCTTAGAATTAAAATTGCAAAACAATGAGACATTTACAATCCGATTTCACTGACTCTTCGAATATCTTAGCGCTAAATTACTGTACTGACCTCACATAAGTCTTTCTAGAGCAATTCAGATATAAATGCTTCATATTAATTCCCCTTTTACATCGATCACATTCACATTGATTGTGAATTAGTCATAACACGCTTCCGATGAAATGTGGACTTCAATTTCATTACATTCTCTGTGAAATACTAGTATGCAGAGGTTTTGCACATTATTCCAGAAACTTATAATTGTGGGGGTCCATGCAGGTAGCAAAGGTACTGTAAGTCCCCATGGTCCCTGGTATGGTGAGCCAACTTCAGTTGTTGGCAATCTATAGCCCGTTTTTATATATTGTATTGTTCACAATATTTGTTTTACCGTTGGATACTAGTTTTAATTCTCTAGCTGTGATAATGTAGTTATTTTAATGTCTTTTGTCGACATTTGTTTCTGATTTGATTGGATTTATTATGAATTTGTTAAAGTCACGATATGGCTGAAATATTACCGATGTGGCTATAAATCTAATCTCACTCACTCACTCACTATCATTGTGGGTTTGAATGACGGTTGGCCCTAATATGTTCCTGGGTTTGTGGTCCCCATACCCGTCCTTGTGGGTTTCCCCAAGTCTGCAGGACTCCGGGATTTCCTCCCACATTGCATTGTCCAAAAAAAGTTGTCTACTTTTAAAGATATATGCTAGCTAGCTTTAACTCAATCTGTGATAATCTAGTGGTTTTCTTGTCCTTCGTTGACAGGGTTTTATGTTTTTATGTATGTTTGATGAATTTAGAACTAGTTTTAGTCACGATATGGCTGAAATATTGCCAATGTGACTTTAAATTTTAACTCACTCTCTCCTCCCACATTACTCCGACACGCCGTGTCGTGACTAGGATATGTTCTAACAGGCGTTAAATCGTTTAACCATCTGCTGATTTACGCCCAACTAACTGGATTATGTTCGAAAAGGCGTTAAATCACTTAATCATTCCTAGATTTACTCACCCGAACTAAGAAAACACTGAACACAAGAGATAACCTCATGTGGTTTATATTTAGATACATGCAGAAAGATCCTGAGAGACAAAACACTTGGGACATTATTGTATGACAAGTTGGGACATTATTGTATGACGAGAGGGATGACAACAACTGTCAGGGACAACTTTCACTTCATGTCGAACAATATTCCTGCATTGGTGTCTACTTTACACAATTGGAAAGTGTGAAACCCGGTATAAAATATTACTCACTTACGCGGGTTTTGATGTGAGTGAGTAACATTTTGCATTACACTTTCTCTGTAAAATACTCCACAGGGAGTCACATGACTACCATTACAGACAACAATGATGAACATTGCCATTTAGAAAGTTGTCAAATGAATTTTGCAAACCATATGGATTCAGAAAAGAAAGCATGGTTACATTTATTTTCTGATGATTATAAGGGGCATTCTGGGGTACCTGAACATCGGTACCGATAATGGAGCTGCTACACCAATGTGAAAAAAAACATATATTTATAAACCTATGACAACATAGGCATGTAGTATATCAAAATGTACCTTGCGATAGGTGTTTTACAACTACAATTATGCATCATGCTTCTCAAAAATATATGTTTACATAATCATTATTAAAATCATGTTGGCGTGAAGGTCCTGGTTAGAATATTGATTTTGAGTAACCCATGCTTGTCGAAAGAGGCGACTAACGGGATCGGGTGGTCAGGCTCGCTGACTTGGTTGACACGTTATCGGTTCCCAATTGCGCAGATCGATGGTCATTCTGTTGATCACATGATTGTCTGGTCCATACTCGATTATTTACAGACAGCCACCATATAGCTGGAATACTAAACTCACTCACTCAATTAACAATGCTAAATAAGTTAAAACAAAAATACTAATACACATTATAGACTCGTGGAAACAGACAGAAGTGTCAGTGTGTCAGTTCTAACTATAGTGGTAGGCCTGACTTGACTCTTGTGCATGATAACATGATGGTCAGAAAAACCTTACCTGGGTACTATTACTACTGCTTAAGTGTGACCTTGTAGTACATCCTCAAATGGGAGAATACGGTTATTGAATAAATGGTTTCCACTAACATAGGCCAATGTTGGTGTCCGATGCGCGAAAGAAAATATTTAATTCATTTAAATGATTATGTGATATTTTATGTCTCCAAATTAAAGTTAGGAGCATAATATATGGTTATTTCTTCATCGTGCATCACAAGCTACCTTTCGATATTATGCTACACGATTATGCTGTGATCTGTTTATGGACATAAGTATGGTCTCAAAATGGTGCCCCAAGCAATTTTGGGCACTTATATTCAATTACCTTACAATGACATTTATAACAAACAGAAAAAAATGGAACCATGTTGTTTTTATCTGAATCCATACAAACGTGTGATTACAAGTAGTATTGGTTTCAACAATTAACATGTAATTCCCACTACACAAGCCCTTGCACTAAACCAACCCATCCAGACACTTATACAATATGTATTTTACGACTGGTAGTCCATATCATGCACTTTCTGTACCCCTTAGACAAATGTAAATTGACACGTTTTCATAGCCGAAAGCTCTCGTTTGCAAGCTGATCAGATGTAACGTTTGTTTTTTTGGTACATCTATTGCTGATTTTGTGTACAGGCGTTTCATCTTAAAACTGTATTTAGATTAATAACATTCATTTGACGATATTGACTCACTCAGACCAAGAAGATGAATCTGAAGCCTCAGGAAATACCCGGTGTCACACAATGTAACAAACATGCTTTGAATGGTCACTGATCAATATCGAATTCAACTCAATCAGAAACAAAAAGCATGTGGCAACCCGTACGTGATGCATGTGTTTTGTTACACAATCAGAATAAAACAAAACCCCATGTAACTCCGGCGTTTGAAAGATAGTTTTATAAACCTGAAAGTAATCAACAAAAGGTGTGGTGTTATGTTTGACACAGGGTTCTATTAGTTGAATGAACTTAAACTGTAGTAACAAGATTATTAACAGAGAACCAAGAACGTTGGTTAGGGATTGTATATTTACATTTATAGCTGCCTTAATTATGTGATAATTATTTCCAAATGAGCAAACTACTTTGAAAACACAAATAATCTGTTCTTACCTTTCTTTCACTGCTCCATTACTATGCCATTCTCTTGAGACAAGTGACTTATCGATACCACCGTATAGGATGTCGATGTAGGCGTCGATGACAAAGACGTTGTCGTCGTAGGTTTCCTGTGTTTCCATGAGATGTGTGCTGTGAACACTGACGTCGCTAATGTGTTGTTGTTAGTGTCAGTGGGGCTTCTGTTGCAGGTATGGACGTAGATGAGGTAGTTGTATGGATCACTGTGAATCCAGATGTTCGCGAACAAGTAACCGTATCCTGGACCAACGTTTGCATGAGTCAATAACATACGCAACGTCCCATACACAATGGTATTTAGAATATGGTCAAATGGAACATATGTTATAATTTGGATTACACTTTCTCAGTAAATCACCCATTCTAGTACTTTTGTTAGCTTCTGTCCCACCCGAAACCCACACCCTCAGAGTCAGGCATCTAATCGCCAGCACACATAGTCCGCCATCTAACCCACTCAGCCACATTGTCTTCCACAACAATGGAAATCGGATAACTGCATCTGACAAGAAGTTTAAGTTGGAACGGCTCCCACAGTCGAAAGCGAGTACATAGTTACTATTATTGACCTGGTGAAGGAATATGAATATACTCCGAAACTTTGTGTTCACCAAACAGTCAGTCACTGGATTGTCTGGTCTAGACCCGATTCTATACAGACCATTCCATACAGCTGTATAAGACGTCAGACAAACACGTACCCATGAAATAGGCAGCATTGTACAATCACCTCTGCTGTGAGCACATATGATACGGTCTCTCTCTCTCTCTCTCCTCCTCCCTCCTCCTCCCTCCTCCTCCCCCTCCTCCTCCTCCCTCCTCTCTCTCTCTCTCTCTCTCTCTCTCTCTCTCTCTCTCTCTCTCTCTCTCTCTCTCTCTCTCTCTCTCTCTCTCTCTCTCTTTAATTAATCCCGAACAATCTCTCTCTAGAATAATATCTTCTAGAATACCTGATAGCAGCTCTATATTTATAGCAGAAACAAAAGCCATCTTAACGGCTCTTAAATATATTCAAAGACACACTCATCATTAACAATAATTAATCTTTTCCGATTTTCTTTCATGCCTTCACGTTATTAAAAATCTGTCTTGTAAACATCCCCTCTCAAACGAAATTATTTAATTATATAATGATCTTGCTACTAGCCAATGCGACATCGTCTTTCGTTGGTTACCCAGCCATGTTGGCATTTCTGGGAACACAATGGCCGATCTTGCTGCCAAGGCAGCACTCAACAAATCTGTGACACCACTTCTTATTCCATACTCTGATTACAAAGCTGCTATTAGATCCTATATTTGATGCAAAAGAAGTGGGACACCCAAAAAGGTATCAATAAATTATATGAAATAAAGCCCTATATTGGTTACACCTACTTGGGTTGTCAGTCCAGATTTGAAGAGGTCATCATACGACGATGTCGTATTGGCCACACAAGATATACTCATGAATACCTATTGAAAAGTGAGTGTGGTAATAAATAACTTGGCGATATTCAATATTGAAGTCGTAAGTATATTGTTTGAGTTGACTATTCTGTGGAGAAGGTTCAAGCTGGTTAAAGATGTAAAACAAAAAACATTTAGGTAAAATATCCAGCATAAAACCTTGCAAATAATGATATACAAACACATATTACATAATAGTTTGTGTAAAAACAACAAAACAATGATTTCATAGTGGCACGAAAATAGGTGACACACAACTATGTGCTCGTGCTCGTCAAGTTGAAGTTTACAGAAAACACTTTACCATTAAAATTAATAATACCCGACAAAAGTGCTTGAAAAGTGCTGCAATACTAAAAAGAAACACTGCTTACACATTTTAGACCAATTATTTTCCACAAAGGTAGGTGTGCAAAGTGAAAAATAGAAAGTTGTTCTACAGTTGTTCCACAGCAGACGTTCTAAGCTCTCCATTCACAACCACGAGGTCACCGCAGGAATTAGAGTTATCTGCCCAATAAGTTCCGGCCTTATTGTGGAAACAGATAGTTGCGTGAAGTGCAAGTAAACTTTTTATGAAAAATTAACGCAAATAAATCTCTACATACCGGCCCCATAAATGTGTAGTTTGCCTTTATAACAAACATTTACCTCCAAAAAACCTAAACATACTCTTAACCAAAGAATATTACTCAAATAAAATGACCTAAACAAACAAAAGAAATGTAATAACCAAACAACCTCACATGTGAATACCATGATTGTATACAAATACATTATACTGTGATTATGAATATTTTTTCTGACATGAACTAAAAGTTAATACTTTCAATGATATACTCCTCTAAAGTTAAAGTAGTCACACAATTACATTTATTTACTGATTTGCTTTATGAGAAGTCACTCATTTGACATCTGGTCAGTCATAGTGTCACTGACTCTAGAAGGCACAGTATATGGATGGGTCTGGTAAGGATCGTCCCCCTTGATCTCACAAGCACTGACCGCACCAGTCCGTCTCTACCTGGGAATGTCTTTTCCACACGGGCAAGTGGCCACAATTTTCTCGTGTATTCTCATCCGTAATGAGAACAATATCACCCACACAGAGATTATATGTAGTTTTCAACCACTTCTGTCTTAGCTGCAAGGTTGGAAGATATTCCAGGACCCAACGTTTCTCATTCAGTTTTACTAATCTGTGTTTATTGCTCTGAGATAAGACACTGCTCTATTGCCGTTAAGTGATGCGTCAGAGAAGTCATGTAGCTCACACTTCACGATTTCGCCAAAGTCTGCAGGAAATAGACACCTGGGGATTCTCAATTTCTCAATTTCTCGGAGATCATGGAGCCAATCCGTGATTTGAACACTGTCAGGTTCAAGTGAGTCATCACATTCTTTCTTCAATCTGCACTCATGCTGAAATAGTCTCTTAGCTTTCAAGATGACTGGACGCACAACTCCAAAGGGGTCATAAACAGAACTTATGATGCTAATAAGTCCTCTGTGTGTCGTCCGTTTCCTTTTAAGTTTCACAATAAACCAAAATTCATCGGTTTCAGTGTCCCAAACTACACCAAGTGCCCGCTCTTGTGGGAGAATGTTGTTGCCAAGGTCAATATTCTTCATCTCCTTTGCTCGCTTTTCAGTTGGAATGGATTCCACAACTGTCCGATTGTTACTAGTCCATTTAGTAATATTGAATCCACCTCGCTGGAGTAAATTGCTAGTTCCCTTTACGAGATGAATTGCTCTTCAGTCTGAAGTTGTTGACTTGAGGCAGTCGTTGACGTAGAAGTTGTCTAACACTTTTCTCACTGTCTCTTCTTCAAAGTCTCCTGCATTGTCCTGAGCAGTGCACTGGACAGCATAATAAGCACAACTGGGGCTCCATACCCCTCCAAAAATATGAACAGTCATCCGAAATATCTCTGGTTTGAGGGATAGGTTTCCTCCTGGCCACCAGAAGAATCTCAATACATCTCGATGTTTCTGTTCGACCTTGTCCTGGTGAAACATCGCTTGGATATCCCCCATGATAGCAAATTGTCCCTCTCGGAAACGCTGAATTACTCAGATTAGCTCATTAGTGAGATCCGGTCCTTGAAGAACTTCTTCGTTAAGGCTTGTCCCCAAGTACTTTGCTGAACAATCAAACACGACTCTCACTTTATCCGGCTTCTTGTCGTTTGTAACGGCATGATGCGGCAGATACCACACAGGTCTTTCAGTTAAATTTCATCATCGTCAAACTTTTCTGCATACCCCTTTTCATGTAAGTCCTTAATGCCCTGTGAATACTTGTCATGAAGGGTTTTTCTTCAACTTCCTTCCTAAGGATTCAAGTCTAGCCTCAGCAATGCAGTAGTTGCTCGGCATGTTCGGTTCTTCCATCTTGAATGGTATCAGCATGCTGTAATGCCCGTTGATAACTTGAACAATATTCTTCCACAGGTTAAGTACATGTTTGTCTTGTATGGACATTTGCTGACAGTTGTCCATCTGCATGCCACAAGAATCCAATGTCCAAAGTCTTCTAAACAAGTCGTAAGATGTTGATCAGCTTGAATGTAGTTGGAGACTACTGTGCCCTGTTTGCCATATTCCAAAGGTCCGTTCAGGGTCCAGCCGAAAAATTTAAGCACGGCATACGGTTCGTTTATTTTCCCTCTTCTAATGTCAAGTGGTGCTTTACCTCCAGGATTGTCTTGAGTATAGAGATCTTTGACTCACTGACTTGTGTGGCTAGTTGTCAACGTTTGTCTCTGACACTTTTTTCCTTTCCGGAACTGGCATATTGGGAAGAACATACACATAGGGCAACCTCAATTGATTCCTTCCATCCCGATCCGCAATTTCAAGCGAGATACAGGTAGTTTCCGATTGACAGTTTTCATTTGTCAGAGTTATGAAACAAGGATGTCTTTGCTCCCTGAAGGCCGAGTTGGTCAAATAATTATTGGGAGCAGAAGGAATTCGTGCTGCCACTGTCCAGGAAGGCGTAGGTTGGTAAGCACTCTTCTCCGTTCTACCGAACTGTAACAGGTACAACTGGTATTGCTACCCTAGATATGCTGGCTCCATTGACATCACGAATTGAATGGTGAGTATAGAAGGTCTGTGTTCCATGATGTTGTTGGTTTGGGTGCGAGTTCCTGCTGAACTGTTGGGTTTTCTTCGGTAGTTCACTTTCCACTGGCACGCCAGAATGCATCTTCCTGGAAGTCTGCAAGGCATGATGTAACAGAGTTGAATGTCTCTTGTTGCATCTATCAATACGACACGTGCTTTCCTTGGTATATTCATACGACACATGATTCTTAGCAAAGCAGTTAAAACATATTTTTTCTTCTTGCGTGAATTTCAGTCTATCTTCAGAATTCATTTGTCTAAATGTGTTGCACATGTAGATGGCATGATCTCCAGAGCATAACTTGCAACTTGACTTAGTGTTTCTGTACTTCATGACAGTTTGTAAGGCTGTTCCCTTGCTAACGTGTCTTCTTGATGGTCTCTCTCTGTTGTCAAAGCGAATATTCCCGAAGACTGGGACGTTAGCCTCATTGGCAACCATCTCAATGAATTGAGCACATTCAGGAATGTTTGGGTAATGTCTGTGTGTCCTGAGATGGCTGACTGCTTGATTTCTCCATCTGTTCTGTAGATTGACCAGGAGTTTTTCTGTCATCTTCCTTATCCTGTCTTGGTTATCAACCTCTGTGAGTCCATTCCGCAGTACTGGTCTCTCAGTGACTCTTTGATTCCATGCACGCGAAATAACAAACTGACATGGTGACATACAACCATGTGCTCGTGCTCGTGCTCGTCAAGTTGAAGTTTACAGAAAACACTTTACCATTAAAATTAATAATACCCAACAAAATTGCTTGAAACGTGTTGCAATACTAAAAAGAAACAATGCTTACACAATTTAGACCAATTATTTCCCACAAAGGTAGGTGTGCAAAGTCAAAAGTAGAAAGTTGTCTACCGCAGCAGACGTTCATAACTCTCCGTTCACAACCACGAGGTCACCACAGCGATTAGAGTTATCTGCCCCATAACTTCCGTCCTTATTTAGGAAACAGATAGTTGTGTGAAGCGCACGTAAAATCTTTATGACAAATTAAAGCAATTAAATTTCTACAGTGAGGATCCTCCGTTTTTTATTCAGTGTGATGAAAGAGTCACGGTCAAGCATGTGCTGCTTGACTGTTTTGAATATTCCATCACAAGGGATATCTATTTCAAATCATGAACTATGAAGGATCTTTTTACTATTATAAGTTCTCATTTAATTTTGCATTTGTAAAGACTTGATAACTGATTTGTAAATAGATAAATATTTTATTATTGGAAGTTTAAATTAATAACTCAGATTGTTATTGGGCATACCCTCAAGGGGGTTGAAGTATTGTAAAAATATTGTCCTCCTGAGGGGGCACGTAAGTCCAAAAAACTTTCAAAGTCAATTTAAACTTACAAGGATTTTTCAACGTAGTATTTTTGTTATTTAAATTTTGGCTAACATTTCTGACAATCGGCAGCAGCTGAAGGGATGATATAAATCCAACCAGGTCCTATGCAGGTAGCAAAGGCATTGTAAGTCCCCATGGTCCCGAGTATGGTGATCTACCTTCAGTTGTTGTCGATCTGTAGCACGTTTTTATATTGTTTCGTCGTCTATTAGATTTACTTACTAGTTTTAAATATATATCTGTGATTATGTCCCTCGTCCCTCGTTGACAGGTGTTTATAATATAATATTTTTTTAATGATAAATCTATACCTAGTGTTAGTCACGATATGGCTGAAATATTGCCAATGTGACATAAAATCTTAACTCACTCACTCATTACAGTATGACAGAATGCCTTTGGTTAGTGGTTCAATGGAAACACCATCTCTGTCCAAATAGTGTAAGTGTGAGTTTCTGTCTACCTACACCAATCCTGCGCCCAATGTTGTCCCAGACTGTTTGGAGGGATCCATAGAGATGGCCATGGAAGAACGTTAATGTTCTTCTTGCTGTGTGAGGGCTGTAAAACTCGCTTGCGTTGTTCACGTGTCAAAATTGGCACCACATATGAATGCAGCCCGAAGACAACGCCTAATTGTATCGTTGGACACTGCTCCCCTTCACCTATGAACTAAGGCTCCTTTTACTGTTCCTGCTTGAGTCCGCTTCAGTTACCCGGATGGACCGATCTTGTGCATGACTCATGGTCGTCCGGTACGGGGATGATCAGCTGCAACACCGACTTGCTGATGACGTTAAGCAAGTCGTGTAATGGTGGTAAGATGACAGCCCAATTGTGTAACTACAGCTGTTGCAGAGCTCCCTTTGTGCAACTTTCCAATCGCCATTCCCCTCTGCTCAGTCGTTAGTCTAGGCATCGCTTGTGTAACTTGTACACTAAAAGCGTCAATACTCGATTGTTTTTTAACACAAACATCTATAAGGGATCCCTCAACGTGAAATTTATGCTTTCCATCCTGAACCGTCCATGTACATGTTAGATATGGTTTTGCTGCACTGTGGGTGTGCTTGTGCGAATGTTTCGTATTGACGTCCAATTGCATGATATCATCTCATCTGGGATCATTACGTCACTTTACCATGAACGTTCCACAAACATTACGCCTTCTTTATGAGATTTCATTTTTTTCGAAGATTGCGTTTCTTTTGCTGTTAAGTGTACAGTGAATATATATATAGTATAGTTACCTAGTGCGGATGCATAATTAGTGCAAGTTTCAAGGCGACATAAGAGTCCATCATTCAACCATTTATATGGTCAGATGGTAATTTCAGTCATATTACACTCACCGGGCATCATGGTGTCTTCAATATGGCCAAATTGAATGAGTGAGTGAGTTAATATTTAACATCACATCGGCAATATCTCAGCCATATCGTGACGTATGGCCCAGTTGAAATTAAGACTGATATGTATTCGGTGCAGTACAAGAGGTCCTATGAAAAAAGGACCTGATCAAGTACAGCATCTCTGGCCTAAAAAGTCTCACAGCTGATCGTGGACCAGGGGGAAGAGAATTGTTCCTCCTGAGGGTAATACAGAGCTTTGAAGCGGAACTATATCATTGTCCACAAGATTGAGAAAATAAGAAATGTACAATATGACCAAGACAAAAACAATTGCAAACAAAATGATGTCCCCAAAACGCAAGTCAATGTCCGCAACCTGATTTCTGACTGTTCACGCACCATCTTTGATATGTGTCATGAGGACAGGTTAAGTAGGAATGGTTACATTATGATTGTATTTTGCTGTCAAATCTAACGCTTATTTTGTTAAGTATGATATATTATAATACAGACGAGTGATACTTGGATAAGTTAACATGTGGCACATGCAATGTTTTGAACAGTGCGTGACTTTATTGCATAAGACAACCAGAGAAAATGAACCTATTTAGTAATTTAAAGTGTGTCTGTGTCGATCTCAGTTTCATGTGCCAACTTTAGACTTGACAAGGCGCATGCAAATGGTGATGTTATCAAAACTGTCCCCAAAGATGTCTGTAACTCCAACATCATTGCTCTTGTAGAGGGGCATCATGGAGTGGTGCCAGTCAAGTGTGTGCCATCTTATATCAGTCAACCCAGACAGCACCCGGTAGGTTGAAGATGATGTGTAATATGTAATGTATATATCAATGTTCGAAATCGTGACGTACAGGACAAGGCTGATTACTACTCAAGGCCTTCCCAAATGTAAAAATGAAAGTATACCTCAGCAAGATCTAATTTGATGTGGTGATGGCATGTCTTCACTGTGCAATGTTTGTGAATAACACATTTTGATTTTTTTAATATCTTCTCTTTAAAACAGTATCCATACGAAGGCCATATTTTCTTCTTTTTATATCCTTGATGTGACACCGCAGTTTCATGAAAACAGACGCATTCATGGGCAGGATGGTGGGTGATTGTGATTTTTTTTAGTGTATTTTGAGACAAAACCAATGATAATGAAAATACCTATATGTATTCAACTGTGTGTTTTAAGATTGTTTTAGAATATAGTTGGTGCACATCCAAATCGTAATAAAAATACATTTTTTGAGTATTGTTTCTTATGGATAGCTTATTCAGGGAATATGTTTGCAGTATGCAAATCCATCAAAGACAATGTTAGATAGACATAAACTTCCATATATTTTCACAGCCACCTAACGCTTTTGATTATTTGTGTATTATTCCAGAGCCAGTGTATCTATATGCACATGCTGGTTGTTACAGCAACAATGCCTATTTCCTGAACCCAACCATAGACTTAGTGTACTTGATTTTCACGGCCTTCTTCAATACTCCGCAGCATGGAGTCTATGTAGCAGAGGAAAGACAAGCAGGTCTTTCAGCCAACATCAGCATCTATAGCATTGAAATACACATCCGCCAGTCAGCCATCGAGGTATGCAACATAAACATATTTAAGGTGAAATCTAATGCATGCGTAAGTGATAGATAACAATAAATAACTTCATCCAGAAACAAAGACAAAAACAAGATACACGATTACACTTGATTTTATTTTGCTAACAAGAAAGTTGCACGAAGACTTCAAGACAGATTCTTGAGACGCATTTATAAGTTGGTGAATACATGAATATAAGACAAGTATATGGATTGCAAATTCTCATTTATTGTAAAACACAACGTATCTTACGTTGGCAACTTCTTGCCCCTTCTTGCCCCTTCTTGCCCCTTGTCCCTTGGAGACAGGTCTAGAAAATATGTTATTTATACCAGATATTTTCAAATGTTTTTCACACCAGTCTTTAATCACCTGAAGAAGGGACATGAAGTGGCCAAGAAACGTTGTGTACAATAAATAAAAACTTGCCTTCCATATACTTGTCGTATAGACTTCAAGACATTTGAGCAGATAGCACACATCTGACATTTTGATTTAGGGACGTCAGGTTCTGTTTTGTTTCCTTCCAGTCCTATGTTGACGAAGCTCTGTGGATGTCCGACGTGTAGGTGTTGAAGGTTTCACCGCACTGCATAGTTTCCACGTTAGTTATTAGCTGTGCTGATTTCTGTTGATGACTTCCACACTAACTCTGCACAGTTTCCAAATTAATTATTAGCTGTGTTGATTTCTGTTGATGACTTCCACACTAACTCTGCACAGTTCCCACGTTAGTTTTTAGCTGTGCTGATTTCTGTTGATGACTTCCACACTAACTCTGCACAGGTTCCAAATTAATTATTAGCTGTGCTGATTTCTGTTGATGACTTTCACACTAACTCAGCACAGAGTTCCGTACTCTTTGGTGGCGTGTTGGCCTGATGTCAGCTTTTTACAGTTGTACTGTTAGTCTCCTGTAATCATCAGCAATGTTCTGTGCATGTTCACCTTTAGGCTACATAGAGATATATGTCACGTTGGCTTTGTGCTGTGCTGTGCTGCGCTGTGCTTCTTTAAACTGTCGTGTTGAGCTGTGCTACTTTCAGCTGTTGTGATGTGCTTCTTTCAATTGTTCTGTTCTGTTGTGTTATGCTTCATTTAGTTGCTGTGCTGTGCTATTTTTTTTAACTGCGGTGGTGTGCTTTCAACTGTTGGGTTGTGCTGTGCTACTTTCTACTGCTGTGTTGTGGTGTGGTGTGCTTTTTCAACTGCTGGGCTGTGCTACTTTCAACTGATGTGTTTTGTTTTGTTTCTTTCAACTGGTGTGTTGTGGTGTGCTGTGCTGTGCTTCTCCAAATTGCTGTTCTGTGCTACTTTCACATGCTGGGCTGTGCAGTGCTACTTTCAACTGATTGGCTGTGCAGTGCTACTTTCAACTGCTGTGTTGTGCTCTTCTGTGTTGTGCTTCTTTCAATTGTTCTGTTGTGTTGTGTTATGCTTCTTTCAATTCCTTGCTCTGCTGTGCTATGCTGTGCTATTCTCAACTGTTGCGGTGTGCTTCGTTGAACTGCTGGACTGTGCTGTGCTTCTATCATCTGCTCTGCTGTGCTACTTTCAACTGCTGTGTTGTGTTTTGTTTCCTTCAACTGGTTTGCTGTGTTTCTTCCGGTTACTGTGCTGTGCATCTTTCAACAGCTGTGCTTTGCTATGCTTCATCAACTGCTCTGTTGTGCTGTGGTTCCTTCAACTGCTGTGTTCTGTAGTGCTTCTATCAGCTGATGTGTTGTGCTGTGCTGTGTTTTTTTCAAGTGCTGTGCTACTTTCAACTGATGTTACATGCTCATTCCTCAACTAAACTGTTAACATTGAATAACACCCAATTCCTTAAAGGGCTGACACCAACACGTGTATTTCAACTGTAACAACGTTCACAAATCAATACAAGACTTCAGAGATATCCCGATTGCGGTTGCATTGACAGTTCAATTTCAACAATAATCTAAAACAAAAGAAGGTAGGTTAATGGCCGAAAAATGTGCACTCCAAAAATAACAAATTTTTACTCACATAACTATACGTCATTACAAGAGGGCCACTGTTCACATTAGTTTCCATTGGATGTAGTTTTGGTCATAAGGGTATTGGCTGTGGTTCTTTAAAATATACAAGTCTGTTGCCACATAATGAACAAAGTCATGTTTTAACACATTTTTGTACAATTAGTTGTTTTGACTTTCCCATTACTTCTGTATATTCTCCTGTTGTTCGTTGTATGTAATAACCAGTGTGTCAATGTTGTAAGTCTTCTCAGACGAGTGGTTATTTCAACCGTCGATTCGACAGATGACTTTGCTTCACAAAACACGTGTCATTATCAGCCAAACACTCTCCACACAAAACATGTCACAGCTCACTCGATAGTGCAAACCTTTGTAAGTCGAAGGTGTTCATGGTCCCTGCTCCACAACATGGGTCAGTGTTTGTGTAGACAGTGTCTACCTGCATAAAGTCGTGTTCTCTAATCCGTGTCATTGATTGAGTAGATGCCGCCTTTAGCTGAATCAGCAATATTGGGTCTTTTAGATTTGTTTCGCTTATATGGATCAACTCTGGATTTAATACAAAGTTTGTTTGTTCTTTAACTCTGAATTTGTATAACCTTTCACGAAATTAGAAATTTGATCATTCTGATACAAATCTATCATAGACCACGAAGAACTAGATATCACGCATATTTATACCACACGTGGTTAAGCTTGTACTTTACTACTCTAGTTAATCACCTAGCTTTTAACTTCAGCTTTAGTTTGTATGTGTTTCATTTTATGGTTGTAAAACATCATGCCAGTCCGTCAGATTCTTGGAGGAGACCGTTGATTGAATTCTCAGTAGATTACATCAATAGCCCTTGTCAAGAAACAAGACTGGACGCTCTATGTTAAATTTACATCCTATTCTGATACATATGATAAACTTCGTGAGCTATTCGGGATGGCAATCAACACGATATAGCACACGACACTGGGTTCTACCCTGTGTTACGCCCTGTATCCAGTTCAGCAGTGAACATTACATGTTTCTAATGATGCAGATCATTGCCATGAGTAGATATGTAGGTACCTGGTCCAGATAAAATTACCCTATATCCATAATCAGACGTTTCACAGGAACATAATTTACACATACTCCTAATTTACCTGGAATTACAACCAACGACAAAGCATTAGTCAGTACCCAAGTTCAACAGCAAGCATGTGCTCTGGGCAATGCAGGAACATTTCAGCTGACAAAAGCACTATGTGTGGTGTTATATATATAGATATAGATATAGATATATATTATATAACAGCACATTTTGTTGGGAGTAAATTATCGTTGTTGAGGACCATGTTCTCTGGGTACTATTTGTTGTTGATAGTTTAGTGTTAGACACTTTGTATTCATTTGTTTCTGTAAAGATTCATTAAAGTCCACAAAGATGTTGACAATGATTGGCTGTCAGGGATGGATTTCTGTCTGGTGTAAGTAGCGGCTTTGAGGTCACAAGCTTTTGAATTCACCTGTAGTCTGGAAACTAAAACAACATAAACTTAAGCGGCATTGTATATTACGAGGAATCATCTTGAGGGAACATTTACACATTCACGGAAAGTGACATCAGCCTCCTAGACATCGCAGCCCCTAGCTTGTTGACATCATCACGACACTATCTTGAACGACTGACAATTACGGTGATGAACCAAAATAACATTTGTGAAAATATGACCCCGTCGTCAATGGCGGAATCTTACCTTTTTGTTGGTTTTAGTTGTTTTGCTGGGGTATCGATAGTTCCATGGCAACGGTTTGGAGGCGTCACAGGACCCATGAGACACGTCATAGAAGAAGCACTGGTCAGCCAGTTTCTAGAAGGCTGACTGGACCCATGGCGACTTGTGGTGAAGAGAGCCTCCCCTTCCCGACTTGGCCAACTCTGTGCGGAACTTGACACGTAGGGAGCCAGAAATACACAGGTTGACATGACTAGTTGTACGAGAGTCCCTCCTGTGTTTGAAAACCTGTTAAAAGTTTGTCTCCAGAAACACAACTTCTACCAGTCTCTTAAACCTAACTGATCTTTCTGTCCGATTTCGAACGGTCTGTGAGGACAGTCGACCTCTAAACATCTCAGCCCTGGTTCATGTAGCCGGCAGATATCTGTCACGTAGGTGACGTAGGACGATTTGACGGTCTTCTGCTCGTGACGTCACACGTGGACGACCCGACCTTGGGCGATCAGAAGTGGTGCCAGTTTGTTGTAGACGACCTTGCAAGTCATACACAGTACGACGGCTGCATCCCATTGCTTTTGCGACGTCAATAACTGATCTTCCCGCTTGCAACATGCCAACGGTACGTTCACGTTGCACATTTGACAATCGTGACATTTCAAGTACCGTTAGAACTGTGGTTTAAAAGTGTTTATTCAATTCTTGAGGCCAATACAAACACGTGCATATGAAGAAAACTTCGATGCGAAGATCACGTGATCGACTGCACGTGCAAAACCTGATTTGGCACTAACGTCATTTGCACGAGGAATGGATGGGTTGAGTGGGTTTTGCTAACGTGTTTCTAGAGGCGAAAGATAGGGATCCCATTTCGGATACACAGATGTATCATCAGAGTGAAAACTATTCATTATTTTTTGTTGTTTCGAATTACATTTTGTGAAGTTATCTTCTATTTCGAGCTCAGTATATTTAAACAAAGGAAGAGCTTCATGCAGTGAAAAATGAAAATGTTGAACATATTATTTAACAGCCACGCCACAGAAACCCATATATACCAGTTCACGTATGAAATTGATTATTGATGAATTGTCATGATAACTCGTTGTGTAAAAACAGGAGTGTGGCAACAATTGAATGAACAGCCACCTGTGAACTGCACGTGGACACAAAATGACAGGGGCGAATGGTGTGCATTAATTAATTCAAGGCACTGGTTTACGTTTGTGATTCCCCCTATGCAACATTCCGTGAAAGTAGAGCAGTTTGTTCAGTAAATAGACATTGCCAGTCAGTGTCAATAAGCCATTTGAACTGGTCCACAACTTACCCTAAAGTTGGTGCCGACGTCATAGTTCGAAGACTGGGCCCTTTTTACACTGAACTGTACTCCTGCCTGACAACAGCGTCCCTCAAGAAACAAAGGTTACTTTCACCAAAATGGTGGGCCAATGTTATCATTGACGTTGCCCAGAGATTCCAGCTGGGTTGATGCTGTCGTGTTGACGTTGTAACGGTACAAATGACTTTTGCAGAAGAAGACGTTCCAACCTGATAGTAGCATTTGAATACAGAATACAGATCACAGAAACACGGGCATAAACACCCAGACCACATCACCCCTCTAGAGACACTAAGAACTATACACAAACTCACATCTGCACACAGACACACACACACACACACGCACACATATATATGTAAGAGCAGGTGTCGTTGCTATGGTGGCCATGCTGAAGTCTTTAGATTTGTTCATGACTGGGTTGAACATCATATGTTACATAAAATAGTAATTTTTTTCAGAGAAGGATAATATCTATGAAAGACACAGACAGACACATGGTTATACCTCCATTTTGTCCCGGTTTATTTTACGGTGCAGCAGGACCAGAATCTCACAATGCACGTGATCATGGTCCATAGAGATAATCAAATTTGACCAAATAAAACAGACACTGGCTATTGTGTTAGGGCGACGACAATGTTTGGCAAGTTGTCGTCACACAGACGTAGAGCGCTTCTGCTAAACGGACTTTGTTTCCCACCATAATTCAGCGTGTGGTGTAAAGCAATGGGGATTAACATAGAGACATTTCAAGTTTGTTCACTTTGATCGGACAGAAAACCCTAGTGCACGTACACCTTAGTGTGTGCACTTTACTCACTCATTCAAGTTGTACTCAGTCAGTCAGTCACACACGCACGCACGCACGCACGCTCCCCACGCCACCCAAACACAATCGTGACGCCCTGTACAAGTGGTGATGGGTCTTAGAAGACGTTCGGGTTGTTGTTTGTGGTGATTGCTTGTCGTGTATGCATCGACAGTTGCTCTGGTCCCATCAAGAATATATTGTGAAATTATTGACCTGCTGAGAGGATACGTAAATTCCAAAACATTTGAAGTAAATTTTGATCTTCCATATATTTTTTTTAATTGTAGTACTATTGTCATCTATATTTGTGGCTGATTCTAATCACGCTCGCCAATGGCTGAATTGAAGGTGTAAATCCAGCTTGGGTCTATGCGGGTAGCAAAGGTGCTGCAAGTCCCCATGATCCCTAGTATGTTGATCTATTTTTAGTTGTGAATAATTAGGCATCTATGGCCTGTCATTATTTTGTTTTGTTAAAAATAGAAATGGTGTTTTATTATTATAGCATAGTTCTAAGAGTATATATTTGATAGAATCGTTATTTTACTATCCTTTGCTGGTAGGAAAGTGTTTAAGTTTGTTTCAGCTTGTTAATATCTTGTCACTTGTTCACCACCCATCAATATTTGGGGGGAGGATCTGAAAGTGAGGCTGGTCGCCATGCTAGAATTGAAATAAAAGACGGTGTATTGACTTTAAATGTAGCGTATCGTTATAACGTGGCCCTATAAGACCATGTTTGAAAAGGAAATGGAAGTTAGGATACACCAAATTTTAAAACAGGAAATTATTAGATATTTTACTTATGTCCAAAACTCACATAGCAGTGAACTGTATGACGGATTTCGGAAAAGAAACAGCCAAAAACATTGATGATAATATCAACGTGTTGATCACTGCAAGCTAAAGTAAGCAGAATTTAATACAAATCAATATGATGAAATAACGTTCGAGAGCACCTTGTAAAATGTCATCGATCATTTGCTAAAGTGCATTAATGGTTTTGTAATGGAGGCATATACCTTGGTCATCGACAACAAACGAATACATGCGAGTCAATATGGAGGTTATTCTTGTATTTAGCTTCCCATCGTAGCTGACACGCATCAGGTCTTGTTTCGATCTGCTCGTACACGTACAGGTGTAATATACATGCCTGAAACAGATCCATGTTAAGGTATTTGTCTTGACATTCATCAGTGTGAGAGAGGGATACACAAATGCAATGAAATAATACAACATCGTTGTGTCGATGTTCAAAATGAACAGCGTAAATAATATAAGGTTAAACACAAAACGCCAAATCATAAATAAGTAATACTAATCGAGAGAGAACAGTAGATTCGATATATCAAAGATCGACAGATCGTTGTTTAACTGTAGTTGCATGTATATTTCCATCGATTTTGTAAATAGAACAGAACAAGTGTTACTAACTTTAAAACGTCTAACCTGTTGTTTTGCTCAAGGAAGATACTGTCAGGTCTGTAAAATCTTCCTTGAACTAACGTAACAAAGTCGTTTGTTGAAACGCCACCTTTGTGAAGGGCTTTGCCAGATAGTACAAACATGTAGTTGACGTTGCTGTCGATATCAAAAGTCAGCACTCTGACTGAAAAGAAACAGACAAAAACATTTATGATAATACCAAGGTGGGAATTCAGTTCTCACTATAATAGATCACACTTTCAAATGGTGTCACAGAGTATTTGATCTGTTCTGGTAACTTCAGCGGTGATCCAAACCCTACCCACGTCGATCCTATTCTAATATGTATGATCCAGGTTCAAAGTCAATGTGATTCTTTTCAAATATACAATATTGATAGCTTTACCTGAACAAATATTGTTAATTAATGTGGCCCAAGAATAACCTGATGCAGAGTTACATTCTGAAATTGTAAGAAAAACTCTGACGTTATGCCTGTTATTGGACCAAAAAACAAGGATAAAATGCACCCGAAGTTGAAAGCCTTCGGAACTAGATGTTGTCAAGCCTCCAACAAAATAGGTAACGTGAGAATTGTAAAGGCATCTCCACTTTTGCTTGAAATTTGAATAAACCCCTATTTTCCTTGGTGTGAATGCAACATATATTTCAAAAACAGTTCAGAAATGTAAATGAATTTTCGTATTATCAACGAAACTCACATGACACTTTCTTGTGATGGTATTTGTTTCCATTCTCACTGCTCGCTATTGTCGAATGCATTTTAGTTGCAAAAAGCCCTTTCGTCCAGTAAATCATGTTCAATGTTTGGTGGTATCGGACATCCAATATGTTGTAACTCAGGGCAAATGAATCTATCTGGGTGGTATTGACGGCGCCTAGCATAGACACGAACGTGAACTTACACATAGCCCCGTGCCTACACACCACGAACAGAAGCTGTAATGAAAGAGAAAAAGTAATGTGGTACATTGTCTTCATTGCAACGCTACCTGGCTTGGCTGGCTGTTTAAAGCAACACCAAAAACCACACAATGCGGTCTGATGTGTGTCAAATAATCCAGGGTTACCAACATGATCATAAAAAGGGGAGGAAAGCGATCACAATTGGGATGCGACAATCCCATGATGTGTGACGCCGTGCCATGGTTAGACCAACATACAAATGAGATACAGGAAGTTTGTGCCAATATCTAAATCATCCATTTTTTTTAAAGCGTGTTACATCCCGTGGCGGTTTCGAAGAGAACTCAGTCAATAAATAGCCTGTTACGACAAGCAGCTAGGTTGTTGAAGACTAGCTCAAAAAAATATTTACATTGTATATCTATTTTGGGGTCCCACTTATTTATTTTGCACTTGTTTTGACTTGATTGGATATAAGATGTAATGACAGGTTTGAAATCAGAGTATGGCATGACAAGTGGTGTCAAAAATTTGTCGATTGCCGCCTAAGAAGCAGAATCGGCCACTGTTACTAGAAATCCCAACATGGCTGTGTAAACGATGTCATATTAGCCAGTAGCAACATCATTATACAATTCGACTATTTCAAGTTGATGTTTACCATACCATTTCTCCTAATGCCTGAAGACACGTACGCCAGTCCAGAAACATTAATATTGTTTATGTTAGGGTTGATTATTGCTATATTTACGAGCTGTTAGTATGGATGGATGGACGGAGCCACACAAGAGGAACGCTAAGTTCCACCAACAAGATGGATTGATAGATGGATGGATGGATGGATCCACTCTACTCTAACCATTTTACAATGTTTCACTGACCTTTATTTGAGATTGTTCCGGTATTGATGACGTGTTTCATAGTAGAATAAGCGTGTGTGTGAATATTCCAGCAACGTCCCATCAGCATCGTGTCAGAGCTGAATTAACCATCATGGCCATGAGTGAGTGAGTGAACAGCGTGTAATATCACGACATTTCAGCTCAAAGAAGGGGGACTCAAACCATTTGAGGCGTTAACTCTGTCATGGGACACCAGTACCCTCTGATGGAACACCAGTACCCTTTCATGAGACACCAGTACCCTCCATAAGACACCAGTACCCTCTCATAAGACACCAGTACCCTCTAATGAGACACCAGCACCCTCTCATGGGACATGAGTACCCTCTCATGGGACACCAGTACTCTCTTATGGGACATCAGTACCCTCTCATGAAACATCACGACCCTCTCATAGGGCACCACTTCCATCTCATGAGACACCAGTACTCTCTCATGGGACACCAGAACCCTCTCATTGAACACGAGAACCCTCTAAAGAGACACCACTACCCTCTCATGGGACACCAGAACCCTCTCATGGGACACCAGTACCCTCTCATGGGACACCAGAACCCTCTCATGGGACACCAGGACCCTCTCATGGGACACCAGGACCTTCTAATGACACACCAGTGCCCTCTCATGGGACACCAGTACCCTCTCTCATGGGACACCAGTACCTCTCTCATGGGACACCAGTGCCCTCTCATGGGACACAAGTACCCTCTCATGCGACACAAGTACCCTCTCATGGGACACCAGGATCCCTCTCATGGGACACCAGGACCCTCTCATGGGACACAGGACCCCTCTGCAGTACCTCTCATGAGACACCAGGACCCTCCTCATGGGACACCAGGACAGGGACACCAGTGACCCCACATGGGACACCTCTCATGGGACACCAGACCCTCTCATGGGACACCAGGACCCTCTCATGGGACACCAGGACCCTCTCATGAGACACCAGGACCCTCATGAGACACCAGGACCCTCTCATGGGACACCAGAACCCTCTCATGGGACACCAGAACCCTCTCATGGGACACACAGGACCCTCTCATGGGACACCAGGACCTTCTCATGAGACACCAGTACCCTCTCATGAGACACCAGGACCCTCTCATGGGACACCAGGACCCTCTCATGGGACACCAGGACCCTCTCATGAGACACCAGGACCTCTCATGGGACACCAGGACCCTCTCATGAGACACCAGGACCCTCTCATGGGACACCAGGACCCTCTCATGGGACACTCAGGACCTCCTCATGGGACACCAGGACCCTCTCATGGGACACCAGGACCCTCTCTCATGGGACACCAGGACCCTCTCATGAGACACCAGGACCCTCTCATGAGGACACCAGAACCCTCTCATGAGACACCAGGACCCTCTCATGGGACACCAGGACCTTCTCTCATATGGGACACCAGGACCCTCTCATGGGACACAGAACCCTCTCATGGGACACCAGAACCCTCTCATGAGACACCAGGACCCTCTCATGGGACACCAGGAACCTCTCATGGGACACCAGGACCCTCTCATGGGACACCAGGACCCTCTCATGAGACACCAGAACCCTCTCATGGGACACAGAGGACCCTCTCATGGGACACCAGTGACCCTCTCATGGGACACAAGGACCCTCTCATGGGACACCAGGACCCTCTCATGAGACACCAGGACCCTCTCATGAGACACCAGGACCCTCTATGGGACACCAGGACCCTCTCATGGGACACCAGGACCCTCTCTCATGGGACACCAGTACCCTCTCATGGGACACCAGGACCCTCTCATGGGACACCAGTACCCTCTCATGGGACACCAGGACCCTCTCATGGGACACCAGTACCCTCTCATGAGACACCAGGACCCTCTCATGAGACACCAGGACCCTCTCATGGGACACCAGGACCCTCTCATGGGACACCAGGACCCTCCCTCATGGGACACCAGGACCCCCTCTCATGGGACACCAGTACCCTCTCTCATGGGACACCAGTACCTCTCATGGGACACCAGGACCCTCTCATGGGACACCAGTACCCTCTCATGAAGACACCAGTACCCTCTCATGGGACACCAGGACCCTCTCTCATGGGACACCAGTACCATCTCATGGGACACCAGTTACCATCTCATGGGACACCAGTACCCCTCTCATGGGACACCAGTACCCTCTCATGGGACACAGTACCCTCTCATGAGACCAGGACCTCTCATGGGACACCAGTACCCTCTCATGAGACACCAGTACTCTCTCATGAGACACCAGGACCCTCTCATGGGACACCAGTACCCTCTCATGGGACACCAGTACCCTCTCATGGACACTCTCATGGGACACCCTCTCCTCATGGGACACCAGTACCCCTCTCATGGGGACACCAGTACCCTCTCATGGGACACCAGGACCCTCTCATGGGACACCAGGACCTTCTCATGAGACACCAGTGCCCTCTCATGGGACACCAGTACCCTCTCATGGGACACCAGGACCCTCTCATGGGACACCAGAACCCTCTCATGGGACACCAGTACCCTCTCATGGGACACCAGGACCCTCTCATGGGACACCAGGACCCTCTCATGGGACACCAGGACCCTCTCATGGGACACCAGGACCCTCTCATGGGACACCAGAACCCTCTCATGGGACACCAGGACCCTCTCATGGGACACCAGGACCCTCTCATGGGACACCAGGACCCTCTCATGGGACACCAGAACCCTCTCATGGGACACCAGGACCCTCTCATGGGACACCAGGACCCTCTCATGAGACACCAGTACCCTCTCATGAGACACCAGGACCCTCTCATGGGACACCAGGACGCTCTCATGAGACATCAGTACCCTCTCATGGGACACCAGGACGCTCTCATGAGACACCAGGACCCTCTCATGGGACACCAGGACCCTCTCATGGGACACCAGGACCCTCTCATGGGACACCAGTACCCTCTCATGGGACACCAGGACCCTCTCATGGGACACCAGTACCCTCTCATGGGACACCAGTACCCTCTCGTGGGACACCAGTACCCCCTCATTGGACACCAGGACCCTCTCATGGGACACCAGTACCCTCTCATTGGACACCAGGACCCTCTCATGGGACACCAGTACCCTCTCATGGATATGCACACACCTGCTGATCGGTGGGGTCTCGTGAGTAAATCTCGTCCAGCAAGTCAAATACAGTGAATATATTATCACCTTATTTGAAGTCATACAGATCCTAACCTTTTCGTCGTATCCCAATTGCATAGTTCATATCGTTGGTCACTGGATTGTCTGATCAAGACTCGATTATCTGTGGCTGGAATGTTGCTGTGTGTTGCGTTTAAAGGTACAATTTCACACATTGTCGACAATATTTTCGGATAGAATATATACATTGGGGCATATGCACTTGCCTTAGCTTCCTATTAATGCAATAATAGATTTATTACCCCCTACGACTTGCCTGAAATCGTTGATTCAAACTTCGAGACGAACACCTTCCAAACATAACATGTGTTATATATTTGGGATTACACTTTCTCAGTAAAGTACAAATTCTAGTACTTTTTGTTAGTTGAGTCCCATCTGGGATTCAAACCCACACTTTCAGAGTCAGGCACTTTATCGCCAGCACACAAAGTCCGCCGCCTAACCCGCTCAGCCACCGCGACTTCCACAAAAATGGAAGTCGGACAACTGGTTGTCTAGACTTCGGACTTCGTGTACCCCTCTGCTAAGTGTTAATTGGCACGGCTATGATTACACAATGCCATTTAGAAAGTGATCAAATGTAACATATGCTATATTTGTGATTACACTTTATTGAGGTGAGTCCCATCCGAGATTCGAACCCACACCCACTGGTGCCTGACTCTGAGGGTGTAAGTTCTAGTTTTTACTCTCCTTGAATTTGGTGAAACAAGAGCAGCCCTACCTCTACCGTACTTGTGAAGATTAGCAGCCATTTGTCTTGGTTGGAGTTCTGTATCCAAAGGAGTTATAGGACAGTCGTAAAAGGCGATCCAAGGGACATAACTCTACGGGGTTCGCTTGATTTAAAGCTCGGCCAATAGATGGCGCGACGTTCGATTTAATGCCACGTTGCAATCATTTATTCAAAGTTCAACTTAATATTGTAATCTAAATACATAGTTTTAAAATAAATTACATGATAGCTTGAATGAGGGCTGATAGATAATATTGTTGAGAAAAATGCATTGATTATTTTTAGAGGAGTGTGGTGTGAAATAGAGCCTTTAACAACAAACAAAACATCATACCTTGATAGTGTGCCTATTTACCGACGAAATTCCATGAAGATAAATATCAGTCATATCAACTAAACACGGACACAAGTGTTTATTCAAGTAGCATCTGGCAGACAGGACAATGTACTTCAATGTGACACACACTGTAAGTCTGCTAATATGGCTGTTTTCAGGCATTATACTTACTATACTTACAGCATGACCAGAAATTATTGAGCTATCAAGCTATCAAGTGCTTGGTTTCATTCAAGAGAGACAACTCCGTTAATCCTGTTTCATTAGTTTGTGAAGAGTTATCCCCTTTTGTTTACTTGATAGCAGACGACATTTTCAGTGATCCTCAGTATAGATGATTTAGAGAAGAGAAAGGCGATTTTAGAGTATTATAACAATGACATCAGGTCAGCTAAAGTGATTTCAAGTAAAACAGGCATCCCTTTGTCCACTGTTTATCGTGTTTTGAAAAATATTGCAAATGGATATGGCATTGAGCCCCAGGGAGGCGCAGGTTGGCCCAGAAAATTGACTGTCGGTCACATGAGGCGGCTTGGTCATCTTTTTTCTTAAAACAAACGAAGGAGTTTAGAAAACTTAAGGCTGGATATGATTGAAAGAGGAACTGTGTTTGTCTGTCAGGAGACAATTAGAACTGAGCTACATGCAATGGGTTGGCAGAAAAATCGAGGAAATCCATCACCGATCATGAAACCTGAACAAAAGGAGCGAAGGTTGATCTTGTACTCCTAAAACACTGAAATTCTGGACCAAACGAACTGAAAAACCTTTGTATCAACGCCCAAAGTACAGTACGAAATTTAACGTGTAGGGTGGCATATCTGTGTTAGGGGCAACGCCCCTCTGTGAATTTGACGGGAATATGAACAGTGAGCGGTACACAGATATTTGGACACATGGGCATTTACTTCCATCTGCTCACGTGTTCTATGGAAATGTTTGGATTTTCCAGCAGGACAACGACCCAAAACATCGTTCAAAGCATTCACAGGCCTGGTTTCGGACCCAAAACATGACATTATTAAATTGGCCATGACCTAAATGACCTATAGGCCTGACCTAAATCCAATAGAAACTGTTTTGGGACTTATGAGGAAAGTGTCAATAAGACAAATGTGACAAATATTGCTGAAATAAAAGAAGAGGTGGTCCGATATTGGGACAGCATGAACCAAGACTTTCTAACTTCTTTGATCAGTAGTATGCCCCGCCGCATTGAAGCCTGCATTGCTGCCCGTGGTGACTTGACAAAATACTAACTGTTCACCTGTCTTTGAATCTGGAGTTATGTTCTGCTAATATTCACATTTAATACGTGAGTAATGAGTGAACACAAATTAAAAAATACAATGTTTAAATTCTCATTAATTTCTGGATTTACTGTATATGTTTCTCAAGTTCAAGCAAACTTTGCCCAATAACTGAAAATGACTGAAAATGATTTTGAAAGTTACCGCGCTAGACATTTTGATTTTTCAGAGGAAATCACTGTACTCTGATCCGATATGCTGAGCAGTAGTGGTGATAAAGAAGAAACACAAATATAATAGCAGTAGCATACATGTCCCCCAGTTTGTCAGAGAACTACGTCAAATTTGACGATACCTGTATAAATGCTTATCCGTCAGAGAGAACTATGTCAAATTTGAAGATACCTGTATAAATACTTATCCGTCAGAGAGAACTACGTCAAAGTTGACGATACCTGTATAAATACTTATCTGTCAGAGAGAACTACGTCAAAGTTCAAGATACCTGTATAAATACTTATCCGTCAGAGAGAACTACGTCAAAGTTGACGATACCTGTATAAATACTTATCCGTCAGAGACAACTACGTCAAAGTTGAAGATACCTGTATAAATACTTATCCGTCAGAGACAACTACGTCAAAGTTGAAGACACCTGTATAAATACTTATCCGTCAGAGAGAACTACGTCAAAGTTGAAGACACCTGTATAAATACTTATCCGTCAGAGAGAACTACGTCAAAGTTGACGATACCTGTATAAATACTTATCCGTCAGAGACAACTACGTCAAAGTTGAAGACACCTGTATAAATAATTATCCGTCAGAGACAACTACGTCAAAGTTGACGATACCTGTATAAATACTTACTACGTCAAAGTTGACGATACCTGTATAAATACTTATCCATCAGAGAGAACTATGTCAAATTTGAAGATACCGGTATAAATACTTATCTGTCAGAGAGAACTACTTCAAAGTTGAAGATACCGGTATGATACTTATCCATCAGAGAGAACTACGTCCAAGTTGACGATACCTGTATAAATACTTATCCGTCAGAGAGAACGACGTCAAAGTTGAAGATACCTGTATAAATACTTATCTGTCAGAGAAAACTACGTCAAAGTTCAAGATACCTGTATAAATACTTATCCGTCAGAGAGAACTACGTCAAAGTTGACGATACCTGTATAAATACTTATCCGTCAGAGACAACTACGTCAAAGTTGAAGATACCTGTATAAATACTTATCCATCAGAGACAACTACGTCAAAGTTGAAGACACCTGTATAAATACTTATCCGTCAGAGAGAACTACGTCAAAGTTGAAGACACCTGTATAAATACTTATCCGTCAGAGAGAACTACGTCAAAGTTGACGATACCTGTATAAATACTTATCCGTCAGAGACAACTACGTCAAAGTTGAAGACACCTGTATAAATACTTATCCGTCAGAGACAACTACGTCAAAGTTGACGATACCTGTATAAATACTTATCTACAGAGAGAAACTACGTCAAAGTTGAAGATACCTGTATAAATACTTATCCATCAGAGAGAACTATGTCAAATTTGAAGATACCGGTATAAATACTTATCTGTCAGAGAGAACTACTTCAAAGTTGAAGATACCGGTATGATACTTATCCATCAGAGAGAACTACGTCCAAGTTGACGATACCTGTATAAATACTTATCCGTCAGAGAGAACGACGTCAAAGTTGAAGATACCTGTATAAATACTTATCTGTCAGAGAAAACTACGTCAAAGTTCAAGATACCTGTATAAATACTTATCCGTCAGAGAGAACTACGTCAAAGTTGACGATACCTGTATAAATACTTATCCGTCAGAGACAACTACGTCAAAGTTGAAGATACCTGTATAAATACTTATCCGTCAGAGAAAACTACGTCAAAGTTCAAGATACCTGTATAAATACTTATCTGAGGTTCGGCACAACCGCTAAATGATTATTAAATCTTCGCCAAGAAATAACTTCGAGACAACCACGAGTCCGACTGTATTCGCTTGGGGTGATGGTTTTGCGTTGATTAAGCTGTTGGTCTGGAGAGAAGTTTTGTTTGCTCGGAAACAGCTGATAATAGTTAGCCACCTCCTCACAGACATCTGTGAGGATTCTGACCTTGTGTATGTAATGGATGGAGAGGTAAAGCTCGGAATTTGGTTTAACGCTTGTAATGAAAAACGGGTTTGCATGTCAGAAACTTGAAACAAGTAAGGAGTCAAACAAAGAATAGGTCCAAAGTTGAAAATACCCGACTTGTATTTGTTTTAAAAAATATTGCTTATCTGAGGGTTCATCTTACCTTTTTGTTTGTCTCAGTAGCTTTGTTGAGTTGCCGATAGTTGCATAGTAACGGTTGGGAAGAGGCGTCACAGGCACCACTGGCTACGTCATAGAAGAAGCACTGGTCCGTCCGTTTCTTCAAGGCAGACTGGACGGCGCATCCAACCAAGGACGACTTGTTTTGAAGAAATACTCCCCTTCCCGACTTGACCTTCCCTGTGTGAGTTCTCGAGTAATGTAACGTCACAGGTTGAGAGTTCACACAGAGGGTTGTAGCCAGAAGTACGAAATACTTCTCAGAGAAATATGCCATGACTAGTTTTATGACAGTCCTTCTTATGATCTGAAAGCCTGTTTAAAGTTTGTCTACAGAAATAAACCTTATCTCAGTTTGTTAACATTAATTGATCTTTGCGTCATTAGATTTTCAAGGATTTTATTTATGGGTCAGAAATCTGTATTGATATTTCCCAGTGACATTTAGGGACATGATTTACAGTTGCCTTGTGACAACCCCTGATAGGGACAAGCAAATACTGAGGGAACATATATTCCAGTGACATTAAGGGACATGATGTACAGTTGCCTTTTGACAACCCCTGATAGGGACAAGCAAATACTGAGGGGAACATATATTTACAAGAATCACGTTGTGTGAAAGCGTTTGTCTGGAACTTTCCTTCTGAAAATAGAGACTGGTAGCCGACTATACAGCCTCATCAAAATCGTTACATAGCCGTAGAGGTTTACCTTTTCGAGATGTCTATGAGTCATATGTACTCTTTGTGATGCCATATTCTTCAAGTAAGTTTTTAAGTCCTTGATTTTGGTGAAATGGGTAAGAAATAAATACTCACTTTGTGAGGATAGTGCAGAGAAAATAGCGAAGATGTTAGAATGTCCGCCCACAATGATCTCCAAGAAATTTCTTCCAAGAATGTTCCTCCCACACTGTTCCTACAAGAATCATCCTCCCACACTGTTCCTACAAGAATCATCCTCCCACACTGTTCCTACAAGAATCATCCTCCTACACTGTTCCTACAAGAATCATCCTCCCACACTGTTCCTACAAGAATCATCCTCCCACACTGTTCCTACAAGAATCATCCTCCCACACTGTTCCTACAAGAATCATCCTCCCACACTGTTCCTACAAGAATCATCCTCCCACACTGTTCCTACAAGAATCATCCTCCCACACTGTTCCTACAAGAATGTTCCTCCCACACTGTTCCTACAAGAATGTCCCTCACATAATGTATTATACAATGACACATATTCAATCTTTTTTAAGTTTCCAGAATGCAGAATTAAAAAAACATGTCACCTCGAAACCATTTCTTACATGATATATTAATGCATCACCAATTTTGTGAACATCTACTGAATCGCAACTGAAACAATTCCATAAATTGCTATGTGTTGCAAAAATAAACCACAAAGCAAAAGAAAATACTGAGAACTGGGACTTACAACATTAACCTTCACCAAAAGCTGGTTCATTATTACTGTATATATTTCACTCTTTCCAGTTTTGGTTGTTCCCGGTTTACTGATTATTGTTCTGAATAATACATGTGAACTGATAATAAATACGTGCAGTTATCAGGCGAATACCGCGCACCACCAAATATACGTGATGGATGGATATTTCCTGTCTAAATAACTTCTGTATTGATTAATAGTTGACAACATGTCAGATAAAACTATATTTGTGAGAGAAGTTCACGCAAATTCGAAGTATTTAAATATGAATTGATAGAAATCAGACGAATATCAGATGAATTCTGTGCACGTCCAAACTTAAGTAATGAATATAACTTATGAATAACTAATGTGTTGATTAATGGCTGACAACTTGTAAGATAAATATATATATTTGAGTGTTTGTGAAAATTCACGTAGATTATGATTGTATTTAAATAATTTGACGAGAAACGTCTTGTGATCGATGTCTGTTATCTTCGTTAGGAACAATGAGTGAGGATCACATGTCAATTATCTTCATGATTAGAAACAAATGTTTACTGCAAACTGGCTACAGGGCAAACCAAAGTGATTCATCATTACCGCGAACATACATGATTGTGTCAAGACAAATAGTACTGAGACTCATCCCTGATACAAATAGCGGAGGAATCTTTGTTAGCAAGCGTACAGGAGAAGGCCGTAGATTGGAACTACGAGCTTGTAAATATCTTGACAAGGAAAACTGACTGAGAATTCAATACACTGTCGCCTTCATGAATCTGGGCGACTAAGAGGATGTTCCACCACCTGAAAACGAGACACATACAAACCACAGACTGTATGTTAGGTGACAAGTAAATTAAAGGTTGAGCGCAAGTTAACTGTCTGAATGGCCCAATGCAGGGTTAGACAAGGAATGCACCAGCGATGAGAACTATTTCCAGTGGTGTGAGAGTGTTTTTCGGTATAAAGGTCGACGTTAAAAAAATACTTTACTTACATAACAATGACGAGGTGACAAAGAATTAATTTTAACACAGTAATTTCTCATTCAAAAACACATTCCTTACACAGAGATTCCTCAATTCATTTTGCACAATTCTTGAGAAAATATAGGATTTACAAATGCCAACAGAGTATTGAATGAACTCCTTGTTAAAGTTTGGTAGGACTTTCACATTCGTCCAATCACACTAACAATGAAGGTCTTCAGACGATTATTAGTACCGCCCTACCACGACGAGCATGCATACTGGCAGAGTTATTGTAGAAGCCTTCCCTCAACATGAACACAGCCCATACCCATGTAGCACATCACTGGGTGGAGAGTTAATGTAGAAGCCTTCCCTCAACATGAACACAGCCCATACCGATGTAGCACATCACTAGGTGGAGAGTTAATGTAGAAGACTCCCCTCAACATGAACACAGCCCATGTCCATGTAGCACATCACTGGGTGGAGAGTTAATGTAGAAGACTCCCCTCAACATGAACACAGCCCATACCCATGTAGCACATCACTTGGTGGAGAGTTAATACAAAATACTTCACCCCACTTGAACACCACCCATACCCATGTAGCACATCACTGGGTGGAGAGTTAATGTAGAAGACTCCCCTCAACATGAACACAGCCCATGTCCATGTAGCACATCACTGGGTGGAGAGTTAATGTAGAAAACTCCCCTCAACATGAACACAGCCCATGTCCATGTAGCACATCACTGGGTGGAGAGTTAATGTAGAAGACTCCCCTCAACATGAACACAGCCCATACCCATGTAGCACATCACTTGGTGGAGAGTTAATACAAAATACTTCACCCCACTTGAACACCACCCATACCCATGTAGCACATCACTGGGTGGAGAGTTAATGTAGAAGACTCCCCTCAACATGAACACAGCCCATGCCCATGTAGCACATCACTAGGTGGAGTGTTAATGCAAAATACTTCACTCCACTTGAACACAGCCCATACCGATGTAGCACATCACTAGGTGGAGAGTTCAATGCAAAAGACTTCACCCCACTTGAACACAGCCTATACCCATGTAGCACATCACTTTGACGGAGAGTTAATGCAAAAGACTTCACCCCACTTGAACACAGCCCATGCCCATGTAGCACATCACTAGGTGGAGAGTTAATGCAAAATACTTCACCCCACTTGAACACAGCCCATACCCATGTAGCACATCACTAGGTGGAGGGTTAATGCAAAAGACTTCACCCCACTTGAACACAGCCCATAATTATGTAGCATATCACTTGCTGCAGAGTTAATACAAAATACTTCACCCCGGCCCACTTGAACACAGCCCATAACTATGTAGCACATCACTTGGTGCAGAGTTAATGTGATACCATCACTTGCAATCAGCACAGCACATAACCAATGTGGAAACTGTGCAGTGCGGTGATACCTCCAATATATACACGTCGGACATCAATGAATGGGAGACGCATCTGGTTGGTCATCCACAGATCCCCGTCAACATAGGTCTGATGGGCAGAAGGAAACTGTGCCTTTACTGCATCCCCTTTATGAGAACCGTTGACCTACATAATACGGTTGCTGTTATATTTTAATTTCATTAATGTTAGAAAGAATTACCTAGTTAACTAAACTAGAAGATACTTATTGTTCAGACTAAAAGCATTTGGTGAATAATACTAGTATACATGAGAACCGATCTGCTATGTTCCTTCCTTAAAATAAAGCATTTATTGCGTAGACTTTTGGTCACTAACGCTAAGTATTTTGTATAATTTATCTGTAAAGCTATACACGTTGCATTCTGTATATCAACTGGTAATAAACTCACCATGAAATCATGCTCATTGATATGGACTTCATTGACGTAGATGCTGGTGTCATTAACTGAAACACCAAGGTCTACCTCTTCAATACCAAAAATTCCTTCTTACATGGTATTGAAGACAGCTCGTGTTGGGTTGTTGCTCCATCTCAGAGAAAGCAGGTAGGCAAGGTTCAAGTCTTCGAGCAAGATTTCGTGACATAACATGTTACAGTTAGGGAGTACAATCATATATCACTATGTAGGGAGCTGTGACAGACATGTGACATTGTTTCGTGACATATACTAGGCGTTATTAATGAAGGGTCAAACGATGTGTAGCACATGTAAAGAAAGGTTTCTTAGAAATAATAGAAATAAGAGTGTAATGATAATGTTGAATGTGTTTAACGTGACACATCGTGGCATACAGACAGTTCACACAACGCTAGGAAACATCAGTTGAGTAGACCAATCCCCCAAACTGAACATGAAGCCATTGGTCATTCAATATCGTGTGTATCCTCCTGTCCAAGACACAGGTGCGCCTTGGTCTCATGCTCCTTGTCAAGTTCATAAAGAGTTCTTTGAGTCCTGGCAGATCCACTGGTGCTGACTGCCGTGTGTACACACGTCGAGCGAGTTCATCCCAGGGTTGCTCGGATATATCCCAAAACTTCCACATCCAAAACAAAAAGTCCTCATCACCCCTTTTCAGGCAATAGAATAGCCTAGGAAGTTAACTGAACTGAAACAACAGATAATGATACATCACCTGAAATAGAGTAGAGATTTAAAAGAGAAGAGAGCATATTGGGGAATCAATACATGCAAACAATACATGCATTCATGTAGTAAAATTTGGCAATGCCTTACATGATATCTTTCCAAATATAATTTGAGACAATCAGTGAGCAATTTCTCAAACTGACGACCCAGTCTGAGAATATGTCTATTGACATTGTGTAAACGAAGCACGGAGTCTTTAATGCATCACAAATATTTCCTGTTGTCAATGGCTAATAGAAGGAGGAATTGTTGTAAGCGTTAGTTGTTTCCAGAGAGAATGAGTGAGTGAGTTTAGTTCTACGCAGCTTTTAGTAATTTCCCAGCATCATCACGGCGGGTGCCACCAGTAATGGGCTCTAAACATTGTACCCATGTGAGGAATCGAACTCGTGTCGGAATGACAAGCGCGGCTTGCCCGAACTTGAGCTGGACGTGGAAACAGGCTAGGTTTGTGGAACGAAGAAGGGCACGACATCATCGCTGAACAGTATGGCTGCATGTGTGCAGTAATCACTTAAAATGTGTGCGTTTGTCACTAAACCCAGAGACAGGTGTGACAGTGGACACTCCCATGGCTGACCGGTCGTGTGCCTCCTCACTTCGCCTCAACTCAGAAAATACCTTATCTGCGTAATCTTCATTTGAATAACCCCTCTATGTCGTCTGGACCAACTGCCCCATGAAGGCTGTCAGCAACTTCACTGTGGTCAGACGACGGTGTCATCATGGTTTTCAGTCTGTAGACCTCGCCTCGGTATCACGTTTTACCTCAACATGTACGTCTGAGATCCGTCGTTGTGTACAGTACGGTGGTGCTGGCACAGCAGTTAGCACAGAGTTATCTCTTTCTAAGAGAGCAGGTTCCAGGACCTAAAGCAGTTTTAGACGACATGTGTGAAGTCCAAGTCCAAAAGGCTCGTTGTTGTGCATTGGCATGCCGGATCAGTCTGAGATCAAGCAATGTTTATGCTGCTCTATCCGCAAAAAATCTACTTATGTTTTAGTTAACAATTAACAGCATAGTTTAGTCTTAAAGTAGTCTGTACTCTTTGACTGCATTTTACGCTCGTTATAATTTCAAGTCATTTGGCATACAATGTGTAACCTAAAGAATTTGAGCATGATTGCATATTATCTTTGTAATAAACATAGGCTGTTTCGTCTACTTATGTACGGAAGCCGACAAAGACGGGGAGACACATATCGCATTCGATCCGATATTTCACGTGAGGTATCACAATGCCTTGCGTTTCAGGCATGTGTACGTGTTATTGCATTATAGGAGAGTATTTTAGGTCCCGGTGTCTGTGAGGTTGAATTCAAAGCTCCTAACAAGAATCTTGGCACGTTTTCTCACCGGTACTCTCTGGTACGGACTGCCGAATTAAACAGTCCCCAGTAACGTTATTCCTTAAGGCTGTGTAGCAGAAGGTGTATCTTATAACAATAATGTACAATATATATTTCTAGTTTATGTATATTGCGCTAAATCCAGACAGCATGCTCATAGCGCAGACAATAATTACCCCGGATAACCCAAGCTGCCTATGAGGTACTAGAAGGTCATAGTTTCATGACTTATTCCGTCGGGTACCCTTCTTCTGCTGGGCGAACAGAGGCAATTTTGAAAAACTCACTTGCCTAACGTGACACCACAGGTAACACATGTGCTTCGTTGTGGGGCAGACCTAAAGTCCTAGAAATTCTCAGAAATTAAGCTGCCTAACACGGCCACCAATCCAAAGACTCTCCGCGCCTAACTGATTTGTGTCCTGAGCTCTAATAAGTGTCCAATAACTACAGCCCGTTAGAACCGTAGCTATGTGCATTTCGACTAAACGGACAAGTGGCCAGATTGAGTTCATTCTGTGTAATTTATCATCTGCATGTATAATTATCTGGATACCAAGAACATTCCTAACATTGCTGTGAGAGTATTTTACAGATTCCCTTTGTATATTCCGTGGTGTAGTGGTTAGAGCGTCCTCCCGGAGAGCGGAATTTCGTCATACCGAAAGACGATAAAATATGGTACTTGTTTGTCCCTGCCTGGCGCTCGGCATTAATGGGTGCAACAAGGACTGGTCGGCTCGGAGTCAGTATAATGTGTCTGAGTGGGGTATTCATGCTTCACTGTGGCATTGTATCTCAGTGGGCTAGCACTATAAAACCAGCGTCAGTCTGGGCTAGTACAAGCAGCCGCACCTACACATACACACGTCATATGAGCGAAATATTCTCCAGCGCGACGTTAAACCCAATATGTGATACACTAGTATTTTTAGGGGGGTTAAAGTATCGTAAAATTATTGTCCTGAGTAAGTAAGTCCCAAAACCTTCAAGGCTAATTTAAACTTACCAGATTTTTTAAAATGGAGTATGTTGTTCTTTTAAAGTTGGTTAACTATTTCCTACAATCACCAGCGGTTGTAGGGTTGGTGTAAATCCAACTAGGGTCCATGCAGGTAGCAAAGGCACTGTAAGTCCCCATGGTCCCTAGTATGGTGATCTACCTTCAGTTGTTGGCGATCTATAGCCTGTTTTTATATTGTGTTGTCATGTATGGTTAAATGATTTATATTTCATGACTAGTTTTAAAATATACATCTGTGATAGTCTAGTTGTTTCACTCTTATTCGTTGACAAGTTTTTTTACTTTACCTATAATTATCATTGATATTTTACTTGATGTAGTCACGATATGGCTGAAATACTGCCGATGTGACTTAAAATCTTAACTCACTCACTACTGTTCTTCGATGACAGGTTTTTACTCTCTTAATTTATTGATTTTAATACTGAATTAAATTGATCTCGTCACGATATGGTGCAATATTGCCAGTGTGACGCTAAATATTAACTCACTCACTCTATTGACAGGCTCTTATTGCAGAAAAGACAGCAGTGAGTTGGCAAAACACATACAATTGTCAGGCGCGAATGGTGTGCTGTTCTACATGCACTGCATACCCGTTTGTTACAACCGTCATTAAAACACCAAAATCTACATGGTCGTTTGTTACAACCGTCATTAAAACACCAAAATCTACATGGTCGTTTGTTACAACCGTCATTAAAACACCAAAATCTACATGGTCGTTTGTTACAACCGTCATTAAAACACCAACATCTACATGGTCGTTTGTTACAACCGTCATTAAAACACCAAAATCTACATGGTCGTTTGTTACAACCGTCATTAAAACACCAAAATCTACATGGTCGTTTGTTACAACCGTCATTAAAACACCAAAATCTACATGGTCGTTTGTTACAACCGTCATTAAAACACCAAAATCTACATGGTCGTTTGTTACAACCGTCATTAAAACACCAAAATCTACATGGTCGTTTGTTACAACCGTCATTAAAACACCAAAATCTACATGGTCGTTTGTTACAACCGTCATTAAAACACCAAAATCTACATGGTCGTTTGTTACAACCGTCATTAAAACACCAAAATCTACATGGTCGTTTGTTACAACCGTCATTAAAACACCAAAATCTACATGGTCGTTTGTTACAACCGTCATTAAAACACCAAAATCTACATGGTCGTTTGTTACAACCGTCATTAAAACACCAAAATCTACATGGTCGTTTGTTACAACCGTCATTAAAACACCAAAATCTACATGGTCGTTTGTTACAACCGTCATTAAAACACCAAAATCTACATGGTCGTTTGTTACAACCGTCATTAAAACACCAAAATCTACATGGTCGTTTGTTACAACCGTCATTAAAACACCAAAATCTACATGGTCGTTTGTTACAACCGTCATTAAAACACCAAAATCTACATGGTCGTTTGTTACAACCGTCATTAAAACACCAAAATCTACATGGTCGTTTGTTACAACCGTCATTAAAACACCAAAATCTACATGGTCGTTTGTTACAACCGTCATTAAAACACCAAAATCTACATGGTCGTTTGTTACAACCGTCATTAAAACACCAAAATCTACATGGTCGTTTGTTAAACAAGGTTTCCCCTTCTTCATACCAATTTCTGAATTTGTAGTGACAAGTTGGTTCGGACAAATGTGTAATTTTCATGCCATTTAAGACGATTTGTTACTTTGTTTTGAATGCATATTTATTTGCAGCAAGGTGACTACAGTTTATTGTGTATGTTACATGGAATGTTGTGAAACCAGGGATTTCACGTAATCCCTAAAAGTGTCACAAATTTCGTGAAATCAATTGCTCGGGATTGGTTGTTGCTTTTCTTATTGTTTTTCCCGAGCGACTACCTGGATGATATCCCAGAATTCTTGATTGGGTTGCGATCTCTGTTGGGAACCCGCAAGCGCAATTGATAGTATAAGTATAATATGTATATCTTTACATTGATCAACAAAGATGGAATTTTTAAAACTTATCCTATCTCACGGTTTGTACTCTCTCGTGATTCGACAGCTGAGTGGAAACGAACTGTAAACAAAGTTTCTGGCCTTTCTTGTACCATTCACCTCAGTGAAGTTGTTCCCTTCCTCGTCGCTAACATTCTTGGTGTGGTTATGCATCACGGCAATGCTAATAACAATTATAAAATAGGCTTGAAATTCAGTATCCTGAAAGGTTCTAAATTTGAAGTCCGTCCTCAGCATCTGCTCTCTGCGAAAAATAGAACAACTGACAAAGGAATTGGGTAGGGTTTCCCAACTACTATACTCCCCCAACCAACAGAAAAGTAGTCCAACACACAAAATGTAGTCCAACACACAGAAAAGTAGTCCAGCACACAAAATGTAGTCCAACACACAGAAAAGTAGTCCAACACACAAAATGTAGTCCAACACACAGAAAAGTAGTCCAACACACAAAATGTAGTCCAACACACAGAAACGTAGTCCAACACACAAAATGTAGTCCAACACACAGAAAAGTAGTCCAACACACAAAATGTAGTCCAACACACAGAAAAGTAGTCCATGTGGTCTTTCAAGTATATATATTGGTATGTGGTTCTCGGTGCGAGTAGCTGGAAAATGGTGATGCGATCTGAAGCATTCATCCATTTGTGTAATAAAATAATAGTTATTAAAATATTGTGACAGCCAAATGTGTGTTGACTGAAAACGCAAACACAAAAAAAATAGTTGAACGTCCATTTATTTTACTCTCACAATTGTAATATGTGTTGAAGTACTGAAGTCACGATGTACAAGAGTCCAAAAGCACACGCTTCTAGCAAAACAGTATACGTGTCTAACGTTAACAAAAGAGTTGGACACTATGGATGGCTGTGTAGCCTAACAGTGCAACTCGTCGGACTCCGGTGAGAGGGAGCCGCATTTGACACTCATTCTTGAATATCCCATCGACGGAAATCTGTAAACAACATTGAACTGATGCTATGAACGTCATCATATTAGATTATTGATAATATACTTGCAACGGGGGAAAACGATTACTCTATCCAAATATAGTTTCTCCACTGCTGATACCGCACTTTGACTTTAAACCCAATATCAAAAAATATATTAGACAGGCAATCCTAGTGGAGTGGAACACAAACCTCGTGGTTACCAAATCTATGGCTTCAATTATGCAGGATGCAGAATCACCCTAAGTCCCCTTGATCCCAGTAAGGTGGTATTACCTTGGTTGATAGTGGTTTGTAGACTAGTTTTTTCTCTGATTAAAAAATAGTTGTTTTAATATTGTCGTGATTTGGTTTAGAACTAAACTGTGGCACATATGTTGTACTGTCTTTTGTTGAGGTATTTAATAAACTGAAATGGTTTGATCTTGATGTGCCTGCAATTTCTACATCTTTTTGAGTCCACTATGTGATGATAGAGTCCTGTGATCTGCACTACTGTGATGTCATGGTGACCTTCTCGGAACAAAACGTTACAAACGTCAAAGTATTTTCCTTATGGATGTAAGTTTAAACAGGGATTATACTCTCTCTGGCAGCGCAGTTGATGTTCAAGTATTATTGTACGTTGGACAAACATATAGTTTTGCACACTGAATTTGTATTCGGTATTGTTATCATAATGTTAAGTTCATCTGTGACCTACCCACCTTAAAGGAAGAGTTAGTTATCTCGATGTATAGTGAACAGTTTGACATGTTAAGTTCATCTGTGACCTACCCACCTTAAAGGAAGAGTTAGTTATATCGATGTATCGTGACCAGTTTTACATGTTAAGTTCATCTGTGACCTACCCACCTTAAAGGAAGAGTTAGTTATTTCGATGTATAGTGAACAGTTTGACATGTTAAGTTCATCTGTGACCTACCCACCTTAAAGGAAGAGTTAGTTATCTCGATGTCAAGCTCGTAGTTGTTGATGTTGTCCACATCGATGTTTTCTGCATCCACTTTTCCAAAGACCCCCCCTTGAAGTGTGATGAAGACCAGTGATGGTGGTGAGTAGTTCCATCGGAATGACAGGCTGAGAACACGGTCATTGTTGGGCAGCTCAAAACGGACCCTACTCCTGTAAGTACACCATAACAAGCTATACCGACAGGACATTATGTTGCCATGACATTCTTGTGTAGAGCAGAACATTTGACATGTATGGTAAATAATTGTCTGTTGTTTCTTGGCATGACACCAAAGTGTACTAATATACTGATGTGTAGTTGGCGTGCTACCATGTTTGAATGTTAGTTATCTGTTGTACTGACATCGACGGTTTCTACCGTTTAGATGATAGTTAACGATGCTTGGTTTGATAATCTCCTGCCTTGGTATATGTGTGGAGTGCTGTGTAGTTCACAGCCTGTTTAGCCTAGTGGTTAAATGGTTCACTCGTCATGCCGAAGGCCCGGGATCGTTCCCCCCGTATACGATGTATAAAGCACAATGGGTACAATGTATGAAGCACAATATCCACACCGTGATATTGCTAAAAGCGACGCAAGACTAAATTCACAAACTCACATGTAGGGGATGTTATAATGTTTGCTATCTGTTGCCATGGAACCGATGTGTATTGGGAATGGGGGTGTCTTAATGGACATGGATTTAGCTGCTTATAATGAAGCACCGGTCCTCGAAACGAAACACTGTTCCTCTTTACATTTTAGATGTACAATTTGACCATGCACTACAGTCATTGAACCTTAGTTCAACAGAGGGGTAAACACAATGCACTGATACGTCACGTGACAAGCAATTCCAAGTTTCAACATCTATTTATATTCAGTTAACCACTACACATATATTTCAACAATTCCCGTACCACGTGGTCAAATCTCCTGCAGCCGAGATCCTGAAAGTCATGCCTGCAGCCAGGTCAAATGGCAGGACTTCGGTTCGAATTGTTGCTGAATCCTGGAAAATAATCACAAATGTGTGACTATAACGGGGCATTTAACCTCACTGTAAGAAACATCTGCATATTTGTGTCGACATGTAACAACTTCGTTGATGTATATCGATTTTGTCATCATCATTCGTTATATACAACTGCAGTTTTATGTTCTTGCCCTTAATAGTTCATGCATAGAAAAATGTTGAAAGTACGCCCCCTCAATCGTCCAAGCATAAACACATGGAAAAAGTACTTCGCCTTAATTGTCCAATAAAATCATGGAATATGTCCTTCGCATAAAATCATGGAACATGTACTTAGCCTTAATTTTCGATGCATAAACACGGGTACAAGTACTTCTCCTTAATCGCCCACCCATAAACACATGGAACAAGTACTTCCGTCCACCAACAAACACATGGAACAAGTAATCGTCCCACCACATAAACACATGGAACAAGTACTTCCCTTAATCGTTAATCGTCCACCCATAAACACATGGAACAAGTACTTCCCCCTTAATCGTCCACCCATAAACACATGGTAAACAAGTACTTCCCCTTAATCGTCCACCCATAAACACAACAAGTGAACAAGAACTTCCCCGTTAATCGTCCACGTCCACCCATAAACACATGTACTTCCCTTAATCGTCAACCAATAAACTTACTTCCCCTTAATCGTCCACCCACAAACACATGGCACAAATAATCGTCCACCAATAAACACATGGAACAAGTACTTCCCTTAATCGTCCACTCAACACATGGTACAAATACTTCCTTAATCGTCCACTGGTACATAAACACATGGAACAAGTACTTCCCCTTAATCGTCCACCCACAAACACATGGCACAAATACTTCCCCTTAATCGTCCACCAATAAACAGATGGAACAAGTACTTCCCCTTAATCGTCCACCCATAAACACGTGGAACAAGTACTTCCCCTTAATCGTCCACCCACAAACACATGGCACAAATACTTCCCCTTAATCGTCCACACATAAACACATGGAACAAGTACTTCCCCTTAATCGTCCACAATAAACACATGGAACAAGAACTGCCCCTTAATCGTCTACCCATAAACACATGGTACAAATATTTCCCCTTAATCGTCCACCCATAAACACATGGAACAATTACTTCCCCTTAATCGTCCACCCATAAACACATGGTACAAGTTCTTACCTTAATCGCCCACCAACAAACACATGGTACAAATACTTCCCCTTAATCGCCCATTCATAAGCACATGGTACCATAAACACGTGGAACAAGTACTTCCCCTTAATCGTTCCGCATAAACACATGATACAAGTACGTCCATGCATAAACACATGATACAAGTAACTTGCACAAACACTAGGTACCCCATTAATCGTCTACGTCCATGCATAAACATGGAACAAGTGGTACTAGTAGCTACACATAAACACATGGTACTAGTATCTCGCCTTAATCGTCCACGTATACAATGTCATGTTACTTCCCCTTAACGGAACATGTCAGCATTATTCTTTCTGAATGATGAATACTTCATATCAACTGTGTGATCTCTTATATTGCATAATAGTGATGAACAACAGGAAGATGAAACAGATTTGAGTTGAGGTGAAACAAGTGTTAGCAGAATTTCAGATTTGCTAAAGACAGAACGGACACTCCAATGTATCACAAGGTGTAAGACAAACCATGAACACATGCAGAATACCAAACTCAATGAGGATCACTTGAGATCGTTAAAGACTGAAAAGGAGCTCCAATGAAAGGTGCAAGAGCAACTGGAATCACGTTCAGATAGACCATAAAAAAAACACGGGCGCTCCAAGGTAGCATGGGGTATAAGAAGAACTGAAAACAGGTTCCGACCTAACAAAGCCAACACAATCGGTGATGAACATGGGTGTGCCATTGTTTCACGATGTGCACGATGAACCAGAGCCTCGTTCCACAAAGCGATCGTAGCGCTACGACTGTCATAAGTCTGTGTTAAAGTATGGGAATTATGATTATCTTAAGGTTACGATTGCGTTGACGAGCCGGACCCAGGGTTACCTTGAAACCTACCAAAGACGGCACGGACATGCCAGTGTAACATGCTGTGCATTTGATCCTCACACTTTCCCAAGATCCATCTCGCAGACAGGATGCTGTTCTGTTAGCAGCGACGACGTTAAAGGGATGCTGACAAACGTCTTCAACGGCTGCGTTGATGATGTCTACATCTGGACGAGCATTAGCCAGTCTGTACCCATCACACGACACTGGAACATTGTACATGGTGAGGTTTGAATTTTTTTGGGTCAACTGGATTCTACATACCAATAGCCATAGTTTTTGATAAACTTACCAATATGCTAGAAGGTTTTGATGGTTTTTTTATGTTTAATTTCCTGACTGTTTGTACTCTGGTTTGAGTTGTGTTTGAGTTGAGCTTTACGTTACATCGGCATTATTTCAGCCATATAGTGACGAGAACAAGTCTGCATTCATAAACATTTTACGTACAAAGTCCAAATGAGTCTTACTTTAAAAACATATATATCCATTACATTGTTATCGAAAAACAGAGAAACTCTCATAGCACTTAGTTCAAAAGCAAGCAATTCGTTATTCACATTACACAGTTACAATTTGTGATACAGATCAACTTCGCGCGCGCGGAAAAACAGATCTTTTAGATTTCTCGCATCATAATGAGGATCCCTTCTTGTTCAAAAGTCGACACAGTTAAGCAGAATATGCCTGAAGGTGAAGAGTTCGTTGCAAGAGACACGTATGGGAGGTGCAACTCCATCCGTTCTCAGCATATAGTCATGTACTATGTGGCCAATACGACAGCGTCGTAAAATTACCTCATCACCTCTTGACTGACAACGAAAGTAGGTATAACCATTTGTTGGCTTCCATTCATTAAGTTTTATTCTTCCTACCTGGGTGTCCCACCTTTTTGCATAATGCCCCGACCATAACTTTTGATAGTGTATTTGGGATGAGCAGTGGAGATAGGGCTTGTCAAGAGCTGCTTTAGTTGCAGCAGCGGCCTTTGTGTTCTCAACACCTGAGATCAACATGTCGATCATAAAGGTTTTCGTTATACCTTACTCTTTCCTGTGTAGTTCACTCAGTGGTAAGTATCTTGTGTCATTTGTTACTTTACACTTACTCCTACAACTCGATTCCCCAGTCTCTACATGAGTTTATAGATCATCGGGGGAAAATTAAGTGGTAACGATGTGAGCATCGTTTTGCACTTCTAGTTATCGATATTCAGTCTAACGAAATATTATACGTAAAACAAACCTTCCTCATTTTTTGTTTGTTTTACACATGGTGGTAAATGTCTTGTCTTAGAAACGCTCTTACGAATAGAGTTGACAGATAATTCGAAGAAGATGAAGTGGTACCGTCATGAGTGAGCAATATGAAAACCCTTACCACCATAGTACTGCCATCCAGACTCAGAGGAGCCATCACTGTTAGAGTCGAAGGCTGCAGAGTGTAGTCTACACTTTCTGGTGAGAGGGTTGTACAAGACTAGGTTACACAGCATCCGCCATTGACACTCAGAGAAACACTCAGCCCTCATGTCCACCTGGTTCATCTCTTCTACAAGACCTCCAGTAAACACCAGATCATCCATCTCAGACCTTCTGTGGAATGTCACATTGGTGCAAGTGTCCATATTGTACACCAACTGACTTAAACCACTGGAAACATGAGAGACGCAGAACAGAACGTAAACAGTTAACAGTGACATCTTGGTGTACATGACGCTCAGATCTACCTCGCTGTTCATCGGAATGACGCATTTCTCAGGCACACCGCCCTCATGTGGATCAAACTACCCATTTGCAATAAGAATGGTCTTATATAAAGGTCTAAATGGATATACGTGGTTTCCATGGTAACATGTATTTGAATGTCCCTTTGATTTGGTCCATCTCTCAACTATAACACTGTAATATATCATTATAGAAAAAAAAGGATTAGTGAGGCCGAATCTCAAAAAGATGTTTTCGGACGTGTGTTTCAAAAGGGTTTTCGACTACATCATGTATTTTTAAGTGCGTTGAAACAAAGCTCCCTAATTGGACTTATTATCCATTCTTTACATGGATACGAGTTCTCAGCAACAACAGTCTCCAAACAAGAAATCGGCAGTTCCAGTGCAGTTACTCGATTCATGATGAAGAAATGTATCGGAGTAACGGGAATCGTTACTGGCGACGTCAAAAACTTTAAACGACGTTAAACAACATGAGCTGTGCTTCATATGCAGGCTTTCCCGTGTCTGTTCATAGCTGATACAATAATTGCCAACACCAGTATGAATTGGGTGGGTCGTCTCGTTTTTAATGTCAGGCTTTCTCCAACCCGTGAAGGACCGTGTTAGAATGACCCTTCTGTAACCCGTAGTTGTCGTAAGAGGCGACTAACGGGATCGGGTGGTCAGGCTCACTGACTTGGTTGACACGTGTCATCGGCTCCCATTTGCGCAGATCGATGCTGATGCTGTTGATCACTGGATTGTCTGGTCCAAACTCGATTATTTACATACCACCGCCATATAGCTGGAATATTGCTGAGTGCGGCGTAAAACTAAACTCACACACTCACTCGCAGATTTATCTCTTCCTATCAGAGAGGGTTCCATGGTGATCTACCTTCAGTTGTTGGCGATTACTTGCCCATTTATACATTGTATTGTCCAAAAATAGTTTTCTACTTTTAAAGATATAAGCTAGTTAGTTTTATCTCACTTTGTGATAATCTAGTAATTTTACTGTCCTTCGTTGACAGGGTTTTATATATTATATGTATGTATTATGAATTTAGAACTAGTTTTGAGATATTGCCGATGTGACTTTAAGTTTAACTCACTCACTCAGTCAGTGCCGGTTCCAGGTCCTAAAAGCAGTTATAGACAACATGTGTGAAGGCCAAGTCCATAAGGCTCGTTATTGTGCACTTTCATACCGGACTAGTCTGAGTTCGTCAAATATTTATGCCATATTGATATTTGTTTTAGTTTAAATTAACATAATTAACTTTGTCTCTCATGACAAAGGCAGTATAATTTATACCGATACCATATGATCGTTTGTTACACAACTTTTCCCCTTCTTCATGAAAATATCTGATATTATGGTGACGAGTTGGAAGGGACAATGGACTTTCGTACCATTTAAGACGATTTGTTGCTCGTGAATGTATACTGAACCACAAAAGAAATGTCGCCCCTATAGTTGTTTTTAAAGCACACACTTTATTTCACTCTAATAAACGATCAAAACCGTGGATTGAGTTCAAACTTGACGAGTATGGTTAACACATTTTCGGCAATCGCATTTAGAGTTCGCACAAACAAAATCACCAAAAATGGTACCATTAAGATATCTCAAAGTCAGTATTGTGTGTGGCCTCTATGGGCATCCATAAATGCGTTGCATTGTCTGTACATGTATACCAACGTCTTCTGCAATTCCACACATTCGTATACCATGGTTTAATAATGAAAGAGTTGGAATAAAGCAGAAAAATATCATTCGCCGACATCCTACAGTCCATAATTTAGCTAAAGTAAACATTGTAAATGCCAAGACTCGACGCGTATTTTAGAAAGAAAAAGTGTCAATCTCGGAGAAACTATGTTTCCAAGATAATTGCACGCACCCCTATTTCAAAGGTGGGGAACATGATTCAAAGAATAAAGGGAAAGGTTCCAAATCTAATCTGGTAAAATGGTGGCCAATTTAGCAGCAAAGGCAGCACTCAACAAATCTGCGACACCACTTCTGATCCCATACACCGATTATACAACTGTCATTAGAACTTACATCCGTGATCTAATGCAGAAGAAGTGCGAAGGCCAAGTAGGTATAAATAAATTACATGCAATAAAACCTTATATTTGCTACACTTACTTGGGTTGTCAGTCCAGATTTGGAGAGGCCATCATGCGACGACGCCGCATTGGCCACAGCAGGTATACTCATAAGTATTTGTTAAAAGGTGAGGTTCCTCCATTTTGCATCCCTTGTGATTAGAGAATCACGGTCAATATAGATTTTTCCATCATAAGGGATAAATAGTTCAGTGTCAAAACATTGAAGAGTAGTTCATATAATGTTAATTATCACTAATCATTGAATTTTTGAACGAAATAGAATAAGTTGATGAACAGATATACAGATCTATATTTTATTATGGGTAGTTTAAATTAGCAGCTTTGATTCTGAGTGACTGTATCCTCACAGGGGGTTGAAGTATTGTAAAATTATTGGCCTTTGTTGGGATACGTAAGTCCCAAAACATTCAAGGTAAATTTTAAACGTAGTATTTTTGTAATTTTAAATTATGGCTAGATTTGACTACAAACGCCAGTGGCAGAAGGGATGGTGTAAATCCAGCTAGGGTCAATTAGGGGAAAGGAAAGGCACTGTAAGCCCCCATGGTCCCTTGTATGGTGACCTACCTTCAGTTGCTGGCGATCTATAGCCCAATTTTATGTTGTAATGACCTAAATAGTTTTTTATTAATTTTAAGTTTCATGCTAGTTTTAAATCTGTAACTGCGACATACTAGTTGTTTTACTGTCCTTTGGCAACAGATTGTTTCAAATAAGATTATGAAGTATTTACTGTTTTAGTCACGATAAGGCTGAAATATTGCAAACATGACTTTTCATTTTAACTCACTCACTCAATGAACTATGGAAGTTAAAGTACGAGGACGTTCGATCATTGGAACAGTGTCAATGTACACAGCCAGAGATGTGCACAAAGCACGCGATCAAGACTTCAACTTATCAGACAAACATGCAAAATAACATTTATTAAAAATATCTATTCATTTAGATTAATTGTCAATATTGGCAGCCATTATGTTATGGTAATATTTGGTCATTATACTCAGTGTCATTGTCATCGGTTTGCTATTCATGTAAATAGTTGAAGCCGTTAACGTTGTTTGCAAGAGAAGACATATTAATTGTTCATTATTCTCGCATCGTGAATGCTGTGTGTTTTTGTGTCACAGATGGACTCACTGGGGAATCAATACATGCAAACAATACATGCATTCACGTACTGAAATCTGGCAATGTCTTACAAGATATCTTTCCAAATATTGTTTGAGACAATCAGTGAACAATTTCCCATACTGACGACCCGGTCTTAGAATACGCCCATTGACATGGTATTTACGAAGCACGGAATCTTTAGTACATCGCAAATATTTCATGTTAGCAAAGGCCAGTAGAATGAGGAATTGTTATAAACGTGTTAGTTGTTCCCAGAAAGTGTGAGTGAGTGAGATTAGTTCAACGCTGCTTTTAGCAATTTCCCAGCATCACCACGGCGGGGGACACCAGTAATGGGCTATAAACATTTTGCCCATGTGGGTAATCGAACTCGCAAACTTGCCCAAACTTGAGCTGGACTTGGAAAAAGGCTTGTTTTGTGGAACGAAGAAGGGTAGGACATCATCGCTGAACAGTATGGCAGCATTTGTGCAGCAATCACTTTAAATGTGCGTGTTTGTCACTATACCTGTAGACAGGTGTGACAGTGGACACTCCCATGGCTGACCGGTCGTGTGCCTCCTCACCTTGCCTCACTAAATACCTTATCATTTAAATAACCCCGCGATGTCCTCCAGATCAGCTGCCCCACGAAAACTGTTAGAACCTTCACTGCAGTCAAACGACAGTGTCATCATGGTTTTCGTTCTTCATACCTTGCCACGGGATCAGGTTATAAGTCAACATAATACGTTGACGTATAACCTGATCCCGTTGCCATATTATGGCGAAATCCGTCGTTGCGTACAGTGACCTTTGGACAGGATCTAGCACAGATTTATCTGACCCGTGAAGGTGCGGGTTAGAATAATGATCTTCAGTAACCCATGCTTATCGTAAGAGGCGACTAACGGGATAGGGTGGTCAGGCTCGCTGACTTGGTTGACACATGTCTTCGGTTGCCAGTTGCGTAGATCGATACTCGTTATGCTGATCATTGGATTGTCTGACCCAGACTCGTTTATTTACATACCGCCGGGATGCAGCTGGAATATTGTCGAGTGCGGCGTTAAACAACAAACAAACTTGTAGCCATCAAGAAGCAGAAGTTTCAATGAACACACGTGTCATCTTCACGTGCTGAAACATGACATTCTACATAGTAAACTCACAAGGAGGCTGATAATTCAACGGTTTATTGCATATATCAAAGACGAAGACGGATCACAGATAGACTTGATGCTTGAAATACAGCGGAGCGGACGGAAACAGTTCTGGGCGGGATTCAGCCTGACTGTAGATGCATGAGTTGAGTAAGGACGTGTGGATATGTTGATGAAATAATAGATGTATACTTGTGTGTTCTGTATGTGGCCTGTCATTAAAACATTAATATTATATAATATAAAGCTTAAGATGCACATACAAGGTGTCCCAGCTTGGACCCAGTACATTTCAGTTTAAGTAAATACATGTATATACACACAGCTGCCAACCTGTACATTAAAATGCTACAAGATTACAATAATGTTCATACAGTCTGATAAAAAAACATCAACCCTCCAGTTTATCCAAATACAGTATTTGAAAATACAGATACACGTTATACGGGCTGTGTATCAAAACAGATAGCCTCAGATTTACACTGAATACATAATTAACAATAACAGCAATGCCACTCATAATAATTTTGCTCCTAGGAATGTGTTCGGGTAGCATTAAATTGGAATTACTGCATTTCCGTCAGTGCAGTGGCAGGAACGGTAATTGAGTTGATTGTACGCCCCTTGTATTTTCATGATGGGCGGCGATCTGTACAAACATTTAAATAAAATAAATAAATACTGATTTATTGGAGATACATACATGTTCCGTGATATATACGGAATGAACTTTGGGGTCAACACAAAATTATATAGTAAGGACTGACTTTATTTAAGTATCTATGGTATGTTCAAATGTCATAATCCCTATGTTTTGGTCAGTACATAAAAGTAGGTATCACAGGTTCGGTATCGCTATACGTGGGATAAACCAAACGAGTTACAAGGCACATGGACAGAGAATATTGCTTCATTTTTCAATATCAAACTGTAGGTTGCTATTGTATGTTGCTGTACTCTAAGTTCATGATGTCAGGGGGGCGGTGGGGTAGCCTAGTGGATAAAGCGTTGGCTCGTCACGCCGAGGATCCGGGTTCGATTCCCCACATGGGCACAATGTGTAAAGCCCATTTCTGGTGTCCCCCCGCCGTGATATTGCTGGAATATTGCTAAAAGCGGCGTAAAACTAAACTCAGTCAGTCATGACGTCAGGTAATATTCAGCTACATATAAATATGATATCTACTGGACGTTAACTCTGTACATTAGTGTGACTGTTGGTAGTTACGTAAGGAAGCAGTAAGTTAATATATTGAAAGTGTACATCAGCAGGTCGGCTAAACAGGATGTGTTGACAATATCGACGTACATGCTGCAGAAATGACATCAACAAAATATTAATATGTATAAATTTGTGTCTGTCACAATGATGTCCAATTTGTCATTCCTCATTCCTCCGTGAACGGTCTGTGATTGGTTCTCCCTACTGCCTGGACGTCCATATTGCATTATGAGGTCACGGAGCTGACCAATCAGCGGCTTTCTATCCGTCGTTCCCGGTACTCCCTCTGGCGGGTGCGGATCTGGTCTGACAGGTCCCCTCTTCCGCTCTTACTGAGGGCAGTGGACAATATGGCTACCTGTTGATGGAAACGACAAGTATATGAGTTCGTGGGTGAATAAACACGTTGTCTTTTCTGATATTTACTAGATAGGGCAATCTTGATCGGTCTCTTTCTTGTTTTTGGTCCATAATTTACAAACGCTATTAACAACAAGGGTGTTTTATCATTACAACTATTTAAAGAGATAAAAGAGTCAATATATTTGACACTCTCCGTCGAAAAGGAGGACATTAAAAGACAATGCTGTGTCATCCAGTTTAAAATCTATGGTTAGACGAGCAGACCGGTCACGTGAAGGCGAAACAGTTTATTAGTGTATGTCATTCATGTTTGCCTAAAAGAACAGAAGCGAAGCTGCTGATCATTTAGAATCTGTAATCTTTAACTTGGTGTTTTATTTGGAGTAGTCAGGGTGTCCTTGCTACGACCAATCCCAGAGAACAAAGTGCACAATTGCACACATCAAACTTTGATGTTGTGAGAACATCGTCACAAGACTGTTCAAAGCGGGCATAAAATATCACGTTCCATTGATCCGCTGAAGCTCACCTTATCACACGACTTTGGCGCTCTCTTCAGCCACGTCATCAACATATCGAACTTGGCATCCTCATCTGACCTCTCCCCCAGCTGCATGTTGCGCAGTATGGCCTGGAGCCGCACGCGCTGCACGTTGAGATAGTGCGCCACCTTCCTCCACTCCTCGCCCAGCTCCGCCGCCAGGCTGTGCATGTAGTCCTCGTTCACCGGGTCCCGTGTGTTGTGGATTGTTATTGGAGCCTTGACAGGCACGGAACTCGGCTCGATATGGTACTGAAATGTGGATTTGACTTTTTTCTAAATTCATGAACTTGACAACTTCTAATATTGTCACGTGCAGAAACTATCAGTATTTTGCATCGCTAACCATCCGTCTTGTATTAGGGACCGTTAATAATTTACGGCTTGGGGAAAGTGGAGTTGGGGTGTTGATGATATTTATGGAGGAGCAAGAACAATTTGAATGCCCCCTTCCCCCGAAACTGACTGACTGACAGACTGAGTTTAGTTTTACGCCGCTTTTAGCAATATTCCAGCAACATCACGGCGGGGGGCACCAGAAATGGGCTTGACACATTGTGCCCATGTGGGGAATCGAACCCTGGGCTTCGGCGTGACGAGCCAACGCTTTAACCACTAGGTTACCCCCACCCACCCCACCCACCCGAAACTAAAATGTATGTTGAGAGAAAGCGACCCCCCTGCATATCATGTATAAAATCAATGCCTCCCCCTTGCCATATTTGTAAGCATAACTTTCAAATGTTTATATGCACAAAACTGCTGACCCCTCCTAGTACGTGTGTACAAAATTGATGCCCCCTCAACCACCACCACCTCCCCCCCTCTTAAAATCATCATCCGCCCATCATCATCGTTTTCAAAGGGAGATATTTGTGGTTTAGAGAAGTTTCTATCATGTTTCACTTGGCTTTGAGAAATAAATAACTCACTCAGCAATAATCAAGCTCTACGACGACTGGCTGTCAATAATCGAGTTCGACTGTATGAAAGCTAGACTAGTTGTAAGTTGTTTAACACAGTCACAGAATATTCACCTTCGGTATGCTTATCAATAGTTCGCACAAAAGATCCCTCTTCACTTCCGGTCCCTGGTTGGCCTCGTCTTCGGAAACCTTCCGCGTGATGGACCGGACTCCCGACGGAACCACTGTGTACTTCCGGTAAACCTGCACCACGCCCCTGTACACGGGGAAATTCTTTTGGAGGTACCTGTCCACTTCCGTCAGGGAAAACACGACATTAGACGCTACGTTGGAGTTGAACTGGAGCTCGATAGGTTGGTCGTCAGTGGAGGTGATGTTGCCGCGGAACGTCACCTCGATGGTGTCGCCCTCGGAGATGTTGAGGACGTTACTGGCGCTTGGACCATCCCCGTATCCGTCATCAGCCAGCTTGTTCAGCAACTTCTCCGCCTTGTTGACGGGGGTCACGTGCAGCGTTGCGTCGAATGGGTCATCCGATCTGCAGAAGAGACCGCGTATTGGAATCACTCATAAAATAACTACATTATGTCTCCCGGGGATGTCCGGTCACTTCAAACCTCCGTGTTGTCTAATGAAGTTGCTGAGAGGATATGAGTGAATGGATTTGTTTGCTTTTACCAATTTTTCAGAATTCTATCTGACTTCCAACTTCTAAAATGCCACGCAAAGAAGTGTGTTTATCAGCAATGTCAAGGAGGGGAACACCCGAAATGGGATTCACACAATGTACCCGACCGAACCCGGATCTTCAGTGTGATGAGCGAACGCTTTAACCAGTAGGCTACCCCGCTTGAGCGGATGTGAAATACAGAAGCATATTATTATATATCTTTCTTCAAAAATACGTTTTGTACAAGTTCAATGCGGTTTTATCACCTTTGGAGTACATTTAACTTTATAAAACATTCAACCAATATGGTCAATATTTTCTAGGTTGTGATGTATGGGTTACCTTTATATGGTATTTGGAACTCTTTTACGATTGTTCTTAGATGTATATGTGTGCTGGAATTCTTAATAAGCAGCTCTTGCTGTGAATAGCTCGAAAAATACTCACGTGGCAAAAAGCAACATGTATTCATTATACATTTATCGGTGTGAGGTAAAATAACATGATATATCATCTAGCGTGAATTGGAACCTTGGCCATACTAGCTTTACAAAGATTACCATTCATCCACAAGTCAAAGGGGAGGGAAGAGTATGCTAGAAAGATAACAATAACAACGTATTCGTTGCCATGGCTACACTTGTTTTGTCATGCTACATAGTCAAGTAGCAATAGTTGGGTATCTACAAACACGTCTTAGGTCGGTGTTCAGCCTGGTGTGTGAGGGGGGTGGGGTGGGATGGGGGGTTGAGGCTACCTGGGTACCGTATGAGTTATTAATGACACTATACATTTCCGGTGGGGGGTTGAGGTTACCTGGGTACCGTATGAGTTATTAATGACACTATACATTTCCGGTTTAACTGATTCAAAGTACACAATTTAAGGAAAAGACGACAATCTTCCTGGGTCCCGTTCCTCAAAGCGATCGTAATCCTAAGATGATCGTAACTTCTTTAACATAGACTTACGACTGTCGTAACTCCCACACTTTAACATAGACTTACGACTGTCGTAGCGCTACGATCGCTTTGATGAACGAAGCCCTGTTTACTATACCGAGCATGTGTAGCTAACAGAATGTCTGAGGGTGAAATCGGATGATACCCAATTCCAGTAAAAGCAGATATAATGTCTTCCCCCTACAACTGCCACCCTGACAACTCCCACGCCCTCTATTCTCGTTTCCCTCCCTATCCCCACCGCTAACATAACATGCCCCGCCCATATCTTCATTCCTGTTCCCCACCTCTATTGGCTAAGAAAGACAATGTCAGACAATACCTCTGCTTCATCACGATCTGGACGTGTCTCCTTGAGAGGTAGTCGTTGAGTCCCGTTGCTATGGAAACTGCCGTCTCTTCCACTATATTGGTCCGTGTCCGGATCACCATGAACCTTTGAAGCAAGAGAAACCGATGATATTAACCTCGCATTATTAGTAACCATATCTTTCCGCATTGTTTGTTTCCCATAAAACACATAGTATCAAATGTCTCCACTATTCATCATGCGTAAAGACCGCCTCCTTGGTGTAGTGGTTAGAACGTCCGCCCGGAGAGTGGAAGGTCGCGGGTTCGATCCCCGACCGCGTCATACCAAAAGACGTTAAAATATGGTACTTGTTGGTCCCTGCCTGGCGCTCGGCATTAATGGGTTCAACAAGGACTGGTCGGCTCGGAGTCAGTATAATGTGTCTGAGTGGGGTATTCATGCTTCACTGCGGCATGGTATCTGAGTGCGTTAGCACTATAAAACCAGCTTCAGTCTGGGCTAGTACAAGCAGCCGCACATACACATACACACGCATGCACGTCGTCATATGAGCGAAATATTCTCAAGCACGACGTTAAACCCAATTTCACTTCACCTCATGCGTACAAAATTGATGACCCCCCCGCCTCCCAAGAACAAAATGGGTGACCCCTCTTAAAATCATCGTCCCCCCCCTAGCCATACATTATGGACGTTCCCTTAGTCATTATGTTGACCCATCAACTTCCACGAGGCTTTAGCCAAAGATACGTGTTTTATGTTGTACCTATTCCAAGTTATCAGTCTGTTGCTGTGTGGACTTCCCGTTTGGGCCCAGTTGGCAATATACATTGTTTACAGGGAATGGATATAATTGCTTTGGCCAGTAATGAGACCAATGAGTTCACCTGAGGTGAAATAATTGGTCTACCTATGATGAAGATAATTGGTTCACTGAAAGGCGAGGGTTGTTTACCTGTCGTACGGCTTGGTAATTGCAAAGGTCAACAGGTCAAGTTTAGCCTGGGTGATGGCGACGTCTGGCTGGACTGACCATCGGCCGTAAGCGAAGGACAGGAAGAACAGCAAGTCATTCTCGTCATCTGAATAAAAATGTCATGTAAAAAATCATACCGTTCACTTACAGCCTACCGAAAACCTAATCGTGCCACTTTCGTCGCAAACATTATTTTCTCGGTATTTCCCATACCTGTGTACTTTTTCGATATTTTGAGGAATTTTGCTCGTGACTGCAATCATATTTTCGTACTTTCAGTTAATTTCTCGAAGTTAAGTTTTCCTTATTTCATGTTTATTCCAAATACTCGGAATTAGTTTGTTTCTCGTTGCTTCGAATTCGAATATTATATTTAATTTTGGTTATTTTGTCGTTACTTCGAGCTAATCTTGAACGATTCATTCGTAATACGAGAATTTTTTCAGAATATAAATTTGTATACATATTGGCTGAGTATATCATTAGCAAGCAATGTATTGGTACCAGGACGTTATCTGGTACCACGAAAACGGTACAACGTACCATCTGAAGCGCCGTACTCGCCCATGTACCACTTGTTATGTCCGTGTTTCTTCTCCTCCCCCTCAAGCATCTGCTGTCTCTTCCTCTCTTTCTCTTTCTCTTCCTCCTCGATAGTGACAGGGACAGTCCGGATCGGGTTCTTCATCTTCTCCTCCTTCAACTTCCGGATCTGAGCCAGCTTCTTGGCCTTGGCGGGGTTGGGTGGACAGGGAAGACTGACCTGAAACATGGTGGTGTAGTTATGGGTGGACAGGGAAGACTGACCTGAAACATGGCGGTGTAGTTATGGGTGGACCTCCCTTTGATTGTATTGATTCAGCAGCATGGAGTTATCGATGTCATACCATGGTCTGTGTTTCTCGGCTGGGATGAACCAGGGCTCTGTTTCTGTATTTTGACGGACATGTTAATAACGGGGAACTTACAGATATGGGTTTCTGCAACTCAGTCGTCTCCCATTCCATGTACACTACTGGACTCGACGTCAGCAACCCCTTCGCCCGGACATCCCGCAACCGATAGTCGTGAACCGAGGCAGAATCTACTGGCTGTACCTACAACCACAGATGGTTGGTAAACGTCACTCTAAAAGTCTGACAAAAGACGATTCTTCAACACATTCTATAGCAATATATGGTAACATGTATTTACACTATTGCTTCAGAACCAATCAAATCAACAGGTGAACAATTATTTTATTCTTCTGCCACCAACCTGCATTAAGAAATGTTCCTTGCCCAGGAACGTATCACGTGGGATGACCATAGTTACTCTATGGTCGTATGATGACGTCACTTTCGATGACCTCTTTGACAACGTCACGAAGTCTCGTTTGAAACGTGACATTACGAGAAGCGTCGTAAGGTTCTTTACTTCTGCTTGTGCGAATTTCAGGTCCTGTAAGAGTTAGAAGGGTTTCACTAAAAGCACACATACTCAAGACATGCGCAGATGCGTAGATGGTGAGCAAGGTACCATGAATGATAGTCCTGATAATGTGGAGCATGTGACATTGCACACATGTAGTATTTTACATTCGCACACCTTTAAAGTATTATGTTTATCATTAATGTAACAAAAATGTGTACAACTACATTATGGAAACGTAAGAAGCATTAGGCACCCTCTCAGTAAATCACTACATACATAGATCAATAAATCTCATTAAGAAATTAGTCGGGAATGGCAACTTGAGATACAGTTGTTTGAACAGTAACACACACATAACACAAAATCCGCTCAGTCAGTTTTCAGCCAAGCAGGAAACACTAGTCCGATAGTGGATGTGGACTATTTTTTTTCGTATTATCAACGCCCAAAACCCCCAAAATGTTGGTATAGCTACTTAATACAACTGCAAGCACATTTGCAATGCATTCATAGCTATCGATGAAGTAATCGGCGTGAATGATGTCAGTTTCTGCTGTTTTGATTCATTTGATAACCATGATTCCAGGATGGCAGAGGGAATATATATACTTTGTCGTCTCACTTACCTTATGGTTGTCGAAGGTTACCTCCCTTGTCGGAAGTTCCGACCACTGGCCCCCAATGTCCGCCTTGATGACGGCCTCCCGTGATGCAGCTGACGCCCGGGTCATCAGGTGCGGCAGGGCGACGTACAACGCCTCCTGGTGGACAAGGGAGATAATTATGAACAGGCCTCCTCATCAAACAGCATCCCTTAAAGAAATTGCATTGATCGTTATCTGCGCGATTTAAATGACCAGACGACACGAAGTGATTTGTTTCAAACGGCGTGAACCTGAGCAGCGAGTACACTACCACTTACTTAAGAACTGTATTAGAACCTACACCGAAACAGCGATCAGATTTGTAACTAATATGTTGTTCACCCATGAAACAACAGCTTTACCCAGCACGTCCAATTCTATGTGGTTCTTAAAGAGTGACTGGGTCAGTGAGTATGGTTTTACGCCGCTTTTCTCAATATTCAAGGAATATCCAGGCAGGAGATACCAGAATGGGCTTCATACATTGTACTAATGTAGGGAATCGAACCCGGGAGTACAGCTTTACGAGCGAACGCTTTAAATGACCACTAGGCTTCCCCACCGGCCTGGTTCTATAAAGAAGTTCAAAACATATAAATAAACAATAATCCAACATCATTACGAAACCAGTTTATCCCGCATTACCAGTCCAAGGCTGCCTTCAATATTCACATGAAAAGCATTAATATTCATACAATTCATTGATAATGTGTCCTCCACCCCGCTTATAAATATCAGAGTAGGTAGGCTAAGTAAACTACGTTAAAGCCATGTTGTTTTTGTCTGAAACATGCTACCATTATCTAGTAAAATTAAAGGTTTGCACGTTACGCCAATTAACCACATGCCGTCATGGTTAACTTTTATGGGGTTTTGTTTTCAGTACGACGATCATGGATTCGGAAATGGTACGAATTAAATCTGTAAACACTCATACATATACATAAGTCCCCATGGTCCCTAGTGTGGTGATCTGCCAACAGAAACAGTTGTTGGCGACCTATAGCCTGTTTTTATACTGTATTGTCTTCATAAACAAAAGACATTTAGATTTACATGCTGATGTGTTTGTTTCTTTCTCGTCACTATATGGCCGAAATATTGTCACTCACTCACTCACTCACTCAAGAAAAAAATATATATACTCATGCCAACAATGGTTGTCGCCCCCTTCAATTTTTTTAATTGGAGAGGGGGACTGAGGTGGGGATGTGAGGTGTGTGTGAGGTCAGGGTGGGGAGGGGGGTGACAACCATTATTGGCATGAGTATATTTCAACCCGGATTTCACTGTACAGGTGCAAATAAACATCTTACAGAAACGTAATTCATAATCAAACAATACTGCATGCATTCCGCAGTTGTTTTGACGTCGTGATCGCCGTAATATGTTGGCGTTGCCATTAGCGACCAACACCATATTGTAACGACAGAGGTACGATGAAAGTTGTGCTGGCGAGGTGAGTGGTGATCGAAATAGTTCCGATCTGTGTTAAGTAGGTTTGATGAGGGCATTGGCTCACACTCCACTGCTATAACCCTGGACCATATTCCTCCGTGAGTCAAGTGTACACAGCCCACTCCACGCCAAACCCCAATACGCCTAGAGTGAGCTGTTATTACACACTGATACAGGCTGTGTGTGCATATTCCAAATACCAGGTAACTTGATCGATAAAGCATATGTATTGTAGTAAATGTAAACACGTTATAAATACCTGGCTTTAGGTATGTTTGTTTCAATAAATTGTAAAACACTGGAGTAAGTGTTCGGTTGTTTCGCGACCGGATTTAAGTCGTATCTTGCACTGTTACGGTATTAAGTATTCGGGCTGTAATAGATTAATATAGGAACTGCCTACTTGGACAGTCACAGTTTTACCCTATAAGTCTGTTTCTTCTGAATAACGTCATGCGACGCATGTCTGTATCTTCTGAATAACGTCATGCGGCGCATGTCTGTATCTTCTGAATAACGTCATGCGGCGCATGTCTGTATCTTCTGAATAACGTCATGTCACCCATGTCTGTATCTTCTAAATAACGTCATGCTGCGCATGTCTGTATCTTCTGAATAACGTCATGCTGCGTATGTCTGCATCTTCTTAATAACGTCATGCGGCGCATGTCTGTATCTTCTGAATAACGTCATGTCGCCCATGTCTGCATCTTCTGAATAACGTCATGCGGCGCATGTCTGTATCTTCTGAATAACGTCATGCGGCGCATGTCTGTATCTTCCGAATAACGCCATGCTGCGCATGTCTGTATCTTCTGAATAGCGTCATGCTGCGCATGTCTGTATCTTCTGAATAACGTCATGCTGCGCATGTCTGTATCTTCTGAATAACGTCATGCGGCTCGTGTCTGTATCTTCTGAATAATATGTAACTTTACTTGTAAAACACTGTAATTGGACAATGCAGTTTTTGTACATCATTCCGTTCATCGCGCTGTCTAGGGTAAAACTGACAAAAATGTATCATGTTGCCCTGACAACGGCGTTTTTGCCTAACTCTGGTATGAATTACTCCTGACAGGGTTATAGGGTTCGCATGGGTTAAGACGACCGTAGGTTCAAACAGTTGTGAGTTGAGAAGTAAACAAATAGGCGTCTGGTGGGGCTGGCATAGAAACAATGGCCACCAAACACTTCGCTTTACAATCTGAGGGTGGTCACCAAACGTTCTAAACTGGTCCCAGAAAACACTTTAAAAGTAAGCCTTTTAAAAAAATATCTGCCAGAAAAAGAACACGACATATATTTAGAAGTATTTGAGTCCGCAGTCACTTCTACATGGAAATCAGACCCGAAACACCTGGCCAGAACGAGACATCAGCTATTATTAGGCACAGTCGCAGCGGATATTTGACATCGCCGCGATATTGAACACACCGTTAACACGAGTCTTTTGAAATTGCAATGGCTCGACTTGAAACCTGATGGTAAGTGTGAGACAAAATAACAAGAAGTATATAAATCTGAGGGAGAGAAACAGTATTCGTCTGTGCACTTGAACATGCAGACACCATATGGATTGGCTAAAAAGGTCCAGTTGGACACCATACACTTGAACATGCAGACACCACATGGATTGGCTAAAAAGGTCCAGTTGGACACCATACACTTGAACATGCAGACACCACATGGATTGGCTAAAAAGGTCCAGTTGGACACCATACACTTGAACATGCAGACACCACATGGATTGGCTAAAAAGGTCCAGTTGGACACCATACACTTGAACATGCAGACACCATATGGACTGGCTAAAAAGGTCCAGTTGGACACCATACACTTGAACATGCAGACACCATATGGATTGGCTAAAAGGTCCAGTTGGACACCATACACTTGAACATGCAGACACCATATGGATTGGCTAAAAGGTCCAGTTGGACACCATACACTTGAACATGCAGACACCATATGGATTGGCTAAAAAGGTCCAGTTGGACACCATACACTTGAACATGCAGACACCACATGGATTGGCTAAAAAGGTCCAGTTGGACACCATACACTTGAACATGCAGACACCACATGGATTGGCTAAAAAGGTCCAGTTGGACACCATACACTTGAACATGCAGACACCACATGGATTGGCTAAAAAAGGTCCAGTTGGACACCATACACTTGAACATGCAGACACCACATGGATTGGCTAAAAAGGTCCAGTTGGACACCATACACTTGAACATGCAGACACCACATGGATTGGCTAAAAAGGTCCAGTTGGACACCATACACTTGAACATGCAGACACCACATGGATTGGCTAAAAAGGTCCAGTTGGACACCATACACTTGAACATGCAGACACCATATGGATTGGCTAAAAAGGTCCAGTTGGACACCATACACTTGAACATGCAGACACCATATAGATTGGCTAACAAGGTCCAGTTGGACACCATACACTTGAACATGCAGACACCATATGGATTGGCGAAAAAGGTCCAGTTGGACACCATACACTTGAACATGCAGACACCATATGGATTGGCTATAAAGGTCCAGTTGGACACCATACACTTGAACATGCAGACACCATATGGATTGGCTAAAAAGGTCCAGTTGGACACCATACACTTGAACATGCAGACACCATATGGATTGGCTAAAAAGGTCCAGTTGGACACCATACACTTGAACATGTAGACACCACATGGATTGGCTATAAAGGTCCAGTTGGACACCATACACTTGAACATGCAGACACCATATAGATTGGCTAACAAGGTCCAGTTGGACACCATACACTTGAACATGCAGACACCATATGGATTGGCGAAAAAGGTCCAGTTGGACACCATACACTTGAACATGCAGACACCATACGGATTGGCTAAAAGGTCCAGTTGGACACCATACACTTGAACATGCAGACACCATATGGATTGGCTAAAAAGGTCCAGTTGGACACCATACACTTGAACATGCAGACACCACATGGATTGGCTAAAAAGGTCCAGTTGGACACCATACACTTGAACATGCAGACACCACATGGATTGGCTATAAAGGTCCAGTTGGACACCATACACTTGAACATGCAGACACCATATGGATTGGCTATAAAGGTCCAGTTGGACACCATACACTTGAACATGCAGACACCATATGGATTGGCTAAAAGGTCCAGTTGGACACCATACACTTGAACATGCAGACACCATATGGATTGGCTAAAAGGTCCAGTTGGACACCATACACTTGAACATGCAGACACCACATGGATTGGCTATAAAGGTCCAGTTGGACACCATACACTTGAACATGCAGACACCATATAGATTGGCTAACAAGGTCCAGTTGGACACCATACACTTGAACATGCAGACACCATATGGATTGGCTAAAAAGGTCCAGTTGGACACCATACACTTGAACATGCAGACACCATATGGATTGGCTATAAAGGTCCAGTTGGACACCATACACTTGAACATGCAGACACCACATGGATTGGCTAAAAAGGTCCAGTTGGACACCATACACTTGAACATGCAGACACCATATAGATTGGCTAACAAGGTCCAGTTGGACACCATACACTTGAACATGCAGACACCACATGGATTGGCTAAAAAGGTCCAGTTGGACACCATACACTTGAACATGCAGACACCACATGGATTGGCTAAAAGGTCCAGTTGGACACCATACACTTGAACATGCAGACACCATATAGATTGGCTAACAAGGTCCAGTTGGACACCATACACTTGAACATGCAGACACCATATGGATTGGCGAAAAAGGTCCAGTTGGACACCATACACTTGAACATGCAGACACCATATGGATTGGCTAAAAAGGTCCAGTTGGACACCATACACTTGAACATGCAGACACCACATGGATTGGCTAAAAAGGTCCAGTTGGACACCATACACTTGAACATGCAGACACCACATGGATTGGCTATAAAGGTCCAGTTGGACACCATACACTTGAACATGCAGACACCATATGGATTGGCTATAAAGGTCCAGTTGGACACCATACACTTGAACATGCAGACACCACATGGATTGGCTAAAAAGGTCCAGTTGGACACCATACACTTGAACATGCAGACACCATATGGATTGGCTAAAAAGGTCCAGTTGGACACCATACACTTGAACATGCAGACACCATATGGATTGGCTAAAAAGGTCCAGTTGGACACCATACATGTGAACATGCAGACACCACATGGATTGGGTAAAAAGGTCCAGTTGGACACCATACCTTTTTCGGCGAGGTTTTGAAATCAAGGAAAAGCGGTTGAAAACTACATTCATTGTAAAGACTGATTCTGATGGTGGTCTCCGTTATGCACAGAGAAATGTTGGAGAACTGACCCAAATCCACAGGAATGATATGGAATCATTGGGATGTGTAGTGACGGAGCAGTCTAACTCACCTTTCTGTCCAGATACATAGTACTTGCCTCCCTTGATGAGCTGCATCCCAGTTGCAATCGACTGGGACAGTATCTGAGAGATTGTTTCTGCGACAATGATTCTACCTGGTATAACAACACGCCTGTCGGGAGGAGTACACAAGCTACCTACATATCTACAGCTCATCAGTATATTAACCATATATGTATGGCATTGAAATGCGTAATGTGACGTCACAATATCTTACCTCTAAGTTTGTGTCGTCCCCTTTGGATGACGTCAGCTTGACCACGTGACTTATCAGTTCCTCATGCGGCCTGTATGTGATATCCAAGGTGTCCAGATCTACCAGGTCAAGTGTGACGTCATTCCGGTCAAAGCTGGCGGGATGACCCCGGATGATACATCCCACGCTGATGTCGCTTGAGGAGTTGCCGACGTCGTACCTGACAGCATCAATAACACGTGACTAAACTGTTTACCATTAAGAGAATGTTTTGTTTCTTAGTTCAGAATCACATCATTCTGAGGTCAAGTTTATCACTCGCTGTGAGATGACAACGTTTGTTTGTTTGTTTATTTATCTAGAGGCCCAACCAGGATTATCCCAGCTACATGCTGGCGGTCCGTAAATAATCGAGTTTCTACCAGCGACCAGTTGATCAACAGCATGAGCATCGTTCTACACAACTAGCATAATCATGTGTCAACAATGTCACCGAGCCTGATCCACAGGCCCTCGTGTCCTTGCGAGGATTAAAGATTAACAGACATATTTTTTTTAGATGAACCCCGACTCGCAATGCTTCCCAGTACAATACATAGTACTGTGAAGCATTTCGAGTCGTGGATCATCTCATTTTGTTTAAAAATGTTCTTTAAATATATAATCCTCGCAAAGACACGAGGGGCTGTGGCCTAACCACTAGATCCCGGTAGTCGCCTCTTACGACAAGCATGAGTTACTGAAGACCAATTCTAACCTTCACGGGTACAGAATACATATATGAGCGCGATCTCTAAATTGCAAACCACCTGATAACGCCGTGGTTGATATGAAGGTACGCTGCTGTGTAAATGTTATTAGCAACTGGCCGAGTAGTGGCATGTAATGTCTATCTTGCGAACGAGACCAACAGTTGACAAACATTAACCGTGCTCAATCATAACAACAGAATACCGTTATACATGTATGTGGCAGTGTATGATATAGTGACAATTTATTGCCACCGTTCTCTGATCTTATTCAAAGCCGTGTGTTTTAATTGCGAAATACATATCACCTACTGAAAACAGATATTTCCCTAAATCACCGACTGACTCGGGGATAAAAACTGTTCAAGGAGTTTCAACCGTATCCTTTCGTCATTTGATTTACCCTAAATATTTGCAGTAGTTCTTGTAGGTTTGTTTATTCATTTGTTTGTTGAGGCAATGTATTCCCCCTCGCAATACTATGTGTGTCGGTATCACAGTACATGCTATTACGTTGTCCTTAAACTCGTCAATACATATCATTATTACACACTTCTGTCTAGGCCTACCGGGTACCCATTAACTGCTGGGGGACCAAATGCACATTATTAACAGTCGCAGGGGAGCCTCGCACGAACAAGTAGTACTTGTATATTATTTGCTTTATAACTATGGCTGACAGTTCTTCTACATATGTTCTCACTTAAAATATCGCACTTTTAAGTGGGCAAATGATATTCTAAAAAGGACATTATGCACCTGCTGTTTATCAACACATGGTAACTACAGGGTACAAGTGCCCCGAATGTAAATACAACTATAAGCTTTGTATGGTGCTTGCACTGACGACATACATGTTTATTATGCCCTATCAACCTCGATATACAGCGGCTTGTGTTACAAATACAGGTGTTCTTCGTTGGAAACGAGAGAAATATTGAGCAATTAAAATATCCTTCACCCCCTTTCGCCGGCACGTGCCCTCCCCATAATACTCCCACAGTAACGGCAGGTGTTGCGTTGTTGTGGGGTCAGTGTACCCGCGGGAGGATCTAAGCGACGTGATTTACGTCACGTCTCTCTGTATTGAGTCGAGACGTGTACAACGACAGCACTGTTCTCTCAGGCGGATTAGCATGCAGGAAGCATTAAATGTGAAATTGATAGATTGAAGTGAAGTCTGATTGTGCCAGGTCGGGGTGAATACGCATGTGCGGCTGTGATAATTACATTTTAACTTCTAACACGCTGATCGGGTGAAATGGGTAGCATGCTATTAGTTGTGTGGGGTTACGTCCCTTGCACGCACCAGGAACCTGTGATCATGGATTCAAATTCCTGTTCAACGGGATGGTGTGTCTAGGTTTATCTACACCATGCCTGAGATTGCTGGATTCACAAAGGTTTAGAATATACGACCTCATCGCCCACTAATCTCTATTCACCTCCAGTACCCCTCCAATAGAGATTATACGAGTTGCCGACTTATTTAACAATGGTTAGGATGCCATTAATATTACAGCACGTCAGTTTGGTGAGTGAGTGAGTGAGGGATTGATGGAGGGAGGGAGGAACGAGGGAGGGAGGGAGGGAGGAGGGAGGGAGGGAGTGAGCAATTGGGATATGTGTCATCCAAGTCAGTGAGCCTGACCACCCTATCCCGTCCCTGATGAAGACCACCTCTAACCAGGATCTTCACGGGTAGTTTGTTTTCAAACAAAGCGGGCAAACCAAACACCGAAGGACAGTAAACAACCACTTCAGATGTGTATACTGTAAGGCCAGTCTGTGATATAGGGCAATGGCTGTTTTGGGTAGATAATGACTTCTATAGTATTTGTCAGAACACACATGGCTTTGTACAACATCAGAGAAACGAGGCAGTAAATGACGCTGTTTCTACACACTGACACATATAACGGTATTCTATTGTTATTTACGAGCACGGTCAATGTTTGTCAACCTTGGGTCCCGTTCGGCAAATGGGACATTACATACCAACCCATGTTATCAATAGTCGCTATGTGGTTCAGTACATTCACATAGCAGCTTATATTGTGTTGGTGAGAAAAGTTGTGTTAATGACATTAAGCTCCCCGCGCATGCTCAGTGACATGTCTTGTGTTGAATGGACGTGACAAATCACTGTATGTGAAATACACACTGATCTTAAACAGCTTAAACCAGAACGTCCTTGACCTTACCTAGAGTTCCGTTTATATTTGTACACAGTGTACATTGTTGAATGAAACTATTGGGAACATGTTTGATGCAATCACGAAGAACAATTATACTACCGGAAGCGGGCTTGGTTCTCTGTGTATCTATGAACCTGCACACCACCCGATCCACATATACTGATATGCTAAAGAAAGTATACAGCCATGTTTGATGGTGGCTGGGTATGGAATGATTATTCGTTTGAGTCGTGTTTGAAGCTGTCACCTCGTTCTGTATTATAACTGGAGATGTCACGGTTTTCAGGTTAGTAACGCCAGACAACGTTTGTAATACATATGCACATGTCTACCAGCATGTTACATAGTACAGCTACATACTACTCACTAGAGAGGTAATGATAAAGTGTTACAACTACAGCGCTACAGAGCTACATGGCTACATTACAGTCCTACCCACTAGAGAAGTAGTGATAAAGTGTAACAACTACAGTGCTACGGAGCTACATGGCTACATTACAGTCCTACCAACTAGAGAGGTAATGATAAAGTGTTACAACTACAGTGCTACGGAGCTACAAGGCTACATTACAGTCCTACCAACTAGAGAGGTAATGATACAGTGTTACAACTACAGTGCTACGGAGCTACATGGCTACATTACAGTCCTACCAACTAGAGAGGTACTGTTACCGTGTTACAACTACAGTGCTACGGACCTACAAGGCTACATTACAGTTCTACCAACTAGAGAGGTAATGATAAAGTGTTACAACTACAGTGCTACGGAGCTACATGGCTACATTACAGTACTACCCACAAGAGAGGCAATGATACAGTGTTACAACTACAGTGCTACAGAGCTACATTACAGTACTACCCACTAGAGAGGTAATGTTAGAGTGTTACAACTACAGTGCTTCAGAGCTACATGGCTACATTACAGTCCTACCCACTAGTGAGGTAATGTTACCGTGCTACAACTACAGTGCTACGAAGCTACATGGCTACATTACAGTCCTACCCACTAGTGAGGTAATATTTCCGTGCTACAACTACAGTGCTACAGAGCTACATGGCTACATTACAGTACTACCCACTAGTGAGGTAATGTTACCGTGCTACAACTACAGTGCTACGGAGCTACATGGCTACATTACAGTCCTACCCACTAGTGAGGTAATGTTACCGTGCTACAACTACAGTGCTACAGAGCTACATGGCTACATTACAGTACTACCCACTATTGAGGTAATGTTACCGTGCTATAACTACAGTGCTACGGAGCTACATGGCTACAATACAGTCCTACCAACTAGAATGGTAATGATAAAGTGTTACAACTACAGTGCTACGGAGCTACAAGGCTACATTACAGTCCTACCAACTAGAGAGGTAATGATAAAGTGTTACAACTACAGTGCTACGGAGCTACAAGGCTACAATACAGTCCTACCAACTAGAATGGTAATGATAAAGTGTTACAACTACAGTGCTACGGAGCTACAAGGCTACATTACAGTCCTACCAACTAGAGAGGTAATGATAAAGTGTTACAACTACAGTGCTACGGAGCTACAAGGCTACATTACAGTCCTACCAACTAGAGAGGTAATGATACAGTGTTACAACTACAGTGCTACGGAGCTACATGGCTACATTACAGTCCTACCAACTAGAGAGGTACGGAGCTACAAGGCTACAATACAGTCCTACCAACTAGAATGGTAATGATAAAGTGTTACAACTACAGTGCTACGGAGCTACAAGGCTACAATACAGTCCTACCAACTAGAATGGTAATGATAAAGTGTTACAACTACAGTGCTACGGAGCTACAAGGCTACATTACAGTCCTACAAACTAGAGAGGTAATGATAAAGTGTTACAACTACAGTGCTACGGAGCTACAAGGCTACATTACAGTCCTACCAACTAGAGAGGTAATGATACAGTGTTACAACTACAGTGCTACGGAGCTACATGGCTACATTACAGTCCTACCAACTAGAGAGGTAATGATAAAGTGTTACAACTACAGTGCTATGGAGCTACATGGCTACATTACAGTACTACCCACTAGAGAGGCAATGATACAGTGTTACAACTACAGCGCTACAGAGCTACATTACAGTACTACCCACTAGAGAGGTAATGTTAGAGTGTTACAACTACAGTGCTACAGAGCTACATGGCTACATTACAGTCCTACCCACTAGTGAGGTAATGTTACCGTGCTACAACTACAGTGCTACGAAGCTACATGGCTACATTACAGTCCTACCCACTAGTGAGGTAATGTTACCGTGCTACAACTACAGTGCTACAGAGCTACATGGCTACATTACAGTCCTACCCACTAGTGAGGTAATGTTACCGTGCTACAACTACAGTGCTACAGAGCTACATGGCTACATTACAGTACTACCCACTAGTGAGGTAATGTTACCGTGCTACAACTACAGTGCTATGGAGCTACAAGGCTACATTACAGTCGTACCAACTAGAGAGGTAATGATAAAGTGTTACAACTACAGTGCTACGGAGCTACAAGGCTACATTACAGTCCTACCAACTAGAGAGGTAATGATACAGTGTTACAACTACAGTGCTACGGAGCTACATGGCTACATTACAGTCCTACCAACTAGAGAGGTACGGAGCTACAAGGCTACAATACAGTCCTACCAACTAGAATGGTAATGATAAAGTGTTACAACTACAGTGCTACGGAGCTACAAGACTACAATACAGTCCTACCAACTAGAATGGTAATGATAAAGTGTTACAACTACAGTGCTACGGAGCTACAAGGCTACATTACAGTCCTACCAACTAGAGAGGTAATGATAAAGTGTTACAACTACAGTGCTACGGAGCTACAAGGCTACATTACAGTCCTACCAACTAGAGAGGTAATGATACAGTGTTACAACTACAGTGCTACGGAGCTACATGGCTACATTACAGTCCTACCAACTAGAGAGGTAATGATAAAGTGTTACAACTACAGTGCTACGGAGCTACATGGCTACATTACAGTACTACCCACTAGAGAGGCAATGATACAGTGTTACAACTACAGTGCTACAGAGCTACATGGCTACATTACAGTCCTACCCACTAGTGAGGTAATGTTACCGTGCTACAACTACAGTGCTACAGAGCTACATGGCTACATTACAGTCCTACCCACTAGTGAGGTAATGTTACCGTGCTACAACTACAGTGCTACGAAGCTACATGGCTACATTACAGTCCTACCCACTAGTGAGGTAATGTTACCGTGCTACAACTACAGTGCTACAGAGCTACATGGCTACATTACAGTCCTACCCACTAGTGAGGTAATGTTACCGTGCTACAACTACAGTGCTACAGAGCTACATGGCTACATTACAGTACTACCCACTAGTGAGGTAATGTTACCGTGCTACAACTACAGTGCTACGGAGCTACAAGGCTACAATACAGTCCTACCAACTAGAATGGTAATGATAAAGTGTTACAACTACAGTGCTACAGAGCTACAAGGCTACATTACAGTACTACCCACTAGAGAGGTACGGAGCTACAAGGCTACAATACAGTCCTACCAACTAGAATGGTAATGATAAAGTGTTACAACTACAGTGCTACGGAGCTACAAGGCTACAATACAGTCCTACCAACTAGAATGGTAATGATAAAGTGTTACAACTACAGTGCTACGGAGCTACAAGGCTACATTACAGTCCTACCAACTAGAGAGGTAATGATACAGTGTTACAACTACAGTGCTACGGAGCTACAAGGCTACATTACAGTCCTACCAACTAGAGAGGTAATGATACAGTGTTACAACTACAGTGCTACGGAGCTACATGGCTACATTACAGTCCTACCAACTAGAGAGGTAATGATAAAGTGTTACAACTACAGTGCTACGGAGCTACATGGCTACATTACAGTACTACCCACTAGAGAGGCAATGATACAGTGTTACAACTACAGTGCTACAGAGCTACATGGCTACATTACAGTCCTACCCACTAGTGAGGTAATGTTACCGTGCTACAACTACAGTGCTACGAAGCTACATGGCTACATTACAGTCCTACCCACTAGTGAGGTAATGTTACCGTGCTACAACTACAGTGCTACAGAGCTACATGGCTACATTACAGTACTACCCACTAGTGAGGTAATGTTACCGTGCTACAACTACAGTGCTACGGAGCTACAAGGCTACAATACAGTCCTACCAACTAGAATGGTAATGATAAAGTGTTACAACTACAGTGCTACAGAGCTACATGGCTACATTACAGTACTACCCACTAGAATGGTAATGATAAAGTGTTACAACTACAGTGCTACGGAGCTACATGGCTACAATACAGTCCTACCAACTAGAATGGTAATGATAAAGTGTTACAACTACAGTGCTACGGAGCTACAAGGCTACAATACAGTCCTACCAACTAGAATGGCAATGATAAAGTGTTACAACTACAGTGCTACGGAGCTACAAGGCTACAATACAGTCCTACCAACTAGAATGGTAATGATAAAGTGTTACAACTACAGTGTTACAGAGCTACATGGCTACATTACAGTACTACCCACTAGTGAGCTACATGCTACAGCGGTACAAATACAGTGCTACAGGGCTAGAAATACAACACTACCCGCCAGTGAGGGACCTTGCTTCAGCAACACAGCAACAACGTACAGAGCTACGAGTACAGTGCTGCCCACTGGTTAAGTACATGCTACCATGCTTCAGCCACAGAGCTCCATAGCTACAACCCCAGAGCTACACATATCTGGCTACAGTGCTACAGATACAGTGTTGTATACACGAGGACCACTCACTCATTCACTGGCCACTTCTCCCAGGGGTTCTTCTCCAGGTTACTAGCTTCTCGCCTCCTCCACTCAGCCTCCTTCGCCCGCTTCTCCTCCTCAGCTCGTCTTTCCTCTTCCTCGCGCTTCCTATCTTCCTCCTCCTTCCTCCGTTCTTCCTCTGCCTTCTTCTCGGCTTCCATCTTTGCACGCAACTCTATTTCTTCTTGCAATCTGGATGATGCAAAATATGTATACACTTTGTTTACGACAATATCAACACAGTAACCGCTGTGTGAATGAATTACACAGTGACCAGGCGTTTATCGGGTGGAACCAACTCTCTCTTGTTTTGCACAAATACAGGTAGATGTGAATTAGAGCTGAGGAGAAGCTGAGTTTGCCGAGTATTCAAACAGTTAAGAGAGCTAAGAGATTTTGTCACTCACTCACTCACTCACCTTTTGGCCTCCTCCCTGGCCCTATCGGCAGCTATCCCAGCCTTCACTGCGGTACTCTCGGTGTCGGCGGAAAGACGCACGGCTTCTGCTACCTCCGCGTTGGCCTTGGCAACGGCAGCGTTAAGTGACGTGAGTTTGTGTGTCAGTTCCTTCTCTTCGACCGTCTGCAGCTCTTCATCTATACGGAATAGACAGTAAACGTAAAACACAGGATAATAAGTGTACTTGAAAGATCAAACATTAAATATTTACCTAACACAGTGCTATAAAGAAATCCGTGAAGAGAAAACGGTTAAGGTTTAGCTGACACAACGATACTGAGCATTTTGTGGAGAATATACCGAAAACGTCTACCTCATCAAGCCGACACAATGCTATCAAGCATTCAGTGAATGGTAGAAACGTCAAGGAGACACACGACATCAAGCCTACAGTGGAGTGCACAGTCTAAAGTAATATCTAGTAAATGTTATCAAGCATTCCGTGAGTGACGGACAGTAAACGACAGCAGACCAACAAATTAGGTTTTCCGTGGAGAATCATGGGAATCTACACACTGTATCCGATAGATAAAAGGGGACACCAGTTGCAACCAACCATTAGCCCACCAGCGACAAGGTAGACAACTGCTTATTTTTCAAACCCCAAACAAACAGAGCTTTGTGTCACAGGACCTCGCTCTGAGACAACTGAGTGACGTGGAAGACCTAGGCTCCCAGTGCTTATCGTCCAATTCTTACATACTGATGAAGCTACAGAGATACACAGAGATACGGGATACAGACCACAGCATCAGCTTCCGCGTCGTCAGGGACGGACGTAGACACACAAACGTTGTTTACACATGTCAGCTGGACACCTGACTTTACAAGTCATCAGTTACCAACACGACCCCATGTCAGATGTTGCCTACCAAACACTGGCAGGCTTTAATGCAGGTTCCTACTCCTGCATATTTAACTGAGAAACCACCTGGTCACGTAATATCGGGGAAAGTCATTATTAAACCCACAACGCACATTATCTATAATTAAATCGTTCTAGCCTTGGGGATACTTTCTATCACGTTAACTTAAAGGGAGGTGTTGACAATGGTAACTGTTGGGAAGTTGAACTACAACTGACACGCAATTAACATATCTCATGCTGGTCCAAGCTAATGTCAAGTTTACCACAAACTTGACGTTAATATGTTCGTATTAATGTCAAGCTGAGCACGAGTATAAAGTAAAATAGCTCATATCAAGTTAAACACAAGCTTAACGTCAACTATTTCGTCTTAATGTCAAGCCTACCACAAGGGTAATTTTAACTAGTGCATATCAATGTCAACTTCAGTACAAGCTCATCGGTAACTAGAACGCATTAATGTCACGTTGAGCACAAACTTAACGTTAACGAGTTAATGTCAACATGTTTAAAACGCAACGTTTACTAATTCAAATGCTACTAATTCATCCATAAGAATAATAAAATATGAACTCTGGGAATGATAGATGGAGCATACATCTAAGACAGCAGACAGCACACGTTCCCAACGTTCCCTGTAGTTCGACTCCAAGTTGGGGGTATGAGGACAGGATGACGTAACTTACATCGACCGTTGGAGTCTCTGTCACACAATAGTCACGTGTCATCTCTACCGCTAGATCTCAATACTCTTCGTTGTATGACTCACACTAACCACATGCCTTTCAAAGGCACCAAAGACCACATACAAGGTAAACAAACTTGCAGGAATCTGTTTTAAGCTACTGACTCCAAATGGGACTTTCATTAAAATCATCACGTGTCGTTGATGGTTGTGTTTAGAAAGCTAAACGTTAAATTCATTTTCATAATCTTATTATATTTGTTTAATGATTTTTGCCACGAGTATCCAGTTCAGGTAAGTAAAATGTTGACTATTCTTGGAAGCTTCAAATGTCAAACGTTGGGAACTATACCTACGTACATAACAAAGTACACACCTGGTGTTTTGGCAATAAAATCATAAATATTTTGCTAACAATTTTGTAATTTAGTACAATATCTGTGGTGTTTTGGAAAACTTGCACAATGTTTGTGACAAGGCAGAATCAAAACACTTTTTACATATTAATGCTGTTATAAAGAAAATATTTTACCAAAGATTCAGGTGTGTACTCTCTTTGTGTGTTCATATGTGTGCGGCAGACCCAATTGTTGTGCATGCTGTGGGATATTGTTTGCAAACACATGGTCAGGATTAGAATGGTTTATTAGACCATGGCTTTACTAGAGATTGTTTCTTATTATGGAAAGGGTATGTAACCTCATTGACTAAAATTGTGTGATATCTCAGGCGATTACACCAGAAATAGCTGTCTGGGGATAAAAATAAGAATTACTGCATGGTGTAATTCTCATTTGTAAGGTTAGAGTATCTGGAACTGAGGTATGTGGGTCACCTCAAGGAGCGCACGTGTGTGCAAAGGTGTGGGATTGTGAGTGTGTGTGTGTCTGTGAGCAAACGGGCGGGATGGGAATGTGTGCGTGAGTGCGTGAGTGAGTGCGTGAATGCGTTTGTGGTCTGTGCGTGTGTGTGTGTGTGTGTGTGCGCGCTTGTGAGTGTATGTGTGTTTTGGGACGGGGTGGGAAGCGTGGCCTCACAGAGTGAGGGCGATCGCGACTACCTCCCCAAGGTACAATGTACACCTGCTGATGGATTGCTGCAGTAGCTGCACCGATGGGCCGCAGATCGATACGGGTTATTGATTTATGCAGATTAAAACTATACAGCGTTTGACTGAGTAATGTCAATTTAACTATGATTGATGGCATTTTTCTATCTGATCATAACCGATCAAATCTGAATTTTCTGAATAAATGATTTTATTATTAATATAGTGAATACCTGGTGTTGGTTTATGATCATGAAAATAAACATATCGTCATAAACTACTGAAGCAGCCACTATGATTATATAATCATTGCAGGACCTAGGAGAGATTGTGAATGTGGTTTTAGATAGAAGCGACAAAACCACTTACAGCATCCGTAAGAAAACGATACGATTTCGATTAAATTGTACAATTGTGACTATTGACTGAAGCATACTTATTCAAAAGAGAATGGATTGGGTACAAGTTATTCCAACTTAGTGACTATATCATGTGACTGTATCATGAGTTATGTATTTGCAGTAGTAGTACATCTCTACGATGATTTTTGTAGCAAATCGAGTCTGTACCAGACAATCCCGTGATGGTCACTATGCGATGACAGAGCATGTTTTTGTTTTGATGAATCACTATGAAAGAGTGTTGATACTAACTGGTCGGTCCGTTCAATAATCGCTATCCCACAATAGGTTCGGATCTGATTCTTCACACGCGGGAAACGGTTTCGAGTTTCAAATTGGAAGTTTACCTCTCAGCCTGAGTGGTGATGTCTCTGTATCAACTAACAACCGATATGGAGACTGGTTATGGTGAGACCATGGGGGCAAAAGAAATATCAGATTGATGCTGGTATCGTTTCTTACGATAAATCACAATTTCTGATACAATGTTGTTATGTAAGTATCCATCACACATATTCACATCACGTTCAATTCAAGAAACGTAATCATAAATATAAATGTAAATGATAAACTATAGTCAAAGGGTAAGTGCTCGATCAAGAAACACACTTACAATGGCAGCGGTTGAAGGTTTGGCGTTAAACAGGTACTTTAACAAACAACCCACCTTAAAGCCTGAACATCCTTGTCACAGGTATATCCTGGATAACCACTGGGTGGCCAGTGGCAACTGTTCTACATTGGTCAGTTCTGGACCAAACGGGCACCTGTTTAGACTGGTCGGTTACCGATGTACAACGCTACACTCGACAGATACAAACAGTTCACTTCCAAGCGTTTCTCTCCTGTCATTTACATCTGCAGCAGTTATCTCCCTTCGTCATGCATCCACTCGCTGTCATATCGGGACAATCACGATATATTTTCTCGGTAGAATATTGACATTGTAATTTAAATTGTTTGCAAATGTCAACCTTGATTTCGTATTAAGAAATCTAGGTCATCTGATAAATGATTAAACGTTTGAAATAAAAACGAGTTCAAAGAACGCATCAAGGATTTGAGATAAAGACATATCTTTTGAGACGAGACATGTCTGTGTAGAACGTCTATTGAGAAATGTGTACATGCTCTAAGGTATTTATTTCTTTTTAAGATTAACGAATCAAATACCTAAACCTAAACAGGATTTACAGATATTCTTTTTATAAAACTACTTTTCTAGTTAAGTACTGAAACCACAGCGCGAATCAATGATCACTTAAAGGGTGTTCAGTTTAACATTTGTAATTAATGTCACGTGTACAAGATGAAATTGTCTCTGGACATTATACCCAACACAGTTTTTCGCCAGCAAAGTGGAGGTAGAAAGTGGACTTGAGTGGTCAATACTCACCTGAATCTTTAAATATGTGGATATATGTACATTGTAGTGTTTGCAATAGGAACTTATTACAACTGCCTCTGGTATACCTCATCAGCATCTCAACCACTAACCCAATCCCACAACCCACAACCCACAACCCACAACCCACAACCCTACCCGGGTACATCATGGTGTAAGCACTATTACCTTCGTAAATAATCACGGGGAAATATTAAGGCCGGCGATAGACGGGATATAATTCAACTCCAGTAATCTGATAAGACTGGGTCATAAATCTCATATCTACTCGCTAAATGGGATTCCTGTGGTAAACAATTCATCTGACTCTCATCGTGGTATACAACGCTCCAAAATCAACACGCACCTGCGTCCTTCAGCTCCGTTTGTGTCCTGCGTTTTATCTCAAACACACATCCTGTTACAGTATTTCTACAACTGATGACAATATAGATGCGAACATTGGTCTAATAGAACTGGATACAGTTTCTTTGGGAATTCAAGCACACACACTCGCGCCCTCGCGCACACATTCATAAATAAACTTCGTGTCATCCACGACTCGAACTATCCGAGACTAGCAAATAACCAGATACCAAACTTTTACTTCGAGACATTCATACGTTCGACAAAACGGTGTTCGGGAATCTGATGGTCTGTGAGTGACTAGAGTGAGTGAGGCTGCATCACCAATAGTCCAGTTTGTCAGATCGATACTTATGGAAGAAAGAAGTGATGTAGATGTCAGACATATTCCACTCTTGGGAAAGCCATTACACCGATTGTAGTACAGACATACCAAGATTCCAACCAATGATAAGACAAATGAGTCACCAACGCCTGCACTCGACCTCGACTGTGCACAGGGTAATTGACGTGAATTGAATGCAGCAAATGTCATGTGCACAACCTTCTTATATCTATATTGTGTGTAATAATCATTCGATTGCTGTAATCGTGATGTGATTTATAGAAGTGCACTGGGAGATAGCAGTTTCCAGTTTGTTAGTTTACTGAAAAAGATGTACTCCATGCTGTCCCTACCATTCCGACAGCTAGGAACCGAAGCCAGTAGTGTGTCAGGTCCATTACTACGAGAAGAGACACGCCTTGTATATTGTCGGGTGTTGTAGCCGTGTATTGTCCGTTGTTGTACATACAAGCATTTGTGCGGGTTTTGTCTGCACAACAAACAGTAAACTTCGCTACCATCACAGCCAATTCAAACGGTTAACGTTGTGTACAATACCGCTATACATAACGGTACATGCAGAAGCCTACACAATGAATTGTCACAATAGCCTTTCTACCCAAGCCCTTTCTGATACCACACAGGGAAATGTAAGGGGTGTTCAATGGCTTGGTTTCTTTAATGTTTCTCTAATTGAGCACAGTACAATACGGCACAGGACTTTATTTACGTGAGCCGGTCTACGTGGGCTTTTACCAAAATAGGTCAGGGTACGCCGAGCGCAGGATTAGGGGAAATCACACGGAATATTTGGTCTGGGTCGCCACAACAATCACGCAATGGCAAGGCCAGCGAGTGTAATTTAATGGAAAATTCATTTATTAAAGTATTTACGATTAAATGCTACAGGGGAACACACTAAAGCCCAATGAAGATGGGAGTTGGTAGAGCTACAGGGCTATGTTCACATTAAACTTTGTTTTTAAATGTCAAAGAGACATATTGTATGGTAAGCTCTACACACCCTCTATTTATATGAAACATTAAGGGGTTGGTGGGTTTGAAATCACAGTGACATGGCTGGCTGGCTTATTGAGTCTTTACGCTGTAAAGAAAGATATAGTACGCCATATTTAAGTACTTATAATATACTCAACGTCATTTTATAGGTCATACAGAGAATAGGTCGCATACCTCACTTCCATGAGTCTATATTTCTGGATTTGACAAAAATTAAACATGCAGTTGTCATGAATATATGCAAAGGATGAAAAAAATACAAAGCTCAAACTTTAAACTCGCGCACCCATGGGCAAGAATGTTTTGGAGGTTGTAAATGAATGAACGTATGTTTATAAGTATCATGACACTACACTTAATTCGGCGAATTTAGAGCGAAAAACATTTGGCCCATGGGTGAGAATATTTACTTTTTTAAAACAATTGATGTTTTGAAATTGTAGAGGCTGAGCCACTGGTTTAGTTTAGGTGTGTGTTTTCGTTAGCTTCTCGTGTCACCGTTATTCATGAACTTTTCAATTTTCTTAAACACATAAAGTAAGAGTGGAATAAACGACATACTATTCAACAGTTAGTCAAATTGTCAAAATACTTTAGCCAAATGACGTTAATTGGAACATTCATGTGTGAAAACCTGTACACTATTGTTTCCCTTCAATAATGAGGCTGGGTATATATTGCCGGTCCCATGACTTGTGTAATATCACCTGATCGGGGCAATCAGTTCAGTCAGTGTGCAGCTTATCTTACTGAAGGAGTTGTGTGACTTCACAGGTACAAGATGTTGATCTAACCGACACACACAGCATCTGTGGGGGTTTGCTAAACTTCCGCCTCACCTTGCTGCAGCCGACATCACAGAGCCACACCTGGCACAGAGAACATCGATTGTCTGGGGCCGATATATGATTAATTCATTATGGAAGCAATTGCCCTGTGAAAAGTGTCTAGCACCTTATCCCGGGGATCGACTTGGAGGTAATAGGGGCGTGGCACGCATTGCCTCTGTATCTGGTAACCATGGAAACGCACGAAGAGTACGCACACACTCACTCATATAGTAATCATTTAGTGTATAAGACAGTGAGTAAGGTTGTACGCCGCTTTTAGCAATATTTCAGAAAGAGAGCATCAGTAATCGAGTCTCGAACACTTTAACCACTAGGCTACCCCACTGGCCCTTGACGAGGTGGGATTGACAAAAGGGATGAGCGTTGGAGGGATGAGTCGAAAGTGTCAGGGAAGGCAGCTGAAGCGTACCCTAGAGACAGGATAATCTTCTTTGAAGGGCACATATTGAGTGAGTTGGGTTTTACGCCGCGTATTGCAATATTCCTGCAATATTACGACGAGGGACACAAGAGTGAGTGAGTTTAGTTTAACGCCGCCTTGAGCAATATTCCAGCAATATCACGGCGGGGGACACCAGACACATTGTACCCATGTGGGGAATCGAACCCGGGTCTTCGACGTGACGAGCGAACGCTTTAACCACTAGGCTACCCCACCGCCCGGGACACAAGAGAGGGACTTCACACATGGTACGCATGTGGGGGTTCGAAGCCGTGCCTTCGGCGTGACGAGTTAACGCTTTAACCACATGGTTACCTCAGGTGGGGATGGAAAAAGAGGATGAGGGTTAAGAGGACTGATTGAGAGATGTGGGGGGAAGGCAACTGCAGTGTATCTTGCACACAGGATCAAGTTCTGTGAAAAGCCATTTACAAGTGGTACAGGTAAGGTTAGTTTGAACTTTTCACTACGAGGAGCAGGACGTTTTAATTTAGCAGTATATATCACCAACTACTGAATGAACCTACACCCATCCCTTTAGGTATAACGAGTGGAGATCTGAAGGTGGTTGGTGAGAGGGGTATGGCTGAGGCTAGGCGAGGATACCTTGTGGTAGTGGTGGGGACAATTACATTATGTAATGGGAGAGAGGACATAGGAAAATTAGAAAAGCAAGATAAATATCCCCAATCCTGGATGGACCGTGGAGTCTCATTTCTTAAGAATATTACGCTCAAGGCAAAGGCGACTGGATAACTAAATGCATCTCCCCATGCATTAATGTTGATTAGCTTTCCTGATGTCATAGGATTCTATCTGTCTAAGAATCACAGTGAGTATTTCTTATGGCTACATGATTTCACACCATCTCATATATGTCCACTTTCATTTCATTAACAGATTAGTATGATGATCAGATAAACATTTGAGGCACCGCTGCACTTCGGTTGGTGGTCAGAGACAAAGTTTGTAATACCACTGACAATGCCGGTTGTTGGACGCAGGAGAACCCGGAAGTTCTTCATCCTGATCTTAATCGAATATGCCCTACTTCCGGCATATCGAGAAGGCCCGACCTTTCATATCAAAGAGTATTGACGGCGACAAGGCAACGGGTCGATACCACCTTTACAAATCTCAGCCATATAAACAGCTAGCTGAACTGAACTGTTATTTCTTATGTATTAAAATCAGGGTATTCAGCCAAACAAGGTGTCTTCCGGGTGTAGTGGGATGTGTGTAGCACTCGATTGTCACACATCGATCGATCTGATGTACTGATTGAAGTGAAGGTAAAATATCGAGATGTCAGAGAGCAGTGGACAGGGATCAAGAGCAGTTCGCACCGTGAGCGAAAAGATAACCTCTGGTAACACCTCAGTTGCCATACATTAATTACCATTACGGATTGGGTTTGGTTTGGTTGTTGTTAAACGCCGCACTCAGCAATATTCCAGCTATATGGCGGCGGTCTGTAAATAATCGAGTCTCGACCAGACAATCCAGTGACCAACAGCTATTCAGACTAAATCACGAAGAAGCGTTTACTAATGACTCCAGAAAATAAAGTATCGGTAATACCAGGTGCTAGCAAAATGATGATGACCAAAGGCTCACTGGTGCCACGGGTCACATATGAATACACGCGAAGTCAGGTCAATTCTGAGATGAAAGTGAAGTTGGTTGGTTGGTTAGTTTATTGTTTAACGCCGGACTCAGCAATATTCCAGCGACATGGCGGCGGGATGTAAATATTCGAGACTGGACTAGACAATCCAGTGATCAACAGTATGAGCATGTATCTTCGCTATTGGGATACGATGACGTGTCAACCAAGTCAGCGAGCCTGACCACCCGATCCTGTTAGTTACGACATGACATGGGTTGTTGAAGACCGATAACCCGGGTCTTCACGGGTCAGGTATAAATACACCGACATTCAAGTGAGAAACATGATGTCGTCAAGATGTCTGACACAATCTCCTCTTACCGCGGGATAAGACCAGGGCCCACTTGCACAGAACGATCTTAGCGCTACAATTATTGTAAGTCCTTAAGATCGCGATCTTAGGCTTCGGTTACAATCGCCATCTACTTGCACAAAGCAATTGTAGGCTAAGATTATTGTAAGTTACAATCGAAACTTACAATTGGTCCGGACCAATTGTAAGGAGTTAAGATCATTTTAGTCATTTTAGAAATGGCATTCAAATTAGTGTCTGTTTCACGCAAATAATCAGCTTTACGTTTGGAGATTGCATTTATATTGCATGAAACTGTGGTTCGCCTCGACATTTCAACAACACGGAGAATGCACAACTGATTTAACGTCGGATACATTGTTATTTACTGTAGTGAAACACATAACTATCGAGTCGATATCACATAGTACTATTCCCACCCGATTCAATGTTGGAATAAGTGTAAAACAACATACCTTCTTGATAATCAAGGAAAGGATAATAGCGAATGGTTTCCGCATGCGATTAACATGACCTTTTCATTAACTCAAGAGCAGATAATTTTACTTTATACGCAAGATGGGAGTGGTTTCCCTTGGCATACGCCGTTGCCGTACAGTCTCTCATGCCCAATTGCAGAGCTCAACATACTGATATCTCTTTTCGGTCATGGAGTGATTTTGTCTTAGTTTATCATTAAAGTAATCTACAATTAGATACAAGTTAACGTGAAAAATCAAGTTTCTTTCTCATCCATAAATCTAAATTTGATTATGCAATTTAAATATATACAAGTAGTCATCAAATAGGGATATACACATGATGGGGTATTAAAAATTTCTGTTTCAAAAGAATTTCACTTTAAGAAAAATATTAATCAACGCAATAGGGTTAAATAATTAATATACTGTGAATACGTATTTAATAACTACTGAAATATTATTTAATGCACGTATTTCCCTGCCAAGCATTCTTTACAACACGTCTGTAGCCATTGTTTTATTGTATTTTATTCTAGGTTATATTTAGGATTTTACCCTCCCCCCAACAGCTGCGTATTAAACAACGTATCATTGACAACCATTGGCAAATCATACATTTAGGTGTTATATCATAAGGAAATAAGTTCCATAATTAAGTCACTAAATCTAGATCCAAATTTATTCATGTAATTTTTCGTATTTCAGTATTTTCATAAAACATAGGTAGGTATTTCTGTGGTTGCAATATCACATTCTCAGTTCATAAATCAAGACAGTTAGAATGCAGAAAAATATATGCTAGCGTCCACGTAATCGGATCCTTCTAAGATTTCTGGGACTTTTTCATGAAAATTCTGCAAGGTGCGATTGAGGGAGGTATGTATTGTGTGTTGGGACCAGTATCACTTTTTATTTGCGCAGCATGCTATGCGCACTTTGAGACAACTGTAGACGGGAGTCGAGTTTAAGAAATTCGTACCTCCACCGTTGAAGAGTTCGATCTTAACTAAGATCACGATCTTAAATACACGCCGTCTTACAATCGCTCTAAGATCGGCTTTGTGCAAGTGGATTAGGGCAAATGCATGGTGATTGTAAAGTTGATTGTAGGGACCTAAGATTGATTGTAACAAAGATTGCGCTGTGCAATTGGGCCCAGCCCATCTTTTCATGAAGACCCAGTATGACATATTTGACAGTGATTCATGACGCATGCTCAAGATATAATTGGAATCATTCAGTGTGTTTAGATGCACATCGAGTTTATATATTAGTTTGTGTTTATACCTGTTTAGGTATTCACTGGGCGTGGGTGTGTATATCGAGCAGGGGGTATCTATGCTACACGTTAATGGTCTTATCATTGTTTAATTATTCAGGGCATTGTTCTACGTCTTTCTGACTAATGAAAGAGGTAGAATGGCCCACCTCTTGGCTTGATCAAGATAGTGTAAGGAATTCCACGTGTTGAACTTAGACATTATCTGTACGTAATTAGGGAGGTCATTAACCCGTCGGTTGATACGGCCATCAGATCTGGGACAGACGTCAACTGAAGCTGATTGCGATCTGTCAAGTATCTTATCCTGATACTAGCAATACAGAGTCAATAGCAACCACTGTATATGTTGTGAAGGGTATCGGATGGTTATAATGTCTGTCCGTCAGGGAGGTACTTGAAAGGATCGTATCATGCTATACGTTATCATTACTATTGGTCAAGTGCCATTTCCACGAGCAAACTTGGGGTTACTGCTATCGGACGTCAATGCATTACGACTACCGCAAGTCGGTGCGGTACGTCTACCACAAGTCAATGCATTACGAATACCGCAACTCGGTGGGTTACGTCTACCACAAGTCAATGTGTTTACGACTACCGCAAGTCGGTGCGTTCTGTCTACCACAAGTCAATGTGTTTACGACTACCGCAAGTCGGTGTGTTACGTCTACCACAAGTCAATCTCCTTACGACTACCGCAAGTAGTTGCGTGACGTCTACCACAAGTCAGTTTTTTACGACTACCGCTAGTCAATGTGTTTACGACTACCGCAAGTCGGTGCGTTATGTCTACCACAAGTCAATGTGTTTACGACTACCGCAAGTCGGTGTGTTACGTCTACCACATGTCAATGTGTTTACGACTACCGCAAGTCGTTGGGTTACGTCTACCACATGTCAATGTGTTTACGACTACCGCAAGTCGGTGCGTTCTGTCTACCACAAGTCAATGTGTTTACGACAACCGCAAGTCGGTGTGTTACGTCTACCACAAGTCAATCTCCTTACGACTACCGCAAGTAGTTGCGTGACGTCTACCACAAGTCAGTTTTTTACGACTACCGCTAGTCAATGTGTTACGTCTACCACATGTCAATGTGTTTACGACTACCGCAAGTCGGTGTGTTACGTCTACCACAAGTCAATGTCCTTACGATTACCGCAAGTCGTTGCGTGACGTCTACCACAAGTCAGTTTTTTACGACTACCGCAAGTCGGTGGGTTACGTCTACCACAAGTCAATGTGTTTACGACTACCGCAAGTTGGTGTGTTACGTCTACCACAAGTCAATGTCCTTACGACTACCGCAAGTCGTTGCGTGACGTCTACCACAAGTCAGTTTTTTACGACTACCGCAAGTCGGTGGGTTACGTCTACCACAAGTCAATGTGTTACGACTAGAGCAAGCCAGTATGTTCAGGTCGTTGTGTTACGACTGTCACAAGGCACGTATGAGTGAGTGAGGTGGGATTCATGTCTCATTGAACAGTACTTATCAGGGTTATTCCCTGTAAGCTTGAAATCGAAGGAATGCCTGAATCGACACAGATGTCAAGACGTTTACTACTTATAGCACGGGCATGTTGGTAACACACCAATACACATGACCATTTTGCTCACAGAGTATAACGTAATAGGGAGTCAGACTAAATATCACTCCCTTTAACAGCGTTGTCCATGCCAAGTGGCATTCAAACAGCGGTACCCCATGTGATAACGCAATGCCTAGCAACGCCTGACGTCATACAATTATGAAAACCCATATACACATGTATCAGGAATAAAGCCGTGGTTCTTATTTTAATACACATGCAACTCTCTCAGCTGAGACTGTAGAGTGGGTTCTACTCACGGCAACGAGGGCTTATGCTTTGTATTTACATATATTTAATTTCTACTGATCATACTGACCCAGTAATAATCACGTTAGAACGCACCATAACCACTGATTTATGTTCCTGGAATTGTGTACGACCTTCACTGTGTTTGTTTTCCATCAATCTTTTGCAAGAATGAGGACATTTTTGTGTGGATATACTTCTTTATTCTGTATAGGCGACGTTCCGACATAGATTCTAATGTCGTTGTTAAGCATTTGTGTCGAAACGTCGCCAATACAGAATAAAGAAGTTGTATATCCATAACAATTGTCCTCATTCTTCATCTCCTAAACTTCTAGAAGCCAATCAAAGAAGGGATATTTTGCAGTACATTTCCCATGAGGGAGTACGTTTCCCTGTTGATTCTATTGCGGGAAATTTTGTTCCTGCTGACTTGCATACCTTATTGGTATCAGGACCCGTTAATCAGAATGTTAGAAGAAGGATAGATGCATTCCTTGTCCACGCCTTTTGTCAAAGTGGCAGTGTAATATTTTAGTGTTGCAGTCTTATATTATGTCTCTATTATCTAAGACTTGTAGGGGCGGTGGGGTAGCCTCGTGGTTAAAGCGTTGGCTCGTCACGCCGAAGACCCGGGTTCGAATCCCCACATGGGTACAATGAGTGAAGCCCATTTCTGGTGTCCCCCGCCGTGATATTGCTGGAATACTGCTAAAAGCGGCGTAAAACCAAACTCAGTCAGTCAGTAAGACCTGTAACTTCTTGTGGCATTATACTTTGACGACGAGCCAATTATCTCCCAAATCAACGTGTGGTTTGTGGTCTTGCTTGAGATTGACATTCACTAAATACTGGACTCAACTATGAGTGAGTATCTGTGTACGCCGCTTCGAGCAATATAATAATGGCGGGGGCACTAGAAAACGCTTCGCGCTCCATTTAGGGAATAGGACACGGACATTCGGCGTGAAGTGCTAACGCTTTAACCACTGAGCTACGATATTGTCTTCCAAGTGTGGACCTTGATGGAACAATCGGCGGCTTGGATGTTAGTGTTGAATGGCTCTACATGCATTCATTCACTAGACATCGATATTTTCCCTCCTCAACTGCAAATAATTTTTAGTCCGAGGTCAATGAGACAGATGGCGAGGCCAGCACTCGGAAGTTTCCGTCACTGGGCTCCGTACACGGTCACTTGCCAGTCCCGAAGGAGTGCAGCGCACGCTTCTAAGTTAACCTGTTTGACGTGTCGTAATTCAAACTCGCTAAAGAGAAATTAAATCACAAATTACTCTTATCTCTGTTTGTTCGGGTCACGCGGGGCTCTCGGGGTAATGAATTTGTCGAACGCCATGTAGGGAGCTTACCCTGGCGATCGATGGAGTAAATGCCTTTCAATGGCGTTTAATACAACCATTTGTTTAGAGTTTAGTACGGCGTCGGAAAGGGGGTGGGGTGTGATCTATGGCTGTAGGTGTTGACCGAGTAGCTCCCCGTGTTTTCTGTTACTATCTTTGTCTACCCGTGGGAGACAGGTAGATAGTGGGTACTGCCCGGTGACAATACACGCCATTATCTTACTTATTACCTAGCTACAGCGCGTGTTGTGTGTGTAAGGGGGGAGATAGTGATATGAAAGGAAAGGAAACTAGATTGAGAATACTTGGATTGGAAAATTTGCACGTGTTAAGTAACAAAGCTTTGCTTTTTCTCAGACACCCGGTGTCATCATTGTTGGATACGAGTTTACTTACATTGCAAGCGACGCTCTCTTGCAGACATACAGATACACAGACAGACGGACAGACACAAACAGACAGACAAAAAACACAAGCAGACAGAGACACAGACAGACAAAAACACAAGCAGACAGACAGGAAGACACAAACATACAGACAGATACACGGAGAAACGGACAGACAAAAACAGACAGACAGAAACACGAGCAGACAGACAGACACAAACAGACAGAAACACACGTAGACATACAGAGACACAAACAAACATATAGAAACACAAGCAGACATACAGAGACACAAACAGACACAAACACAAGCAGACGTACAGAGACACAAACAGACAGACGAAAACACAAGCAAACATACAGAGACACAAACAGACAGAAACACAAGCAAATATACAGAGACACAGGCAGACAGACAGAAGACAAAGACAGACAGACATAGGTATATTGGATATGGATATAGTATACGTTTCTTCTACAGCGTCATGTCGAGTTGTCGTTGTCGTTGTCGTGTCATGTCACGTTGCCCCGCTAGAGCCTGAACTATTTCATGGTGATTCATAAACACATGCGTATGACTAGGAACAGCACAATGGACGCAGCTTTCATCAGATATTTCCTCTGATTATAAAGTGTTTTGTCACGCATATTTACGAAACATATCAATAGCCGATCGGTTTGCTTGTACTCATTGAATAAAACCCCACCCTGAACACAGCCAACCACAACCATACAGGTGCACCGTGCACTGTTCCTGAAGTATACACGGTGACATGCTGCAGTATATGTACTTCAATAACACTTCAATAACACTCCAGTAACACTCAAGATGGATACTATTAACGTTGTTTGCACACTGCTTCAAAGTACCTCTTACAGTACTTACTTCAACATTAGACTCACATAAGATGACAAAGTACCAGCTTGGCTGACCTAGGAACTGACCTCCCAGAGTCCAAGAGATAGGCAGATTTACATGACTTTGGTTTGAGAGGCCGTTTGCCTCAGTTTATGTCACAGTTTTTAGCAGACAGACAATTCCAGGTTCGTGTTGGATCAACCCTTACCTGGCCTAACAGACAGACAATTTCAGGTTCGTGTTGGATCAACCCTTACCTGACCTAACAGACAGACAATTTCAGGTTCGTGTTGTATCAACCCTTACCTGGCCTAACAGACAGACAATTTCAGGTTCGTGTTGGATCAACCCTTACCTGACCTAACAGACAGACAATTTCAGGTTCGTGTTGGATCAACCCTTACCTGACCTAACAGACAGACAATTTCAGGTTCGTGTTGGATCAACCCTTACCTGACCTAACCGACGGCTGGCACTTGGCGAAAGATGAGACTGATCTGAAATTCTGAGACTTAAGTAGCAATGCCACTGGCATGGCCTCACTGAGGACTGGAGGTAGGCCGAACATGATAATAACAGAGCACAACAGTTCGGCGGAACATGCTACTGACGTATCCAGACAGAGTACTACAGTTGGGCAGAACATAATACTGACGTACCCCGACGGAGTAATACAGTTAAACAGAAGATGATAATGACGTACCTTGTCAAACTAACATGTTAAGAAAATGATAATGACGTACACACTCAGAGAGTACTACAGTTAGGCAGAACATGACTATAACGTACCAGGCAGAGTACTACGGTTAGGCAGAATATAATGCTTGCCATGGCAGAGTGGAAGAGGTGGAAGGACTAACCTGACTTAATCTCGAAGGCCTGCCTGGTGACGCTCATGTGAATGTTTTCCTTCACCGTCCTCATCTTGTCTCTCAGGTCCTCCAGCTGCCGCTGTGAGTCAGACGTGTACGACTTGAACTCCTCGATGCTGGCAGACACCATGGAGACGACGGAGATCAGGTCGTCGACGGGGTAGTCAGCATCCACCTCCTGATACCGGGGCTCGGAAAACATCTCTACGAAGTCCCCGATGCTGCTGTTGAATGACTTGATGTCAAAGTTTTCATTATACCGGTGATGATACGGGGTCGTGCGTCCAGTCTCCTCCTCCACTGTCCGGCTCATACCGGAAGTTGGTGTGTCGTCTGCGCTCCTCGTCGACATGACGTCATCGTCTCTATCATTCTCATCGTTGCGAGCAAGAAGAATTCGTTCCTCTCCGTTCTGAAACACCTGCTCCTCTTGCCTTGAATCACCGTCATTGTCAACGGTGACGTCGTTGTCAGGGGGAACTTCGATCTGAGGGGACTTTGGTTTTAGATTCTGTTGTGTCTCGGGTTTACTTGTCTTGGTAGACTTTGTTCTGGAATCGCTGGGTTTCCGGCGATGGCCGTGATGCGTTGCCTGGACTCGTCCACCCTTCACTGGCTTCTTCCCGTGGTGGTCGTGCTTGTCGCCTGCCATGATGTTGTGATGTGTCACTGCCAGACAGTTACCTCATCTCCCTGAAACACACAGAAAGACATGGACTTCACAAGTTTCTTACAAAATATTTTTAAACAAACAACAACATTTCAGTTCGAATCAAAGTACGGACCGTGAAAGGAGACACGATTTCTCTAAAATACAACCATTAGTGGGAATCAGTTTCCGGGGGTTGGGAATCGCACACGGTTACAGTTGTTACTCTTCATGTGGAAGTGTTTGGTTAGATTCCTTAATTTCTTCGGAAATATATGTAACGCCCATGTCTGTTGTCCCCTGCCGAGACGTTCATCGAACACTGACTTTATACTGTATACTTCCAAAATGTTGAGTACTCCCATTGTAAATATTGTGCAGTAATCTTTAAAAATAGTCAGTTCTATCATACAGCTATCATATTTAAACTTCATTGACATCAGACCCCAAAAATAATTCCTTCTGTTTTCTGATTTAACGTATTGATTCACTTTTGGAATCGAAACATAACGCGAAGATGTCAATTTCGATTTCTGGATATTTCATTACGTCGCCTCTTCATTGCATTGCTCTAACACAACTGTGTCTACAGCCAAGTTCCAGTTGAGATATAGGTTTGCATCTTATGTTAGGTGTTACTCTATCAAGGGGGCAGTGCAAAATAAGTAATACATAAAATACAAACCCTAAAAGTACAGAATGTTGATTTCCGAACCCCTTTCAGACCGCCCCCGTGATCCTGATGAACTAATGCTATAATAGCGGCGTAACACTATATTCACTCACTATTCCAATAACCGCGGCATGTCTCCGAGCGGCCTGTCTGTCCCAACAACATAAGCCCGTCTGTTGACTTATCGACCGGTATTGTCTATTGGCGCAGTTTATCTGTCTGTGAAACCTTTCACCCAGCTTATTACTTTTTTTCTCGATTAGTGTCGCCCTGTGCCGCGCGGAGCGATATAAAGATAGGGTGACGTGTAAAACTGGGATCCCGTGTCCGGGTAACGCTAAACAAACACCAGTCATTAGATCATTACACCCAACAGTATAACACCATGAGGCTCGCCGACCAGCAGGACGGTATGTTGTACACGGTCCATGTTGCGTGTTGAATCAATACTCCCAACACAATTGAAGCAGTTAATTGTAGCGAATATAATGTCATGTTTTATGCCGTGTGCACAGAACGACGACAATGGGCATTTGACTGTCAGGCAGCACCCTGGGAATTACGTAACAAACACTGTGCCCCTGGCTAACTAATCGCTTCAGTGGCCGGCCAATACTTGGTGTTGGGTGACTTGGACATGGAGGTGGCGAGTTACTTAAAGGAGCTCAATAACTACAAGAGAAAACTCCAATACAGCGATTTGTAGATAAGGGTGGATTTGGGACTTTCAGCTCGTGTATATGTGTTGAAGGTTGTTGTTTGTTTTGCAAGTCAGATCGCAAAGGCATTGTGGTGTTGTGTTACCTCAATACATGAGACATCATTAAAACCTTTACGGACAAACAGACACACAGACAGATTATTTATTAGAGTATCACCTCATTGACATAAAATAATACAGCATAAAATACAAAAAAGAATACATGAGCCACTCCATTTGGAGTTATGTGAGACTATCTGTTAAAACCATGTACAATGATAAGATACACTATGACATGAGAAGGAAAAATATGATTATAAGCATATACATACATTCAAGTATAACTGTTGAGCATGCTAGTCAAGGTGTGTTGGTGAGATTCACCTGCCCTAGCCAATCAGGGTCCCAACCTCCTAACCACAACAAACACACACATGCACACATTAATAGCTATACACATATACATGTAGATCGCACACAGACAGCATACAGACGCATAAACATACAGGGACAGACCATACACTGATCCAACATATATACCCCAACCAACACGATCATGCATACAGACAGATCTGTACACACAGACAGACACAATGGACCAATATCCTGATGACACACATATGGAAAACACACGTAAACAGACCCACGCGCAAGTCACACACACACACACACACACACACACATACATACATATGGGTATGTGCACCCCCACCCTCCATAGAGACGCAGATTCATACAATGATCACACGCGCTGACACACACAGACACACAGAAACAGACTCATGCACTGATCACACACACATAGACATACATAGACACAGAGACACGCATAGATACACACATAAATAGACTGACACAGAGATCACACACACAGACACGCGGAAACAGACCCATACACTGATCACACATACACACGGACACACACAGAGACATAGAGAAACATACTCACACAGTGATCACACACAAACGGACACACACAGAGACATGGAAACAGGCTCGTACACTGATCACACACCGAGACACACACAGACACATACAGAAACAGACACACACATTGATCACACACCGAGACACACACAGACACACACAGAAACAGGCTCACGCGGTGATCACACACAAACGGACAAACAGAGATACACACAGAAACAGACCCACACAGTGATCACACACATATACACACAGAAACACTCACACTGACCACACAGAGAGATACACACATAAACAGACTCACACAGTGATCACACACCGATACACACACAGATACACACAGAAAAGACTCGCACAGTGATCACACACGACGGACACACACAGATACACACAGAAACAGACTTATACACTGATCACACACAGAACACACCACCTATTGATCCGCATATTCTGCGTATGAAAATGACATCCTGAACATTATTCACGTTACACAGCCGTATCCTACTCTGCTTTTTCTCATCGGCCTGCACGTCAACAAAACAGTGCAGATGTCTGATAAACCAAATATTCGACAAAACCTAATGGAACTGAACACAACACACAGCTGGTGCACAACACCGCACAACAGGTACATTATATTACACACCAACACACCAACGCACAATCCCACAGGCTATTGCTCACATAGAAACAACCAGATCAAATATTGACATCAGGGTGGGAGCACCTGCCAACGTCGTTCTACAATAAACACGTCAATGTTATTGCATACTGTACCACGTTCATTCACGTTCCTGCTTAATGTCAAAAGTATGAGTTCAGTAGCGTGTTTGTATATACACCAGCACAAAGTCCACACTGTACTACCGTCTAGTGTATTGTACCAACAACCAGTAAAGCAATGAACATCCGATATTTCATATATAAGATATTGTTCAGAACAGCGAGAACAAATATGCGTTGTATCACACCAATGTTGAGTTAAATAAACGCGACAAAGTCATTTTCTCATTATGAAAAATCTCTGCTTCAGCAGAGTCGCTGAACAATTCTGACTATATATCATGGGCCTCAGTGCAGCTGAGATACTGTTGAATGTGACGTCAAACAAATACATACTCATGATATAGTCAGAATTCTACAATCGACACTTCTTTTATTTGTAAAGTATTTTCTAACCGTAATAGTAAATGTTTTCATGAGTAATGTAAATTTTGTCATTCCAGGCTATTGCCCTTAACGGCAATCGCCGTCATTTTTGGCACAGCTAAAGTCTCATAAGGGCCATTGAACAGGTTGTTTCGTTTAGTGAACTAACCTACTGATTCCGTGTATCCAGTTAATACTGTACTTTATTATGAAACACGTGAGCATCAACTTGTTATAGATAACATCTTATTCATGCCTTGAGACTAACAATGATGAACTTGTATCCATAAACAAGTATTGTGTTCTTCCTACTTCTAAATACTAATTACAACTGGTGTGTGCGTGTATGTGGGTGTGTGTGCATGCGTGCGTGCGTGAGCGCGTGTGTGTGCGCGCTAGTGTGTGTGTGACTTGATTAGGGGCGAGGGGCACTATGGCACATTATGGACAGGAAAAGAAACATTTGTGATTAACATTTAAAAATACAATGTTTGTTAAGATTTTTCATCACTGGTCTTAATCAAGATATATCATTCAAAACTGGGTTCCACAGGAGTGTTTTGTGTACAACGCCCTGACAATGCTATGACGTCATGAACATGATGATTGTCACAATGCTATGACATGGCTGCAATACAAGTCTAAACTTAGTTCAGTGTTCGGAGATGTACCTTTATCACTTAAAACTAGAGAAGAGTGATTTTTGATGATAAATAGAAAGTCACCCTCGTGTCTACAGGTATCAACTATATCAAAACTGAATAGCCACGATTGACTTTTACAACCGTTCTTGTCAATTTTCAATGAACAATAAGGCCACTTATACAGCACCGAACTTCACGTCACACTGGCACGCTACATTCGTATACAACGTCATGGCCATTATGACGTCGGGTATCACCAATATTCATACCGCCAGTTGTATAAGGACTCGGTATAGCTGTATAACTGTCTTTATCTTCGAGCATTTGATTCAGGCGACGTTACGTTGTGTGTTTCAAATATACTGATACAAAATATAAACTTTACCCCTCCATTTAGATCTATATCACCAAAGGTAGCGTCGCCTGAACCAAATGCTCGGAGATAAATACAATTATACAGTGCACCTTGGTCAACAACCAGCAAACCTTCCCATGACTATCTATTGTGGTAGGAGAAACAGAGGGGAACGTCAGATAATGTGATCAGTGAGTACTGCGAGTTCATTCAAACAGTTTATGGCTTTGGAGATCCATTGCCGTCACCTGATCGATAGATCGATATCTGATCAGCGGATACCACTTAGGGGTAGATACCATCAGACGCTAGGCTACATACTGCTGAAGTCGCCGTCATGGAGGGAACTCTGGGATACCTTGGTGTGTCGCTGTTAAACTGGGCTCGCGGTAAATGACGCTGTTAAGGCTGTCATAGAGCTGAACAATATACTGACACGATTCGCTGTAATTTTCGAATTTCCCCACAAACATGTTCAGGTGCACATCATGAAAAACGCTGTCTCGAAAATGGCGTGTTTGCACGAAATTCATAACACGTTGTGAATGGAATAACCATTTTCTAAATTCCTATAAATTGGTTAACAATTAGCATCACCAAAATATAGGAATAGCCTTTCTTTCTGGGGAGACGGGGGCGTATTTATCATATATATTCAATGACCAGTTTTATTTGATTTAATAAAAGTTGAGTGTTTCATACCACATGGGACTACCAGACACAGAGGGTGTCGGCAGGGGTTTGGGACTATTATTACTAAGCCTATACTGGAAGTGTGAAGAATCATTTGTGTGGACGTGTGGACGTTTGAATATTGTCGTGGTGAAATTGATTTAAGAATGTGGATCACATTACAGAAACATATTCAACACGCCGCTTACATCGTTGACATATTTCTCACCATACACACTTCACACACAGATCGATCACACATCTCTTAGGATTCACACACCCACACACACTATACAAAGACAAGTCACTTGTCACAACACTGTTCGTGATCTCAGACACCACTAATGACGCCACTGCTTCGAGCAATGATGATAATCAATTATTTGTACGCATTCGTTCAAGCATTTCCAATTTCGCAACGTCTATGTATTTGGCTAATGAAGAGGTACTGTTTTTTCGTTGACAGTTATGTCGGTCGACTTTCCTTATTCACGGCAACATGTATACTTAAACGCACGCCTTGTTCACCCTATGCCTGGCATCTCGATGTCTTGACTGTCTTTAATTTCACTTATCGCCTAGTGTTGACAGCTACAGTGGGAATACGTGTTTCTAAACCGATTAAATAAATCCAATTTATCTTATTTGTCTGGCTCGGTATTACGATGAGGTCGCCCTTAGAGAAGTGTCTATAGGATTCTCTTTACAACAGCTCTGTGTGAAGGAATGCTCTCGTCATGTCTCTCATATACAGAGACACGCCAGCTTCAATATGGCATTAAGTTGATCCCCTGGTTATGAAGTCAGTGTCGTGTACCATTGTGACTATATGACCCGAGCATGTCACGTATTGAACACGTCCATGCAACGCGGGTGCTTGTAAATCCACTAAAGCGATTTTCCCTTTCACCGTGCGGACCTCGGAGAAGACAGGTCCCTTTCACACAGCCATGTCTTGACGGAAAACACTCCGGGCTTGTAAATAGTTCCTCTATGAAGTCTCGGTGCTGGAGTTTTGTTTGTAAATAAGGCTGTGTTGTGTCGTGCCGTAAACACAGGATCAAACTATACGGAACTTTGATCAACATAATATGGTAATGACACTGACAGCGTTACAGAAAATGTTCACACCTTCATGGCGTAGAGTAATATTCAATACGTTATGAATGTCAAACAGTGGATACATTCTATTTTCTTACACAGCGGGACATGAGGAATAATTTAACAATATTTCCAGAACATGCCAAAGGCTTTATGGCTGAATACGCTGACGATATAAAATACTTTGCATTGTTCAATGTCTCTGTTCCATGCCGATGCGGATATTGACCTTATTTAATGTGTTTATATTTTATTTATAATTAATACGCCATTTGGAAAAGGATGTATTTAGCGAACACGTCATGGATGATTTACGGGATACATAGTTTCTTGACATAATTCCAATTACAAAATTGCTTGTTACGTTCTACGGAATCAGATAACCGAGACAGTCACTGGATGTTTCAACGGATCGATATTTAAAATCGATATCATTGTCACACATACAAATATCGATGTTTGGATAAAATGTTTGTCGATCAAAGTTAAATAGTTTTTACGCCTAATGTCGTCTAGTCGCAATAATACATTGAACATGCAAAGCATCATTGGCTCTGTACTCTTCAGTATCGAAAATATGACAATCAGTTGATAATAAAAATATTCATGATATTTGTCCAATCGTATATATAATTTCTTTATTATTCAACAATAAGCTAGATTCGTGTGAGAGTTAAATAGTAGGAATGAATGGCCATTTAATTCCTGGCACCGAATCAACCGCCACAACAATAGCATGACGTCATCATGGTTAATATAACATCGACCCTTACATCAACGAACTAATATGTGTCGGTGGTATAGTGTTTCAGCCCTATGGATTAATACCACGTAGTATTGACATGTAAAATATGGTCCACGGAGTTAAGCTACCCTAAGGAATCAAAATACCTCGAAAAAGTCTTCTATGTTATAGGATATGCATATAGCGCACATATCCACGCAACTGGTGAATGCTCAAGGCGCTGGTATTTTTTTCCCTCGATCATTGGATGTCAATCTCACCGGCACATCGTGTTATCAATCTCAACTCCCTGGGGGAGGGGGGTGGGGTGTATACAACTCTTTACAGCCACTAGGCACAACGAGTTATTGAGGCTTTCTCATCCTGACGAGGTACCCATTCACAGCTGGGTGGACTGGGACATACAGTCACAGTTATCTGTCCAAGTTCACTGCACGTTGCTGTACCCGCAACGTTTTCATGTGGCCACCATCTGGTCATCTACCAACAGATTCGTGGGTGCACAGGTTTGTGTACTGTACACCAGGGGGTGTGACAACACTGACAGAGTCTGCACACAAAGTTGAGTCCAAGGTTTTTACACCCGGTAACAGGTGGGATCGATCCCGACACCTTAACCTCGCTGGATCACTAGCCTGGCGCCTTAGCCAGCCCGCCCCCCGCGCCAGAGTCATAGCACCATGTTACTTGGGAACAAACACAATACGATCAACGTGATCACACAGATAGTTGAGTTTGAAAAAGTACATATGTACATAGTACATTCATATTTGTTCATACGCTTGTTGATATTACGTACCGACTCTTGAATCACACGTGTGATATCGTCATACTGTATGACAGGTGTGTGAAGGTCTACGTGACCTCTGGGTCACCTCTGCCCTCTCCGACCCACCCAGCTGTGTGATAGTCGCTAATGGAATCAACCCGGGTGTATTTACCCTGCACTTGTACAGATAGCTGGAGGTTTATATCTCACTGTCATCAGGGTACATTCAAAATTACACACCCTTGGGTGTGAAGCGCGTAAGTCACAAATCAAGAGGAGTTAAGACACTTTGGTCACAAGTGGTCCTGTGTCGGGAGACCGCGTTTTAGTACTGACACCAGGCGGTTTTTAGAGTTTCCGTCCAGCTTGACACTAAAGCAACATATTTGCTGTCTACTTAGACAGGCGCTTTTATTAAACCATGCCTCTATTCACGCAGCTTTAAATGGGCACCCGGTCGGATAAGATGGTAATGTAACTTTCAGTCACCTGCCTCCAAAAGGAGATATAAGACACACTGTCGGAGTATTTATGTAATTCCCTTAAACCTCGATAAAACCGTTGTTTCAATATTTCACGGGATTCACAGTTCTTGTCATCCAGATGCTTTAAACCCAGACAAAACGATTATCCTGCTGTAGGACTTACATCACGCGACTGCCAGGGAAAGTTACAGCCTATTAACCGAGGATCATTTTGTGGGACTAAATCAAAGGAAACTCACCATTAAATCTCATTGTCGCCACGTTAGCTTCATTCTCACCCCTATAGCTATTGCGAGTTAAGTCCACAGAAAGCGTTTACCGTCCTGAGGGATCATCTGTCCCTTAATTGGGAGGGTAGTATGGGAGGGACATGTGTTCGCCCGTCACGGGAAAGTGTCCGCGTTCGCATCATCTCAGGACACTGCCATCAAGTCTGTCCAAAATGAGACAAACCTATAAACCTGGATACACAGAGCTCCTTGTGAACGAAAAGGATCTTCAAATCCGTGACCGTGGTGAATTGGCTTTGTCCTTGGAGTGAGTGAGTTAAGATTTAAAGTTATATCGGCAATATTTCAGCTATATCGTGACTACAACAAGTTTGTAGCTAAGGAGCTTCATCGTAAATACATGTAAATCAGTAAAAGCCTGTAAACGAAGGACAGTAAAACCAACTAGAATATCACAGACACAATAAATAGAACTAGTATCTACCCCTAAAACTGAATTTCAAATTAGGACAATACAATATAGAAAAACGGGCTATAGATCGCCAACAACCATTTAGATCACCATACTTGTGACCATGAGGACTTACAGTACTTTTGCTACCTGCATGGTACCTTGATTTATACCATCCCTTCAGCCGCTGGCGATTGTAGGAAAGTTAAGCCATAATTTAAAATCACACAAATGCTACGTGTAAAAATGCTGGTAGGTTGAAATGTACTTTGAAGGTTTGGGGACTTACAAATGTACGTATCCTTTGTCCGTGGAAGCCCTTTACCTTTACATCAGGTTGAACAGTAAGTGTGTTTGGTTTTACACATCAGAAATGGCCTTTTCACATAGTACCCGTGGGGTGTCTTACCCGGGTCTGACGAGCGGACGCTTTAACGACACAGTTATAAATACTGAACATAAGTAACCTCCATATATCTGCTGTAGCGGTCATTTTACTGACTGGATGTTGTTCCTGTCAATATTAATGTAATCTTATCTCAGTTACAACTCAACACGAACAATACCAGACAAAGTCACAGCACACTAAGCACGAAAATCCTTTGGGATTAGAGACCTTAAGAGCGGATTATAATCAATAACGGATTATCTCTCCAGTGTAGGTTACTTTAGTAAATCCTGCGACGTCATGATATTCAATTTATGTTTGAGGGGAGGGCGTTCAATGACATGTTGGTATTTTGTCTGAAACAGACATTATATTGCGCCCGTGAAGATCCGGGTTAGAAATGATCTCCATCAACCCATGCTTATCGTCAGAGGCGACTAACAGGATCTGGTGGTCAGGCTCACTGACTTGTATGAGACAACAACAAACAAACAAACAAACATTATTCTGCCGAGCACATGTAAGGGCATCTGGATGTTCAACAGCCAATGAAATCTCGTGTGACATAATGACCACCTGAAGACCATCATGATCTGATCAGTGTTATTCGCGTCAGTCCATCTTCATGACATAACGTTGCTAAGACCCAATTTGAAAACAGTCAAACCAACTCATCAACACCCGTAGCCACCGAGTAGAACGTTTTATCACTGTCCCATATTAACGCATGACGTATGATCTGAATCGATACCGATGTTTACTCTGACATATGTTAATGAAGTGTACTGACTTCATTCCCTGCTTTACCATATATGTAAATGTAAGGAGTGGATCCTAGCTGAAGTGGCAAGGTTGCTGAGGAACCACTTCACTTGGTCGGAAGGCTTCCAGAGAGCGGTACGCCTAACTAATACTGTATAACGTTGTGTCTCGACCGCCTATATAAACACCATGGTGATGACGATGGCGGCTACTGCAGCTGATAAAGACCAACAACGGGACAACCGCCAGCGTTCTGTACATGATGGACGATCTGTCACCTCCACAATATCCAGCAATCAACGCCGTGTTGTCAAGGCCATATCTGGCTGCATGATTCAAGGACGCATATAGAATCTATTGTCGTTCTGCGGGTCAGGGCTTCAACTGAGACTTGGTCAGAATGATACCGTTGATATACCGAATGTTATGACGCTAAAATGGTTGGTACTGTGAGCAATATATAATTGTAAGAGCAAAAGAATCTACACGTTTGAAACTTGAATTTGTACAATCGTTTACCAGCGTTGTCAAAACGTTACAAAAAAGGTAAAAAGGATTACTATGGTTTCACAAACACATCAACATTTCACATCACCATCGAGTAACCATTTCTTGTTACTGTTTTTTCACGTTTAACACACATGGAAGTAACGTTACGGTGACCAGGTTCAGGGACTTTATTGGAGAGACGAAATATGTGATGAGATATGACGTTTTTGACATGATCAGATCTGACGTTTTTGAAGCGATGAGATATGACGTTTTTGACGTGATGAGATATGACGTTTTTGACGTGATGAGGTATGACGTTTTTGACGTTATGAGATATGCCGTCTTTGGCGTAATGAGATATGACTTTTGACGTGATGAGATATGCTGTTTTCGAAGTGATGCGATATGTCGTCTTTGACGTGATGAGATATGACGTTTTGAGGTGATGAGATATGCCGTCTTTGACGAGATGAGGTATGACGTTTTGACGTACTGAGATATGCCGTCTTTGGTGTAATGAGATATGACTTTTGCCGTGATGAAATATGCTGTTTTCGAAGTGATGAGATATGTCGTCTTTGACGTGATGAGATATGCCTTCATTGACGTGATGAGATATGGCGTTTGACGTGATGAGATATGGCGTTTGACGTGATGAGATATGACGTCATTGACGTGATGAGATATGGCGTCTGACGATTTTGACGTGGTGAGTGGTGACGAGATATGACGCACTGCGATATGACGATTTTGACGTGATGAGATCGTTTTGACATGATGAGATATGACGTTTGACGTGATGAGATATGACGTTTTTGACAAGATGAGATATGACGTTGTTGACGTGATGAGATATGCCGTCTTTGACGTGATGAGATATGCCGTCCTTGACGTGATGAAATATGCCGACTTTGACGTGATGAGATATGGCGTCTTTGACGTGATGAGATATGACGTTTGACGTGGTGAGATATGCCGTCTTTGACGTGATGAGATACCCCTTGACGTGATCAGATATGACGATTTTGACGTGATCAGATATGACATTTTTGACGCGCTGAGATATCCTGTCTTCGACGTGATGAGATATGACGTGTGACGTGATGAGATATGACGTTTTTGACGTGATGAGATATGACGTTGCTGAGGTGATGAGATATGCCGTCTTTGGCGTGATGAGATATGACGTTTGACGTGATGAGGTATCCCGTCTGTGACGTGATGAAATATGCCGTCTTTGACGTGATGAGATATGCTGTCTTTGACGTGATGAGATATGACGTTTTGACGTGATGAGATATGGCGTCTTTGACGTGATGAAATATGCCGTCTTTGACGTGATGAGATATGGCGGCTTTGACGTGATGAAATATGCCGTCTTTGACGTGATGAGATATGGTTTTTGACGTGATGAGATATGACGTTTTTGACGTGATGAGATATGACGATTTTGATGTTATGGGATTTGACGTTTTTGACGCGCTGAGATATGCTGTCTTTGACGTGATGAGAAATGACGTTTCACTTACATCGTGCATATACGAGTGTTCCTGGTCGTTTCTACTAGCCAGGGTTAACCGTGGTTTTACTGCTAACTCGCTAGGATGCCACGCCGCAGTTCAACTGTAACTCGCCCAGGCAAAGAGAAAATTCACTCCGAGCCAACCAGTCTGCGTTCTACCCCCTTGATCTCAAGCGCTAGGCCGGGTAAACAATCCCGAAATTCGGTACGACGATCATCTGACGACGTCATGTCAAAATACGTACTATGTACCCGGTTGTCGTTTGTTGACGTATTTCCTACACACTGAAGAAATCTCAACTTGCTTCCCCCCCCCAGTTAATGTTTACGTCCCAAGGTATAATGTTTTGCATGAGAACCAGGCAGACTACGGGATTTGATCGCAGTTCCACTGAACCGAGGTCCATAAATCATATCTAAAAATACACCTGTACTTTAGAACGCAGTTTAGGTATGTATAGTTAGTTTCCGGCATGAGATCCTAGGGAAGATTAGACCTCCACTGACCCGACCTCTGGGTACTGCTTACTACAAGTACTGTATATATGGTTTATATACGGACCGTCAGTATATTATATATCACAATTAATCAGAGTATGATCTATCACAAAGACTCACTATATGATGTAATGTACGGACCGTCAGTACACTGTATATCACAATTGATCAGAGTATGATCTATCACTGTATATCTATCACAAAGACTCACTATATGATGTAATGTACGGACCGTCAGTACACTGTATATCACAATTAATCAGTGTATGATCTATCACAAATACTCACTTTATGATCTAATTGATGGACCATGGACCGTCAGTACATTGTATGTCACACTTAATAGGTATATGTTCTATCACAAACACTCGTTATATGATCTAATATAGGGACCGTCAGTGTAGAGTGTCCCAGTTATTCAATATATGGTCCATCACAAATGACTGTTTGCATACCCTATATCAAGGACCGCCAGTATATCACCTACCCCCACGAGCCCAATATAAGTTAGATCAGAGTTACCAAGTGGGACTCCCCACAAACACCCGATGACCGCTCCAGCAATCAATTGGTGTTCGATCCATCCCAATCATGCTGATTAGGTCAATACAAACGTACGTACACAGCTGTAGAATAAGTGTTCACTCACCGTTTGCCTTGGTCATAAACGGATTTACTGGCAGGAGTAATGCGTGTGTAATAAAGCGGACACCTACTTAATCAGACCAATCCCAGAGAGTGTGTTAATACTAACCGATCTTACAACACATGCCACTGTTTGTACTGTCTGAGTCGTGTGTCACTTCATGAAGTATCACAGGTATATTACAAACAGAAGCAACTAAATCAGGGGAATTAAGTACGACAATTCTCCCTCACACGCCAATTTTCTATTGTGTTTATTGTTTACAAAACGACCCATGGCAACGTGACGTCATCACAATGACGCTGTAAATACCTCGCGATGACGCAATATTGTACATGACCGTCCACACTGTTTGATGCCACGTCTTTCCTGCCATAGCCTGGATGAGCTCATGTTTATATGCTGTATATTTGTGATTATATAATTTTTTAATCATTATGTCATAAATAAGACTACAACCGATAAACAATAACTGTCTTTAGAATTGAAATTACTGCTTATCGTTCCCTGTGAAACAATAGGGAACGTCCCTGGCCATTTTTTAATTAGTTCACTGGAAACAATCTTCAATCGCTGGTACCTCGAAGGTCACGGTTTCAGAACAACTTTCTGTGATCCCACATGATCTTATCAGGAGAGACGCTCTGACCCACAACCACCCAGCTCTGTGGCAATAGCCTTGAACTATATAAATGTTTTGTATGGAGGTTTTGTCTCTCAATCAGTATACTACACGCCACCGCCGTGTTGTTCTCTCATACCCGGGGTCACATACAACAGTCGCAGTGCTGGACCCACACTAATGAGAAGTCGCTGTGTGACAGGAGATCTACCCGGGGTCACATACAACAGTCGCAGTGCTGGACCCACACAAATGAGAAGTCTCTGTGTGAGAGGAGATCTACCAGGGGTCACATACAACAGTCGCAGTGCTGGACCCACACTAATGAGAAGTGTACCCTGCTGTGTGAGAGGAGATCTACCCGGGGTCACATACAACAGTCGCAGTGCTGGACCCACACAAATGAGAAGTCTCTGTGTGAGAGGAGATCTACCCGGGGTCACATAAAACAGTCGCAGTGCTGGACCCACACAAATGAGAAGTCCACCCTGCTGTGTGAGAGGAGATCTACCCGGGGTCACATACAACAGTCGCAGTGCTGCTGGACCCACACAAATGAGAAGTCTCTGTGTGAGAGGAGATCTACCCGGGGTCACATACAACAGTCGCAGTGCTGGACCCACACAAATGAGAAGTCCACCCTGCTGTGTGAGAGGAGATCTACCCGGGGTCACATACAACAGTCGCATTCCTAGACCCACACAAATGAGAAGTCTCTGTGTGAGAGGAGATCTACCCGGGGTCACATACAACAGTCGCAGTGCTGGACCCACACAAATGAGAAGTCCACCCTGCTGTGTGAGAGGAGATCTACCCGGGGTCACATACAACAGTCGCAGTGCTGGACCCACACTAATGAGAAGTCTCTGTGTGAGAGGAGATCTACCCGGGACCACATAAAAGAGTCGCAGTGCTGGACCCACACAAATGAGAAGTCTACCCTGCTGTGTGAAAGGAGATCTACCCGGGGTCACATACAACAGACGCAGTGCTGGACCCACACAAATGAGAAGTCTACCCTGCTGTGTGAGAGGAGATCTACCCGGGGTCACATACAAAAGTCGCAGTGCTGGACCCACACAAATGAGAAGTCGCTGTGTGAGAGGAGATCTACACGGTGTCACATACAAAAGTTGCAGTGCTGGACCCTTACAAATGAGAAGTCGCTGTGTGAGAGGAGATCTACCCGGGGTCACATAAAACAGTCGCAGTGCTGGACCCACACAATTGAGAAGTCGCTGTGTGAGAGGAGATCTACCCGGGGTCACATAAAACAGTCCCAGTGCTGGACCCACACAAATGAGAAGTCTACCCTGCTGTGTGAGAAGAGATCTATCCGGGGTCACATACAAAAGTCGCAGTGCTGGACCCACACAAATGAGAAGTCTATGTGTGAGAGGAGATCTACCCGGGGTCACATACAACAGTCGCAGTGCTGGGCCTACACAAATGAGAAATCGCTGTGTGAGAGGAGATCTACCCGGGGTCACATAAAACAGTCGCAGTGCTGGACCCACACAAATGAGAAGTCTACCCTGTTGTGTGAGAGGAGATCTATCCGGGGTCACATACAAAAGTCGCAGTGCTGGACCCACACAAATGAGAAGTCTCTGTGTGAGAGGAGATCTACCCGGGGTCACACACAACAGTCCCAGTGCTGAACCCACACACATGAGAAGTCTACCCTGCTGTGTGAGAGGAGATCGTGCTGTAGTAATGAGAAAAACCCAACAACCGCGGCGACGACAATGATGATGATAATGATACATTCCAATGAATTTGATAAACATAACAGAACAGCAACGATGATGACGACGACAATGACGATGTCGACGACGACGACGACGACGACGATGATGATGATGATTTTTATAACATTCTTTAGCGAGTGAAGTATGTAGTCCAGTTTTCCGAAATGGTTTGGTTTGGTTGTTGTTTTACGCCGCACTCAGCAATATTCCAGCTATATGGCGGCGGTCTGTAAATAATCGAGTCTGGACCAGACAATCCAGTAATCAACAGCATGAACATCGATCTATGCAATTGGAATATAATGTATGTGTTGACAGGTGTCAACAAAGTTCAGCGAGCCTGACCACCCGATCTGAGCTGATGATGGCCTCATTCAAGCCCGGATAATCCGAACCATCTTTGATGCGTTTCTGTCGATTTATCTATAAACAGTGATAAACAAAAATGGCGAATAACTCTTTCCAGAATTACAAGAGATCGCTGCAAAACAATTTCATTGCGAAGTCCGACTCTAAGAGAATCATGCGTTTCAGGGTCAACATTGAACTAAACGTTTCAATAACAGAGCATTTTAGCATTATTCCTTGTTTAGAATGCTGTCCACGTAAAATTACGGTATGATAACGATTAAAGAGGATCTTCTTCAACAACGTCCAATCCTATGGAATCACATCAACACATGTACACATTGGGAGTGAGGTGTACGTCCACGTGGCGATGAGTGAGTGAGTGAGTGAGTTGAGTTTGTATTTGCACCGTTTGTAGCAACATTCCAGCATAAATGGGCCCCAAGCGTTGCAGCGATGAGGGGTATTGAACCCGGGTCGACCGCTTCAACCACTAGGCTACCCCCACGGCCTGATGCTGTGTTGCGTGTAAAGGGCAAGAGTCGTTTTGGGCAGTTTGGTTTCTTTGTCACGTCAAGTAATATCGCAAGATACTCCTCGATACAAAATACACTGGTGGAAATACACCGAGGGACGTCCACCCATGACGCTGTTTAATGCTAAACCTGCGCCTGTAGGTGTAACAGTTCCTACACGCTGTATTTACATTGCAACTGAAATACATAACATATACACTATTTAAAATGGTGAGCGGTTGACGTGGGTCGATCAAAAAGTACGTAGACTAACTGTATTCTCGATGTCAAATGTTTGAAAACCTTCCATTTTATTTCGAAGGAATCTATAGCAAAGTCATGTCCAAAATTTCACAAATGTGGGTAAAGTGGTCAACGATATATTAGTCATCACAACACATTGGGGTATAATATTGCTAACAAAAGTGCAGAAAATGAAAAACGATCCGTCGTTTGGTACCTCTTGGATAATGGTATGCCCTCAGAGTATATCATATAAAATATGTTCAGTATAGTATTGGATGACTTCCCGTCATAATCATAGTCAAAGATTTGGATTGCTTAATTTATATCTAATTGTGGGCTGTTTTTTAAGGACACTCCCATTTCACTCTTCCTAAAACATTGTGTCCAGATATTCAAGCTGGTACTGTTTACAAGATATTGTGAGCTGACACTTGTGTGACCATTCAGTGTTTAGTTTGAACCCTTGGCATCAAAGATAAATAAGTGAATACATTAGAATAAGTTATGACCTTATGATTATGTCATCTGAAAGGGGATGGGTAGTGTCTCGAAAAGTAAGCTCTGTCTCGAAAAGGGGTGGGGGTGGGGGTGGGGGTGTCAGGGTCAACATGAAGGGGGGGTGGGGGTGTGTGTCTTTAGCAAGCCATTGTAATTTCAAATTGCTTTTTATTAACTTTAATATCCATGGGACTTCTATCTTCTTGCATATTTTGTATCCTGAAGTTTTTGATGCATTTATTGTAGACTATGCGTTTTCTGAGGGTACCAAGATTAAAGGTCAAACAAAACGGGGCGTGAGACTGGAACGTGGCAAAACCAAATTGCTTGAGCTTGGCAGATATTATGTCGAAAAATAAACATAAAAATAACTACATTTGTATCGTTTTCTTGGTGACTCTACATACTTTTTGATCGCCCCTCGTATTGAGTCGTCCCTGACGCCACTTCCTTGTTTTTTCGAATATTCCGTTAAGATAAGTACTCCTTACAAACATCTCCAACAAATAAAATGTCAATTTGTTTACTAAAGATAAAAGTGAGTGAGTAAATATTTAGCATCACATCGGCGATATTGCAGCCATATGGTGACGAGAACAATTTAAATGTCAATATTAAAATCAAGAAATTTAGAACGTAAATACCTGTCATCGATGGACAGTACACATGCTAGATTATCACAGCTCTTAATTTAAAACTAGAATTCTATCATACCAAACAAATCACTAGAGACGACAGTACAATATACAAAAACGGGCTATATATCATCAAGTGGAGGTTGATCAACAAAAGATGAAAGTGTGTGAGTGAGGTTAGTTTGACGCTGCTTTTAGCAACATTCCAGCAATATCAGAGCGGAGAACACCAAGTATGGACTTCACACACTTCACCCATGTTGGGAATATAACATGGGTCTTGTGGTTGACCAGCGAATGCTTTAACCACTAAGCTACGCAACCGCCCAACTAAAAACAAGAACATTCTCGGGTTTTCTGCTGTGAGCCCTTCACAAATTTAGCAAAGATTAGCCTGACGATAGAGATGGACAGAGCTGTTCCGAGAATCTAAGTTGTGGTCACTCTGAAACCATATTAGGTACAAGTACATATATAAATCAAGTATAAACAGGCATCTACTTCAATATATACTAAAAAGCTACTTTTCCGTTATCGTTTGTTTGTAATACTTTGCCACATGTTTTGCCTTACACAGTTTTTATGTACTAATTTTATATATGGGAGGTGTTCTGATTGACATTTTTTGCAAGTTGGCGGACGACGAAATGTACAGAAGAAATGTCTCCCTCTTGGCCGTCAGCTGTATACGGATCTGCTCTGAAACGTCGTTTTCCTATATGATCCTGGTATTTTATAACTTTGTATTCATAATTATTTGCCCTCTGTGGCACAATATGAACTTCAAACATACAGAATAGGAACTTCTTGCAGAAGGAACAGTTTTCATTTGTTATTGTGATTTTTGCGAGGTTAAATAGACATTCTTTACCTTAGAATAAATTAACCATTAATGCCGTTTTTTGAGACTTATTAGTCCTATGTCATAACGTGACATTGAATGAGTGAGTGAGTTAGTTAAACTTTTTCGTCACATCGGCAATGTTTCAGCCATATCGTGACGACAAAACGTTATATACTAAGAACAAATATATTTATACTTTTTAAAAGACCTGTCAGCGAAGGACAATATAACGACTAGATTACCACAACATTTATTAAAACTAGTTTGAGTTCAGTGTAAAATGCTAAATCACTCAAAACAACACAATATGAAATCGGTCTATAGATCGCCAGCAACTGAAGGTAGATCACCATGCTAGGGACCATGGGGACGTACAGTACCTTTACTACCTGCATGGACACTAGCTGGATTTACACCATCCCTTCAGCTGTGGGCGAGGTTTGAGCATTTTAGCCATACATTAAAACTGCAAACATTCTACAATTAAAATTCTGGCATTGATCAACGTACATTGACTGATGTGGTCTTAAGTACCCTCTTCGGAGGACAATTATGAACATAACATGGAATCATAAAATATAACAGGGTTATATGAGGACCAATAGGTGTGTATCGTGTCGCCTTACCTGTGTTGAGTGTAATCCGGCCTGGGGCAACACGCTCTGCGACCAGTATCCCGTGTGCAGCCACACAGCGTATATCCCATGTATGTGGCAGAGACTTCACTGTATATCCCTCCACCACAACTCCTCACACCGCGCGTACCGTGCGAATCCGCCAGGCACCTGCCGCGTGTCGCCACAATCAACGTGACAGGACCTGCAGTGACTTTCTCCGTCAGTGGGCGGGTTTGTGTCGGCGACACTTTGCAGTTTGTGTAACTTCTCATGCACGCGACGCAGCATGGAAGTGTTGACATAAGCGTCGTAAACGCCCCGTAGTGTCTTTATATCGTTTATACACAACCTGCTAACGTATTATTGTCACGTACCTCGCATATCTGTCAGAGTTACAGTTAAAGATGGACACGCTTCTTACAGATCGGCTGAATAAGCCTTGTAATCGATCTGACAGTGTCCAAACCTTCTTCAAGATCAGTTTTGTCCATTCTATTTAAGACATAAGGGGCTACAGATATGAGGGTCAACACTGTCCACGTGACACACATATTCCATCAAGGAAGTCACAATGTCCAGGTCATATTGGTCACTGCGAGTGAACGTGTGTTTAATGCGAGCTTCAGTGATTTATTCCTACACCGGGCTTGCGACCTAGCTACGACCGAAAATTAGCCTCTGCTCGCTATTACTCGCCAAGACTCGCAATACCATCGCAAATTAGCCTCAACATTGTCTCCGTGGTTTCAAACATGGGCTCTTTGGTCGCAATTGCTCTCCATTGGTCGCAAATGTTTTTAACTGTCGAAAACACTGGCAAAAGCTGTGCGATCGATGACAGTTTCAAATGTGGTCGCAATGAGATCGCACAGGTCCCAATGCACTCTCAGTTCGGTCTCATTGATCGTAACAGACTCCCCATTCGGTTGCATCAATGATCGTACAGTCTTAGGAGATTTTCAGTCGCTAGGTATTGCTCTTACTAATCCTGTTTGAGTTGCAACTCGATCTCATACACTCTCAGCGATCGACGATGGTGACAACGATCGCCACAGGGCTTGCATGTCGATATCTAATGGATGCAAGGGGGTTGCAACTGGGGCACGCTTCTGTATACAGTTATTTACCCTAAACAAAGTCAAAATACAAAAAATGTACCCGGTACCCAAAAAGGCGGACGAGTCCATATTCTGCAATCCAACACCGAAACCGTATGTAGTTGTTCCCGTTGAACTGATTGCGAGTGGTGTTCATGTGCATCGCGAAATATCCGTTACTGTGTATTCTCATTACTTACATAGCGCAATCAAATGTATCTAATACAAAAGTATGACAGTTCCGGTCAAGAATACGACACAATGGGAATGGAATCGCCCTAGGGTACGTTTCTGTATTTTCATTATGGCCAAGGTACGTGCCGACAACGACCCCTTCAGCGCAAACCGCCTCCGTGGTGTAGTGGTTAGAGCGTCCTCCCGGAGAGCAGAAGGTCGCGGGTTCGATCCCCAGCCGCGTCATACCAAAAGACGTTAAAATATGGTACTTGTTGGTCCCTGCCTGGCGCTCGGCATTAATAGGTACAACAAGGACTGGTCGGCTCGGAGTCAGTATAAAGTGTCTGAGTGGGGTATTCATGCTTCACTGCGTCATGGTATCTCAGTGGGCTAGCACTATAAAACCAGCTTAAGTCTGGGTTAGTACAAGCAGCCGCACATACACATACACACGCATGCACGTCGTCATATGAGCGAAATATCCTCGAGCACGACGTTAAACCCAATTTCACCTGACCTCACCCTTCAGCGTAGCTGGGTACACTACACTCATATTGACTCGTAAACTAGAAGCGACTCTATTGAGACCCGATTGACATCTATGAGACCCATGAGAGGGGTCACATAATCAGGTCGCAGTAAACTGGGGAATTTTCTGTTATCTGTCGTAATTCAGTCGCAAATGATTTTTGGTGTAACCGCAAATAAGAGACAAGATAATACTTTATTTTCACGTGGGAAATTTGGTTTACATTCATAAGAACTCTGGAGCATTCAACGATCAGAAAAAAGCACTGACAGTATTAAAACACAGTATTAATATTAAGATTGACAACAATAATGTACATTATTTGGCAACAATAATGTACATTATTAACATAAATACTAAACATTTAAAACTTAGCCTCATGCACATAAGGGCAATGTACGCAGTAAAAAAAGAGAAAACATGCGAGGAGTAAAATGTTAAGACTTATTAAGAAGTTTGAGGTTGCATGGTACAAATGATTTGGAGGTTCTGTTAACTTTGTAAAGAGGAGTTTTGAAGCGGCGGCCGGAAGGAAGTACTTCAAACTGATTATGTAAGAGGGGGGACGTATCAGCCCGATTTGCAGATGCTTTCTTTTCAGCCCGGGACTCATATAGGGCAGTCAAGATATGGAGGGGGATACCGCAAACTTTACTAGAAAGTTTTACAATTGAGTTGATTTTGTTTTTTAGCTTCAGGGGAAGATTACCGTACCATGCTTGTAAACAAAATGTGATAACACGTTGAATAAAAGTTTGATAAAATACGCTTAACATGACTTGGTCAACATTAAAAGAACGCAGCTTGCGGAGAAAATATAGCCTCTGTTGACCTTTAGAGTATAAGGCATGAATACTGGCTTTCCAAGACAGTTTATTGTCGAGTATAGTTCCCAGGTATTTGTTTTCCTCTACCACATGCACTTCCCCGTCGCTGAGTTCTGGTTCTAGAGGTTGTTTACTTGTACGAAAGTCTATAATCATTTCCTTTGTCTTGGTGACATATAATACAGGATAGTTGTCTTTACACCAAGAGGGCGTAGGGGTAGTCTAGTGGTTAAAGCGTTGGCTCGTCACGCCGAAGACCCGGGTTCGAATCCCCACATGGGTACAATGAGTGAAGCCCTTTTCTGGTGTCCCCTGCCGTGATATTGCTGGAATATTGCTAAAAGCGGCGTAAAACCAAACTCGGTCAGTCAGTTTACACCAAGAAGTGAATCTATCAATTTCGTTTCTGTAATCGAGTTCAGAGCTTTTGAGGAGGCCTGTTAATGCTGCATCGTCTGCGAACTTGAACATGAAGGAATTGAGTTTATCACTCACACAGTCATTGCATAGAGGGTAAACAGAGCGGGGATAATACACATCCCTGGGGAGCACCAGTATTCGTGAGTGTTAATTCAGAAGAGGAAGAGTTCACCAGAACACGTTGTAACCGACGTATTAGGCAGGACTGGATCCAACGTATAAGAGTGCTATTCAGTTCCATAGCAAACACTTTTTTGCATCATTAAGGAATGGAGATCAAAGGAACGACTCACTGCGACCCTCTGCGAGTTTACAATCGCGATGGTCATAACACGATCGTAGCGGGATAGCGGTTCGGTGTAACCGTACCCTGACTTCGAGTACGACTTGCGTGTATTTTGTGTGCCTCCCGGGAATCGAACCCCCGATCCTTTCAGGCAGATGCGCTATCTACTACACCACGGGTGGTTTTGGGTGTTGTTCTTTTCAACAATTGGTCATTAAATTCGTTATATAATTCCGGTCACAGGGCAGGGTTACAACAACTACACACATTTTGGTGTCGGACATCCAGGGATCGAGGGGCGGTGGGGAAGCCTAATGGTTCGAGCGTAAAACCAAACTCAGTCAGTCAGTCAGTCCAGGGATCGAACCAACTACCTCTGCTCTCAGTCAGACACTTTACCCACTAATATTGCTATGCCAGTGATTGTTTAAAACAGTTCTTTTCTGAAAATACATCGCATGAAGCTAAGCAGCTGACCGGGATACTTAACTACAATGGTTAAACGTCTCTGGGTATGAGGCGACAGGGAATCGAACCACTACATCTTGGTCAGGCAGACGCTCTATCCACTGCACTGTCCCCAATATCACTTGCAACAGACCGTACTGCTTTTTGCCAGCACATCAACGGTTATTCGATTTTTTGGCTCAAGCCCAATCAAGCCTGAGTTCAGCAATTAAAGTACTTTACATTTGCCAGGCCGAGGTAGCTTCTACACCATTAAACATGTGGGGATTACGCGCCATAGTGTGTCCACTAAGGACGTTTAACACGAATGACCTAAACCTTTACAGTAAACACACTGTCCTGATATGTATGGAATCATTGCCACATGTACCCAGTATCCATTCACCACCAGAGACATCATTTATGTCCGTCTACAAGCGACGGACACCGAAAAGCCCTGCAATTAAACCACACCTGTGCAGTAATTATACGGTCAGTGATAACAGACATAACTGTAGTAACATATCTCTATCTTGACGGTTGCACGAAACCAAATGTTTTCCTATAACTTTCCATAGTAACATTACATTGTCTTAAGCAATAACCGACCAGGTCAGAGCCACTAAATGTATATATATGCACAGTATGGCCTGAGAGCCACAATAAAAACACAAATATTGGCCAGGTTAAGCAACTCATTTTCCAAATACAGGAAGCTGTTCACACCAACCCCAGTTCCGCATCAAATGGCACCAACCTGAACATATTCTGCACACATTCAGCATAAGTCATTTTGTTAAAAATAACAACTATAAATATTGAAACATATGGTTAGTTTTAATTGCGGGAAGTATGTACATTTAAAAACACAAAAATCTGTCACCAAATCATCCAATCACAGCTGACAGACGATTCTGCCTGCACCGAGCTGACCGCTGAATCACTTTCTCCGTTGGCAGCGAATTAGGCTCAATATCACGCCATACCCGCTCTGAGGCACAACAGTTGGTGTTGGGTCACTGTAGGGAGCTATCCATAGCGAACATACATTGAAAGCATGTCATCTGATAAGAAGCGGCCATTTGGAAATTTAATACCTTACAAAGAACCATTGAGCTAAGCCGGAAATGATTCATTTGTTTGTAGAAAGTAGTCGTTTATCGAATTCATATCTGCCATGATGGTTGTGTTGATATATTGAATGAAACGTGTATTTATACCTCATGTCAGATATAGTTTCACTTCATTCAGATGTCATGTATCTAAGATATGATTAATGTATTGCACATTGATAGTGTCTATTTCTTCATAAGCACTCACATTTATCATATTAATCAATTAGACTGGAGATATGGACATAACAGTAGGATTACTCGATTGACATTTTCCAATCTTTGTCAATTTGTCAGCATACCAAACATATCCTGCGTAAAAGCATAGCATAAAATGACGTGTCGCAGTAGGACATGGTAATGTTTCACCAGTTCCACGTAGACCGATTTCACGTCGGTCGTAGTAGATCTGTCAGTGGCGGATCCAGAGAGGAGGTTTAGGGGATTCGAACCCACCCACACACACCCTTTTCAAAATGAGTAAAGACAACATTGAAATTAACGTTTTATAATGGCGGAGCCATGGTAGGGTTCAGGAGGTTAGAACCTCCTTAACCTCCCTCTTTGAAAATTTCTGGATCCGCCTATGAATTCACTAAAATCATTGCTTAGTGTCAATGAACCTTCATTATTGCAACAATATGAAAACAACCTGTAAATGATGAAATATTACACGATAATGACAATAATTCACATATAGCATATGTTATATTTGCGATTACGGTACACTTTCTCGGTAAAGTACACATTCTAGTACTTTTGTTGGCTTGAGTCAAATCCGGGATTCGAACCCACACCCTCAGATTAAGACACGTAATCGCCAGCACACAAAGTCAGCCACCTAACCCACTCAGCCACCTTGACTTCCAAGAAACATAGAAGTCACACAAATGATAGTCTACACCACCGATTTTGTACAATCTGTTCTTTACCGAGAAAATGTAATCCCAAGTATAACATATGCTACATCTGATCACTTTCTAAATGACATTGTGTATTCATTACAATTCACATTGTTGCGTGTGATGACTAATCTTGAATGATAGGTCTTGTCAACACATACAATATTGCAGCCATACAATGACAGCCAGCAATGTACCATAGCCCACGCTACACCCTCCAACAATAATTATTCATTTGAAACCAAGTATGCGATGATAGTGCAGTGTTGGCCATGACACAGAAAAATTGCTTATACAAATGATCTCAAATATGTAGTGAATTTAAAAGCTTACATCACTGTTGACGCAATGCTACTGGGCCCTTAGTTCAAATATTCTAAACTTCAGTTTCTGTGTGATGACTAGTTATTTTATTGCTCGGTGCTGACTCAATACCTGTCCTGCGTTGTGTTTTTTGTCGTAATTAAACAACAACAGTTGATGTCTTGATGGAGTTCCAAACTGAAATTGACTCCCAAATACGTTTCCATTACTCCCTCTCATGACACCAGGGAATAATGATGACTCCTGAATGCTTATGCTTAGGGCTAGACTGTACTGTGTACACTATCAAGTCCACACCAGACAATCTACAGATTGGTATTGTCAAACTAAAGATTCAGAGTGGTGGCTGGATAGTTGAATTTTTAATGCCAAAAACAGCAATATTTCAGCTATATGTAAATAATTGAGCCTCGATAAGACAATCCAGTGATCAACAGCATGGCCAGTGATCTACACAATTGAATACTATGCCATGTGTTAACCAAGTCGGTGGCCCAGACCACCTATCCTATTAACTAGTCACCTTATAGAACAAGTATGGGTTGCTGAAGACCACATCTAACCCGGATGTTCAGGAGTACTGTAATGCTATAGAGCAATATGGCAGCTTCAAACGATGATTTGCTCTACATACAATATATTCTGGCAAAATGCCATCGACTTCAACACATCCAAATTTCTCTCCTGAACAGTTGGCAACAGTTTATGTTAACATCTGCCTCTTGAGGATGTGGGTTTAAATCCTAGATAGGACTCAACCCAACAAAACTACTAGAATCTGTACTGAACTAAAAAGAGTAATCCCAAATATAGCATGATTACTAAAAAAGTGTCATGCCAAACAAAGCATGCTATAATTCATCAAGCACAGAAAAAGAAACTACCCCATAGCATGATTTAACTTCTGACTGCGATTTTATTGGGATACAGAACAGATCAGCACCTTAAACGGCATATGTATACACCCCAAGAGAATATTTTGCAGCTCACGATGGTGCCTGGAATCCTGATATTGGAATCTGTATGTGTTGTAATGAGCAGCAACACTTCAAACTACAACTAGAAGATCAACACCAATGTTTGGTATTCGTAATAATTGACATTGGCGGATCCAGCACCTGCTGTGTTGAGTTGAGTTAAGGTTTACCTCAAATCGGTATTATTCCAGCCATATAGCGCGTGATCAATTCTAAATTCAAACACATTTAAATACAAAGTCAAATGTCACCTGTCTAACCAATCTCTATGATATGTCATTACATCCCAAATACGAAAATCGATGCTCATGATGTTAATCACTGGATACTGTGGTTCAGACTGGACTATTTACTGACGTTGGATATTACCGAGTGCGTTAAATAAAGATACAAATAAAGCAAACTATGCGTGGGAGACCAACTTCAGTTTTGACAGTTTCTCTGCCATCTCGGTTCCTCTCTTCAGTATTTCACCCAGAGCATCATCAGATCATACAAACACTTCCCTCACGAGATAGAAAGCTGCATTTGTCTGTGTAGACAACCAAACAACCAGCCATTGAAATGAGAGCCAACACAGTCACAGTTTCGTTGTTTATTTTACGACTGCTTCAAATTGTAAAGAACACGTTTTAGTGATATGATGAATCCAATGTGCCAACATCAGGCTGTGGTGCCTTTGTTAGGTGAGCTCTAGTGTATCGTGTTCAGTTATGGTCAGTTTGGCTTAAAAGCGGATTAATGAATTGCAGTCTAACTCGAAAACTACTAAATATATAATACCCAATTAAATCAAAACATCAGACCAACTCTGTGATTCTTTTGCAGAATTTATGTCCTAATAATAAAAAAAAGTTGTTTCATTGAACATTAAATGTTTAGTAGTTTTCGAGTCAGATTGCATTTCTACCGTCCGCTTTTGATCCAAACGGACTATAGTCATATCCATACTTGCCAAAAGGCCATGAAACAAATATCAAGTGACACATGCTAGAAAGTGTTTACTTCTTTGCAGGCAACCGAATTAAGAATTGCTTTGAGGCCTTAACGAAGTTCATTCCACTAGCATTTGGTTCAACTTTCACTTTGGATATTCCGGCCTGGGAGCGCCGCTATGTAACATATTTGGACTAAAACAATAACAACAAAGATATGTTAAAAGGTGTCTACAATCCATATTTCCTCATGTCCAAGATTTTTTTATGGATTAAACGTCTTTTTTTAATTTCTCTTAATCCATAAAAATATCTTGCACATCAATGTACAACTTCTAAATGCCAGTGGAAGACATAGTATTTCCTTAGTTTGTGTCCTTTTGTAACATCTAATTGACACGTGTGTTGTTTTATTTCAACTTACGCTTGTCATAGTGAATATCTCTGCAAAGTTTCAAACAGTTATGTTTGACGGTACTAAGAGACACACATCATCAGGGCCTTGTATGAGTGGCAATTCTAGAAGTTGAGACGTACAATATGGAACACGTTTTTTATGGATAACAACTTCTTTATTTCGTGAGTGCGACGTTTCGATACATATTCTTGTACCGTTGTCAAGCAAGAGTGATACATAAAGTGGAGGAGCTGCATATTTATACTGAATATAACAATATATATATACTATAGTTCATTGTAACTACTCCTGTATTTATACACCCCTGGCTTCCTTTGTCTATCCTTTGTGTACTCACTGGCTTCATCACCTTACTGCTTAACCAATTATGGCAATTATGCTGTTTTCTTTGTCAATTACAATGTATGTTGTTTCATTGTTAATAGGAACATACTTTGAATGATGTGGTTGTACACACCATCAACGACAAACAAATATTTTACACGACTTCAACCAACCTTGAGGGTACAGCCATTGACAATCAGTTTAGGATTTATTCGACCAAAGTTAAAATTAACTGCTTAATGACAGTACTTAATACAATTTTATCAATCAAATCAATTTCTTTAAAAAAAATAAGTTCATGATTAAATCCTTCAATGTTAGTGATTTCAAATATTTATCCCGTGTGATGGAAAAATCAACACAGTCAACATACACTTCAAACCCAAGTAGGTATAACCAATATTTGGTTAAATTTCCTTTAATTTATTGATGCTTACTTGTGCATCCTACTTCTTTTGCATTAGATCACGAATCTTATAACAACTTTGTTATCGCTGTATGGAATCAGTGTGAGTGGGTGAGTATGCTTTTACGCCGCATTTAGCAATATTCCAAGAGCGAAAATAACCTCCATACATTGAAATATGGAATAAGAAAATGAGTTACATATTTGTAGGGCTGTCTTGGCCAGTAATTCCGACATGGGTGGGTGAGACAATGCCATGTTGGCAGGTAGCAAGTTCATTAACTAATTCAACAATTTCGATTAAACGTGGTTGTGTGATTGGTAGATGACAAGAAAGAGAGTCTGAAAAGATGATAAATTGTTTATGTTTTGCTTACTTACTAATGTACTAGTGCTATTAATATGAACTTTGATTCGGCTTTCGAAGGATTATCCGGCGTCTTGATTGTATAGTCTTGGACAAAGGATGGTTGCCATTGCAAGTAAAACACCACCTCGGTAAAAATACATTTGTTAGTACCGTATATGTTTATTAACTCACTCTGGCTGATAGATAAGTTGATTTCTTTCAGAGTTCAGCAATATATTTCACAGAACCACACCCGATACCATGTGTGGTAGTCAAAACTACACCAAATAGAAGTTAATGTGGACAAGTAGCGCGCTTGTAATGACATATTTCACGTGAGTGTAATTGTGTTATTTTGGGAGTGCACTTTTTCCATCATGACACTGCCTACTCTTGTTATATATTACTTTTTTAATGTATACTGCCAGTCTACCTGTACTGCCGTAGGTACACTTCCACAGTGATCTGTATCAATTTGTGGTTACTTTTAGAATACTATTAGTTATTTACATTACTGTCTTTGTGGTTTGTTGCTGTCACATCTAGTCTAGATTCACGGTTTATGTTTTAGGTTACCGCACAGCCCCGCACCGCACCGCACCGCACCGCACCGCACCGCAACGCAACGCAACGCACCCCACACCACAACACACCACACCACAACACAACGGTAATGTGACATGTATCTCTATGTAGCCTATGTAAGAACGTAAATGTGAGCAAATGATAGCAGAGATAGCTGTTAACAGTTATGGAATTTTATGCATTTGACTGGTTTTATTATCCTTAATATCTTAAGATTGTCACATCCAGTTTGGTCGATGAGAGTTCATCACCATTTTCATGCTATGCGAACTTCTGTCACCTATTTTGTGCTTGTGTATGTCATTAAACAGAAATATATACATGCAAGGAATATATTGCGAAAGTCTTTACAGAACAAAACTGCTACCATTTAGTAAAAATAAGTCATTTTACTTTTCATTTGTGTCTCTAAACACTTCTAGCCTTAGCTTCATCCACACAGCAAAGCCAAAAGTCAGTTCCTCTGTATGTTCCGCGTATGGAGAAAAGACATTAATATGGCACATTGTTTCATTTCGAAACATTTATAGAACCCTGACAAGGGAAAAATTGCGTACAATGACACAGCCTTGCTCGAAATACCAAATCTAGATTCTACTCTTGCAATGAAAAACTAAGGAATCATTGTCCAGCCTGGAATCGCTAAAAGAGTTTCAACTTCACCTGTTGTACATCTTTTATCAAATCTTGTATTAGTTATGCAAAAGTGTTACTTCCTCAGTAACACTATGAACTTAACCAGAACACATTTCGTTTTTGAGATAAATTTATGCTACCAAGTTTAAACATCTTGGAAAACCTTGTGTGGCAATTTGTCTGGATCTGTCACCATTCTCAGTCTGCATTGCAGATCACCTTCAACCTACCGGGTACTGTCTGGGTAAGCCTGTGTAACATGAGACAAACTTGACTGGCACCGCTTACCATGATGCCCCTGTATAACAGGAAAATGTGTTGTCGTCGGAGACAATGGTGTTCGAGTTCCATCTTTTGGAACAGTGTTGATGACGTCAGTATCGACATGCACAATGGCAAATCTAAAACTGGAACAGGAAACCGAGAACGAAACAAAATCAGTTATTTACATCATCACTGCGCACATAAGGGTGTACTGGACTTTTTTATTTTGTTACCTGTTGACACTACACTAGCACCTTCAAGTGAATGGAAAACAATCGCATCGATGTCCTGTGATCGTACCACCTTCAACACCTGTTTTGTTTAGGTCCCATATGGTGGCGTCATGTTAAAATACTGTACCCGTCCCACACGATAGCTTATTGATTCGTTTTGCACCATGTGCAACTGAATTGACGTCAGTACGCTATTCTAGTCTACCCCTCGACTTCATATATACTCTTTGTAACCGACGTGACGATTCACGTCGGGTGACTTTGAATAGTAGAGTCACATACAGTGCGAATAATTCGGTTACCACGATGTTTCATGGATGATTTGTGTCCATAAATAATTGAGCTTGACCTAATCAGTTTTGCCAACACCAGTATCGATTCGTGTTATTCAGATATCGATTCGTGTTATTCAGATATCGATTCGTGTTATTCAGATATAGATTCCCAATGCGACAAGTAACTGCACTAGACCAAATAAGTTGTTCTTTCCGACTTGTTTATTCCTAGGAGACTGTTATTGCTTTGAGTCGGTTCCTTCTAAAGAATCGTTAATAAGCCAATAACACGTATTTGTTTAAACATACTTAAAAATGCATGTTATAAAGAAAGCATTTAGAAAGTCACGACCAAGGAAAGTAATTAGAAATGCAATGTTCTGAGCCGCTGATGCCACTTCATTGTTGTCTCCTTGATGTGGTAACAAATGAACAAAAAAATACATTGTACCATATCTACCCAGATACAAGACTGTTGTTATTACAAATAGGTAGTTGCATCCACACGATGTGACTGTGTATGCTACCAGAGGTAGATCTGAACATCATGAGGTATGTGACTTTCTGGTGAAGAGCGGGGTAGATCTGAGCCTCATGTACACCAAGATGTCACTGCTAACTGTTTACGTTCTGTTCAGCGCCACTTATGTTCCCAGTGGTTTAAGTCAGTTGGTGTACAACATGGACACTTGCACCAATGTGACATTCCACAGAAGGTCTGAGATGGATGATCTGGTGTTTACTGGAGGTCTTGTAGAAGAGATGAACCAGGTGGACATGAGGGCTGAATGTTTCTCTGAGTGTCAATGGCGGAAGCTGTGTAACCTGGTCTTGTACAACCCTCTCACCAGAAAGTGTAGACTACACTCTGCAGCCTTCGACTCTAACAGTGATGGCTCCTCTGAGCCTGGATGGCAGTACTATGGCGGTAAGGGTTTTCATTTTGCTTACAATGCCGTTACCACTTCACATTCCTCTGATTATCTTTTAACTCATATAGACACTGGGTAATCTGGTCGCAACAGCGTGTCTAAGTCTGAAATGACACAGGATGTTAACCACTATTTGACACACACAAGAACACGTAAGGTATTACATATAATATTCCGTCAGATTGCTTATAGAGCTGTTCAAGTTGGAATCTGGGCACACTCTCACATCACTGATATTTCAGCCATATTGTGACGAGAACCAATTTGACATTGGTAAGGAATAAATGTTTCATATGAGCAAAACAGAGTATCACAGTTAGATTTAGAACTAGCATTTAGTGATAAAATAATATCACGATACGGGCAGTACACAAGGTAAAACCAGGCTAAAGATCGCCAGCAACTGAAGGTATAGCACCATACTAGGAGCCATGGGGACTTACAGTACTTTCACTACCTGCATGGACCCTAGCTGGATTGACACCATCCCTTCAGCTGTTGCCAGTTCAGTTAATTAACATGTATTCAACGACAATAACTTTACAATATTGTATCAGAGGTGGTGTCAGAGACTTGTCGAGTGCTGCCTTAGCAGAACAATCGACCATTGTGTTCCAATAAATTCCAACATGGCTGGCTAACCAACTAAAGACGATGTCGCACTGGCCAGTAGCAAGATTATTGTAAAACCTGATTATGTGAATAAAAATGTGTTTCTGAGATATTTATTTTTAAAACCAGCAGGCACGAAAGAGAATGTGAAATGACTATATATTGTTTCTATTTACGGTGGTTATCAATATATTTAAGAGGAAGTAAATGGTGACGAGCTGGGCAGGGTGTTGTCTGTTGTCAATGAATTATACTGCTGACAGTTACTGTAGAGGGAACACAGGACGCAGCAAAGAGAAGAAGAAGAACAGTATTCCTGGTCAGTCAAATGCATGTTCACAGCAAACAAATCAACTCGCCTGTCATGTGTCAAACGCCATAACTCTATCGCCAACTTACCGATCATGGTCAAGGCTTATTACCCTGACATATCACCCGTCCCTATATTGTATTCTGGGATTCCGAAGTATTACAACAGGACGCACAATTAGAACAAAAACAACCAAGAAAACAAAACCAGAAAAAAAACCAACCAAAACACACAAAAAACATACTGTGTATTTCAAATGTCAGTTCACAACCAAATCAATTCCCGTGTGTCAAAACAAAGCATGACTCTTTGTCCACCACACCGATCATGGTCAACATTCCTGACCGCTGTCGTAACATTGTAATCTTCTTTGAGATGTGAATAGAAGTTGGATCAAAGGAAGGATCAAAACATATGGATGAACCACTACTTTATTACAGCGAGAGCGACGTTTCGATGTAGGTTCTATTTTCTCCGTTCTACCTACACCGAAACGTTATAAAAATGTTGTTCATCCATATATTGTCAACCTTCAACATGATATTCTGAAACCTTTGAATCGGAATCAACTCCTCAACGCGTGGCTGGTCCGCCGCTAGCTGTGATTAACCAAACACTAAATATATGGTTTAACATCGCTGGTCTCTCCGTCCCTAGCTGTGCTGAACCAAATACCATATATATGGTTAAACATCGCTGGTCCGTCCCTAGCTGTGCTGAACCAAACACCTTATATATGGTTAAACATCGCTGGTCCGTCCCTAGCTGTGCTGAACCAAACACCATATTTATGGTTTAACATCACGGGTCCATCCGTCCCTAGCTGTGATGAACCAAACACCAAATATATGGTTTAACATCGCTGGTCCGTCTGTCCATAGCTGTGCTGAACCAAACACCATATTTTTGGTTTAACATCGCTGGTCCGTCAGTCCATAGCTGTGATGAACCAAACACCATATTTAAGGTTTAACATCACGGGTTCATCCGTCCCTAGCTGTGATGAACCAAACACCAAATATATGGTTTAACATCGCTGGTCCGTCCCTAGCTGTGCTGAACCAAACACCATATTTTTGGTTTAACATCGCTGGTCCGTCCATAGCTGTGATGAACCAAACACCATATTTTTGGTTTAACATCGCTGGTCCGTCCCTAGCTGTGATGAACCAAACACCATATTTTTGGTTTAACATCGCTGGTCCGTCCGTCCATAGCTGCGATGAACCAAACACCATATTTTTGGTTTAACATCACGGGTTCATCCGTCCCTAGCTGTGATGAACCAAACACCAAATAAATGGTTTAACATCGCTGGCCCGTCCGTTTCTAGCTGTGCTGAACCAAACACCATATATATGGTTTAACATCGCTGGTCCGAGACTAGTTGTGATGAACCAAACACCATAATTTTGGCTTAACGTCGCTGGTCCGTCCGTCCATAGTTGTGATGAACCAAACACCATATTGTTGGTTTAACATAGCTGGTCCGTCCGTCCATAGCTGTGATGAACCAAACACCATATTTTTCGTTTAACTTCGCTGGTCCGTCCATAGCTGTGCTGAAATAAACACCATATTTTTGGTTTAACATCGCTTGTCCGTCCGTCCATAGCTGCGATGAACCAAACATCATATTTATGGTTTAACATCAAGGGTTCATCTGTCCCTAGCTGTGATGAACCAAACACCAAAAATATGGTTTAGCATCGCTGGTCCGTCCGTTTCTAGCTGTGATGAACCAAACACCATATATATCGTTTAACATCGCTGGTTCGTCCCTAGCTGTGCTGAACCAAACACCATATATGTGGTTTAACATCGCTGGTCCGTCCATAGCTGTGATGAACCAAACACCATATTTTTGGTTTAGCATCGCTGGTCCGTCCTTAGCTGTGCTGAACCAAATACCAAATATATGGCTTAACATCGCTGGTCCGTCCCTAGCTTTGATGAACCAAACACCATACTTTTGGTTTAACATCGCTGGTCCGTCCATAGCTGTGCTGAACCAAACACCATATTTTTGGTTTAAGATCGCTGGTCCGTCCGTCCACAGCTGCGATGAATCAAACACCATATTTATGGTTTAACATCAAGGGTTCATCCGTCCCTAGCTGTGATGAACCAAACACCAAATAGATGGTTTAGCATCCCTGGTCGGTCCGTTTCTAGCTGTGATGAACCAAACACCATATATATGGTTTAACATCGCTGGTACGTCCCTAGCTGTGATGAACCAAACTCCAAATCTATGGTATAGCATCACTGGTTCGTCCGTTCCTAGCTCTACTGAACCAAACACTATATGTTGGTTTAACATCGCTGGTTGGTCCATAGCTGTGCTGAACCAAACACCATATATGTGGTTTAACATCGCTGGTCCGTCCCTAGGTGTGATGAACCAAACACCGTATTTTTGGTTTAACATCGCTTGTCCGTCCCTCCATAGCTGCGATGAACCAAACACCATATTTATGGCTTAACATCACAGGTTCATCCGTCCCTAGTTGTGATGAACCAAAAACCAAATATATGGTTTAACATCGTTGGTCCGTCCGTTCATAGTTGTGATGAACCAAACACCATATTGTTGGTTTAACTTCGCTGGTCCGTCCGTCCATAGCTGTAATGAACCAAACACCATATTTATGGTTTAACATCACGGGTTCATCCGTCCCTGGCTGTGATGAACCAAACACCAAATATATGGTTTAACATCGTTGGTCCGTCCGTTCATAGTTGTGATGAACCAAACACCATATTGTTGGTTTAACTTCGCTGGTCCGTCCGTCCATAGCTGTAATGAACCAAACACCATATTTATGGTTTAACATCACGGGTTCATCCGTCCCTGGCTGTGATGAACCAAACACCAAATATATGGTCTAACATAACTGGTCCGTCCGTTTCTAGCTGTGCTGAACCAAACACCATATATATGGTTTAACATCGCTGGTCCGAGACTAGTTGTGATGAACCAAACACCATAGTTTTGGTTTAAAATCGCTGGTCCGTCCGTCCCTAGCTGTGCTGAACCAAACACCATATATATGGTTTAACATCACTGGTCCGTCCGTTCATAGCTGTGCTGAACCAAACACCATATTTTTGGTTTAACATCGCTGGTCCGTCCGTACCTAGCTGTGATGAACCAAACACCATATATATGGTTTAACATCGCTGGTTCGTCCCAAGCTGTGATGAACCAGACACCATTTATATGGTTTAACATCGCTGGTCCGTCCCTAGCTCTGATGATCCAAACACCATGTATATGGTTTAACATCGCTCGTCCGTCAGTCCCTAGCTGTGACGAACTAAACACCAGATATAGGTTTAACATCGCTGGATCGTCCCTAGCTGTGATGAACCAAACACCATATATATGGTTTAACATCGCTAGTCCGTCCCTAGCTGTGCTGAACCAAACACCATATTTATGGTTTAACATTACGGGTCAATCCGTCCCTAGCTGTGATGAACCAAACATCAAATATATGGTTTAACATCGCTGGTAGGTCACTAGCTGTGATGAACCAAACACCATATATATGGTTTAGCATCGCTGGTCCGTCGCTAGCTGTGATGAACCAAACACCATGTTTATGGTTTAACATCGCTGGTCCATCCGTCCCTATCTGTGATGAACCAAATACCAAATATATGGCTTAACATCGCTGGTCCGTCCCTAGCTTTGCTGAACCAAACACCATATTTTTGGTTTAACATCGCTGGTCCGTCCGTCCATAGCTGCGATGAACCAAACACCATATTTATGGTTTAACATCACGGGTCCATCCGTCCCTAGCTGTGATGAATCAAACACCATAGATATGGTTTAACATCGGTGGTCCGTCCGTCCATAGCTGTGATGAACCAAGCACCATACTTTTGGTTTAACATCGCTGGGCCGTCCGTCCATAGCTGTCATGAACCAAGCACCAAATATATGGCTTAAGATCCAAGCTGAACCAAACACCATATATATGGTTTAACATCGCTGGTCCGTCCCTAGCTTTGATGAACCAAACACCATATTTTTGGTTTAACATCGCTGGTCCGTCCGTCCATAGCTGCGATGAACCAAACACCCTATTTATGGTTTAACATCACGGGTTCATCCGTCCCTAGCTGTGATGAACCAAACACGAAATATATGGTTTAACATCGCTGGTCCGTCCCTAGCTGTGCTGAACGAAACACCATATTTTTGGTTTAACATCACGGGTCCATACGAACCAAACACCAAATATATGGTTTAAGGTCGCTGTTCCGTCCGTTTCTAGCTGTGCTGAACCAAACACCATATATATGGTTTAACATCGCTGGTCCGAGACTAGTTGTGATGAACCAAACACCATAGTTTTGGTTTAACATCGCTGATCCGTCCGTCGAAAGCTGTGATGGACCAAACAGCATATTTTTGGCTTAACATCGCTGGTCCGATCCTAGCTGTGCTCAACCAAACACCAAATTTTTGGTTTAACATCGCTGGTCCGTTCAAAGCTGTTCTGAACCAAACACGACATATATGGTTTAACATCGCTGGTCCTAGACTAGCTGTGCTGAACCAAACACCATATATATGGTTTAACATCACTGGTCCGTCCCTACGTTTGATGAACCAAACACCATATTTTTGGTTTAACATCGCTGGTCCGTCCGTCCATAGCTGCGATGAACCAAACACCATATTTATGGTTTAACATCACGGGTCCATCCGTCCCTAGCTGTGATGAATCAAACACCATAGATATGGTTTAACATCGGTGGTCCGTCCGTCCATAGCTGTGATGAACCAAGCACCATACTTTTGGTTTAACATCGCTGGGCCGTCCGTCCATAGCTGTCATGAACCAAGCACCAAATATATGGCTTAAGATCCAAGCTGAACCAAACACCATATATATGGTTTAACATCGCTGGTCCGTCCCTAGCTTTGATGAACCAAACACCATATTTTTGGTTTAACATCGCTGGTCCGTCCGTCCATAGCTGCGATGAACCAAACACCCTATTTATGGTTTAACATCACGGGCTCATCCGTCCCTAGCTGTGATGAACCAAACACGAAATATATGGTTTAACATCGCTGATCCGTCCCTAGCTGTGCTGAACGAAACACCATATTTTTGGTTTAACATCACGGGTCCATACGAACCAAACACCAAATATATGGTTTAAGGTCGCTGTTCCGTCCGTTTCTAGCTGTGCTGAACCAAACACCATATATATGGTTTAACATCGCTGGTCCGAGACTAGTTGTGATGAACCAAACACCATAGTTTTGGTTTAACATCGCTGATCCGTCCGTCGAAAGCTGTGATGGACCAAACAGCATATTTTTGGCTTAACATCGCTGGTCCGATCCTAGCTGTGCTGAACCAAACACCAAATTTTTGGTTTTACATCGCTGGTCCGTTCAAAGCTGTTCTGAACCAAACACGATATATATGGTTTAACATCGCTGGTCCTTGACTAGCTGTGCTGAACCAAACACCATATATATGGTTTAACATCACTGGTCCGTCCCTAGCTTTGATGAACCAAAGACCATATTTTTGGTTTAACATCGCTGGTCCGTCCGTCCATAGCTGTGATGAACCAAACACCCTATTTATGGTTTAACATCACGGGTCCGTCCTTAGCTGTGGTGAACCAAACACCATATTTTTGGTTTAAGATCGCTGGTCAGTCCGTCCATAGCTGTGATGAACCAAACACCATATATATGGTTTAACATCGATTGTCCGTCCCTAGCTGTGCTGAACCAAACACGATATTTTTGATCTAACGTCGCTTTTCCGTCCGTCCATAACTGTGATGAACCAAACACCATATTGTTGGTTTAACATCACGGCTTCATCAGTCGCTAGCTGTGATGAACCAAACACCAAATATATGGTTTAACATCGCTGGTCCGTTCGTTTCTAGCTGTGCTGAACCAAACACCATATATATGGTTAAACATCGTTGGTCCGAGACTAGTTGTGTTGAACCAAACACCATATTTTTGGTTTAACTTCGCTGGTCCGTCCGTCCATAGCTGTGATGAACCAAACACCATTTATATGGTTTGACATCGCTGGAACGAACCTAGCTGTGCTGAACCAAACACCATATATATGGTTTAACATAACTGGTCCGTCCGTTTCTAGCTGTCCTGAAACAAACACCATATTTTTTGTTTAACATCGCAGGTACGTCCCATGTTGTGATGAACCTGACACCATATATATGGTATAACATCACTGGTCCATCAGTCCCTAGCTGTGATAAACCAAACACAATATATATGGTTTAACAGCACTGGTCCGTCCTTAGCTGTGCTGAACCAAACACCATATATATGGCTTAACATTGCTGGTCCGTCAGTCCCTAGCTGTGATGAAAGAAACACCATATTTTTGGTTTAACATCGCAGGAACGTCCCTTGTTGTGATGAACCTGACACCATATATATGGTATAACATCACTGGTCCGTCAGTCCCTAGCTGTGATGAACCAAACACAATATATATGGTTTAACAGCACTGGTCCGTCCTTAGCTGTGCCGAACCAAACACCATATATATGGCTTAACATCGCTGGTCCGTCCGTTCCTAGCTGTGATGAACCAAACACCATATTTTTGGTTTAACATCCCTGGTCCGTCCCTAACTGTGCTGAATGAGACATCATATATTTGGTTTAACATCGCTGGTCCGAGACTAGCTGTGATGAACCAAGCACCATATATATATGGTTTAACATCGCTGGTCCGTCCCCAGCTGTGATGAACCAAACACCATATTTATGGTTTAACATCACGGGTCCATCCGTCCCTACCTGCGATGAACCAAACACCAAATATATGGTTTAACGTCGCTAATCCGTCCGTTTCTAGCTGTGCTGAACCAAACACCATATATATGGTTTAACATCGCTGGTCCGAGACTAGTTGTGATGAACCAAACACTATATTTTTGGTTTAACATCGCTGATCCGTCAGTCCAAAGCTGTGATGGACCAAACACCCTATTTTTGTCTTAACATCGCTGGTCCGTCCCAAGCTGTGCTGAACCAAACACCATATTTTTGGTTTAACATCGCCGGTACGTCCCTAGCTGTGCTGAACCAAACACCATATTTTTGGTTTAACATTGCTGGTACGTTCATAGCTGTTCTGAACCAAACACCATATATATGGTTTAAGATCGCTGGTCCGTCCCTAGCTGTGGTAAACCAAACACCATATTTTTGGTTTAACATCGCTGGTACGTTCATAGCTGTGATGAACCAAACACCATATATATGGTTTAACATCGCTGGTCCGTCTTTAGCAGTGATGAACCAAACACCATATTTTTGGTTTAACATCGCTGGTCCGTCCGTCCATAGCTGCCATGAACCAAACACCATATTTATGGTTTAACATCACTGGTTCATCCGTCCCTAACTGTGATGAACCAAACACCATATATATGGTTTAACATCGATTGTCCGTCCCTAGCTGTGATGAACCAAACACGATATTTTTGATCTAACATCACTGGTCCGTCAGTCCCTAGCTGTGATGCACCAAACACAATATATATGGTTTAACAGCACTGGTCCGTCCTTAGCTGTGCCGAACCAAACACCATATATATGGTTTAACATCGCTGGTCCGTCAGTCCCTAGCTGTGATGAACCAAACACCATATTTTTGGTTTAACATCACTGGTCCGTCCCTAACTGTGCTGAACCAAACACCATATTTTTGGATTAACATCACTGGTCCGTCCCTAGCTGTGATGAACCAAGCACCATATATATGGTTTAACATCGCTGGTCCGAGACTAGCAGTGATGAACTAAACACCATATATATGGTTTAACATCATAGGCCCGTCCGTCTCTAGCTCTGCTGAACCAAACACCATATTTTTGGTTTAACATCGCTGGTCCGTCCCTAGCTGTGATGAACCAAACACCAGATATATGGTATAACATCACTGGTCCGTCAGTCCCTGGCTGTGATGAACCAAACACCATATATATGGTTTAACAGCACTGGTCCGTCCATAGCTGTGCTGAACTAAGCACCATGTATATGGTTTAACATCCCTGGTCCGTCAGTCCCTAGTTGTGGTGAACCAAACACCATATATATGGTTTAACATCGCTAATCCGTCCATAGCTGTGATGAACCAAGCACCATATATATTGTTTAACATCGCTGGTCCGAGACTAGCTGTGATGAACAAAAGACCTTAGTTTTGGTTTAACATCGCTGGTCCGTCCCTAGCTGTGATGAACCAAACACCACATTTATGGTTTAACATCGCTGGTTCATCCGTCCCTAGTTGTGATGAACCAAACTCCAAATATATGGTTTAACATCGCTGGTCCGTCCGTTCCTAGCTGTGTGGAACCAAACACCATATTTATAGTTAACATCACTGCTTCATCCGTCCCTAGCTGTGATGAACCAAACACCAAATATATGGATCAACATCGCTTGTCCGTCCGTTGCTACCTGTGCTGAACCAAACACCATATTTTTGGTTTAACATCGTTGGTCCGTCGCTAGCTGTGAAGAACCAAACACCATATTTTTGGTTTAACATCGCTGGTCCGTTACTAGCTGTGATGAACCAAACACAACATTTATGGTTGAACATCACTGGTTCATCTGTCCCTAGTTGTGATGAACCAAACTCCAAATATAGGGTTTAACATCGCTGGTCCGTCCGTTCCTAGCTGTGTGGAACCAAACACCATATTTATGGTTAACATCACTGCTTCATCCGTCCCTAGCTGTGATGAACCAAACACCAAATATATGGTTCAACATCGCTGGTCCGTGCGTTGCTAACTGTGCTGAACCAAACACCATGTTTTTGGTTTAACGTCCTGGTCCGTCCCTAGCTGTGATGAGCCAAACACCATATTTTTGGTTTAACATCGCTGGTCCGTCCCTAGCCGTGATGAACCAAACACCATATATGTGATATAACATCATTGGTCCGTCAGTCCCTGGATGTGATGAACCAAACATCATATTTTTGGTTTAACATCGCTGGTCCGAGACTAGTTGTGATGAACCATACACCATATTTTTGGTTTAACATCACTGGTCCGTCCCTAGCTGTGATGAACCAAACACGATATATATGGCTTAACATCACTGGTCCGAGACTAGCTGTGATGAACCAAACACCCTAATATGGTTTAACATCGCTGGTCCGTCCCTAGCTGTGATCAGCCAAACACCACACTTATGGTTTAACATCACTGGTTCATCCGTCCCTAGCTGTGATGAACCAAACTCCAAATATATTTTTTAACATCGCAGGTCCGTCCGTTTCTAGCTGTGCGGAACCAAACACCATATTTATAGTTAAAATCACTGCTTCATCCGTCCCTAACTGTGATCAACCAAACACCAAATATATGGTTCAACATCGCTGGTCCGTCCGTTGCTAGCTGTGCAGAACCAAACACCATATTTTTGGTTTAACATCGCTGGTCCGTCCCTAACTGTAATGAACCAAACACCATATTTTTGGTTTAACATCGCTGGTCCGAGACTAGCTGTGATGAACCAAACACGATATACATGCTTTAACATCGCTGGTCCGAGACTAGCTGTGATGAACCAAACACCATATATATGGTTTAACATCATAGGCCCGTCCGTCCCTAGCTGTACTGAACCAAACACCATATTTTTGGTTTAACATCGCAGGTGAGTCCCTACCTGTGATCAACCAAACATCATATATATGGTTTAACAGCACTGGTCCGTCCTTATCTGTGATGAACCAAACACAATATATATGGTTTCACATCGCTGGTCCGTCAGTCCCTAGCTGTGATGAACCAAAGATCATATTTTTGGTTTAACATCGCTGGTCCGAGACTAGATGTGATGAACCATACACCATATTTTTGGTTGAACATCGCTGGTCCGTCCCTTGCTGCGATGAACCAAACACGATATATATGGTTTAACATCGCTGGTCCGAGAGAAGCTGTGGTGAACCAAACACCATATATATGGTTTAACATCATAGGCCCGTCCGTCCCTAGCTGTGCTGAACCAAACACCATATTTTTGGTTTAACATCGCAGGTACGTCCCTTGCTGTCATGAACCAGACACCATATATATGGTATAACATCACTGTTCAGTCAGTCCCTAGCTGTGATGAACCAAACACAATATATATGGTTTAACAGCACTGGTCCGTCCTTAGCTGTGCCGAACCAAACACCATATATATGGTTTAACATCGCTGGTCCGTCAGACCCTAGCTGTGATGAACCAAACACCATATGTTTGGTTTAACATCGCTGGTCCGTCCCTAACTGTGCTGAACCAAACACCATATTTTTGGATTAACATCACTCGTCCGTCCCTAGCTGTGATGAACCAAGCACCACATATATGGTTTAACATCGCTGGTCCGAGACTAGCTGTGCTGAACGAAACACCATATTTTTGGTTTAACACCGCTGGTCCGTCCTTAGCTGCGATGAACCAAACACGATATATATGGTTTAACATCGCTGGTCCGAGACTAGCAGTGATGAACTAAACACCATAATATGGTTTAACATCGCTGGTCCGTCCGTTCCTAGCTGTGATGAACCAAACACCATATTTATGGTTTAGCATCACGGGTTCATCTGTCCCTAGCTGTGATGAACCAAACACCATATTTTTGGTTTAACATCGCTGGTCCATCCCTAGCTGTGCTGAACCAGACATCATATTTTTGGTTTAACATCGCTGGTCCGAGACTAGCTGTGATGAACAATACACCATATTTTTGGCTTAACATCGCTGGTCCGTCCCTAGCTGTGATGAACCAAACACGATATATATGGTTTAACATCGCTGGTCCGAGAGTAGCTGTGGTGAACCAAACACCATATATATGGTTTAACATCATAGGCCCGTCCGTCCCTAGCTCTGTTGAACCAAACACCATATTTTTGGTTTAACATCGCTGGTCCGTCCCTAGCTGTGATGAACCAAACACCAGATATATGGCATAACATCACTGGTCCGTCAGTCCCTGGCTGTGATGAACCAAACACCATATATATGGTTTAACATCGCTAATCCGTCCATAGCTGTGATAAACCAAGCACCATATATATTGTTTAACATCGCTGGTCCGAGACTAGCTGTGATGAACAAAACACCTTATTTTTGGTTTAACATCGCTGGTTCGTCCCTAGCTGTGATGAACCAAACACCATATTTATGGTTTAACATCAATGGTTCATCCGTCCCTAGTTGTGATGAACCAAACTGCAAATATATGGTTTAACATCGCTGGTCCGTCCGTTCCTAGCTGTGTGGAACCAAACACCATATTTATGGTTAACATCACTGCTTCATCCGTCCCTAGCTGTGATGAACCAAACACCAAATATATGGTTTAACATCGCTGGTCCGTTCGTTGCTAACTGTGCAGAACCAAACACCATACTTTTGATCTAACGTCGCTGGTCCGTCCGTCCATAGCTGTGATGAACCAAACACCATATTGTTGGTTTAACATCACAGCTTCATCCGTCCATAGCTGTGATGAACCAAACACCATATACATGGTTAAACATCGTTGGTCCGAGACTAGTTGTGTTGAACCAAACACCATATTTTTGGTTTAACTTCACTGGTCCGTCCGTCCATAGCTGTGATGAACCAAACACCATTTATATGGTTTGATATCGCTGGGACGTCCCTAGCTGCGCTGAACTAAACACCATATATATTGTTTAACATAACTGGTCCGTCCGTTTCTAGCTGTGCTGAACCAAACACCATATTTTTGGTTTCACATCGCAGATACGTCCCTTGCTGTGATGAACCAGACACCATATATATGGTATAACATCACTGGTCCGTCAGTCCCTAGCTGTGATGAACCAAACACAATATATATGGTTTAACAGCACTGGTCCGTCCTTAGGTGTGCCGAACCAAACACCATATATATGGTTTAACATCGCTGGTCCGTCAGTCCCTAGCTGTGATGAACCAAACACCATATTTTTGGTTTAACATCGCTGGTCCGTCCCTAACTGTGCTGAACCAAACACCATATTTTTGGATTAACATCACTGGTCCGTCCCTAGCTGTGATGAACCAAGCACCATATATATGGTTTAACATCGCTGGTCCGAGACTAGCTGTGATGAACTAAACACCATAATATGGTTTAACATCGCTGGTCCGTCCGTTCCTAGCTGTGATGAACCAAACACCATATTTATGGTTTAACATCACGGGTTCATCTGTCCCTAGCTGTGATGAACCAAACACCATATTTTTGGTTTAACATCGCTGGTCCATCCCTAGCTGTGCTGAACCATGCATCATATTTTTGGTTTAACATCGCTGGTCCGAGACTAGCTGTGATGAAAAATACACCATATTTTTGGTTTAACATCGCTGGTCCGAGAGTAGCTGTGGTGAACGAAACACCATATATATGGTTTAACATCATAGGCCCGTCCGTCCCTAGCTCTGCTGAACCAAACACCATATTTTTGGTTTAACATCGCTGGTCCGTCCCTAGCTGTGATGAACCAAACACCAGATATATGGTATAACATCACTGGTCCGTCAGTCCCTGGCTGTGATGAACCAAACACCAGATATATGGTTGAACAGCACTGGTCCGTCCATAGCTGTGCTGAACTAAACACCATGTATATAGTTTAACATCGCTCGTCCGTCAGTCCCTAGTTGTGGTGAACCAAACACCATATATATGGTTTAACATCGCTAATCCGTCCATAGCTGTGATGAACCAAGCACCATATATATTGTTTAACATCGCTGGTCCGAGACTAGCTGTGATGAACAAAACACCTTATTTTTGGTTTAACATCGCTGGTCCGTCCCTAGCTGTGATGAACCAAACACCACATTTATGGTTTAACATCACTGGTTCATCCGTCCCTAGTTGTGATGAACCAAACTCCAAATATAGGGTTTAACATCGCTGGTCCGTCCGTTCCTAACTGTGTGGAACCAAACATCATATTTATGGTTAATATCACTGGTTCATCCGTCCCTAGCTGTGATGAACCAAACACCAAATATATGGTTCAACATCGCTGGTCCGTCCGTTGCTAACTGTGCTAAACCAAACACCATATTTTTCGTTTAACATCGCTGGTTCGTCCCTAGCTGTGAAGAACGAAACACTATATTTTTTGTTTAACATTGCTGGTCCGTCCCTAGCTGTGATGAACCAAACACCACATTTATGGTTTAACATCACTGGTTCATCCGTCCCTAGTTGTGATGAACCAAACTCCAAATATATGGTTTAACATCGTTGGTCCGTTCGTTCCTAGCTGTGTGGAACCAAACACCATATTTATGGTTAACATCACTGCTTCATCCGTCCCTAGCTGCGATGAACCAAACACCAAATATATGGTTTAACATCGCTGGTTCGTCCGTTGCTAACTGTGCTGAACCAAACACCATATTTTTGGTTTAACATCGCTGGTCCGTCCCTAGCTGTGAAGAACCAAACACCATATTTTTGGTTTAACATCGCTGGTCCCAGACTAGCTGTGATGAACCAAACACCATATTTATGGTTTAACATCGCTGGTCCGTCCCTAGCTGTGATGAACCAAACACGATATATATGGTTTAACATCGCTGGTCCGAGACTAGCTGTGATGAACCAAACATCATATATATGGTTTAACATCAAAGGCCAGTCCGTCCCTAGCTGTACTGAACCAAACACCATATTTTTGGTTTAACATCGTAGGTACGTCCCTAGCTGTGATGAACCAAACACCATATATGTGGTATAACATCACTGGTCCGTCAGTCCCTAGCTGTGATGAGCCAAACATCATATTTTTGGTTTAACAGCACTGGTCCGAGACTACTTGTGATGAACCATACACCATATTTTTGGTTTAACATCGCTGGTCCGTCCCTAGCTGTGATGAATCAAACACGATATATATGGTTTAACATCGCTGGGCCGAGAGTAGCTGTGGTGAACCAAACACCATATATATGGTTTAAGAACATAAGCCCGTCCGTCCCCAGCTGTGTTGAACCAAACACCGTGTATATGGTTTAACATCGCTGGTCCGTCAGTCCCTAGCTGTGGTGAACCAAACACCATATATATGGTTTAACATCGCTGATCCGTCCATAGCTGTGATGAACCAAGCACCATATATATGGTTTAACATCGCTGGTCCGTGACTAGCTGTGATGAACAAAACACCTTATTTTTCGTTTAACATCGCTGGTCCGTCCCTAGCTGTGATGAACCAAGCACGATATATATGGTTTAACATCACTGGTCCGAGACTAGCTGTGATGAACCAAACACCCTAATATGGTTTAACATCGCTGGTCCGTCCCTAGCTGTGATCAGCCAAACACCACACTTATGGTTTAACATCACTGGTTCATGCGTCCCTAGCTGTGATGAACCAAACTCCAAATATATTTTTTAACATCGCAGGTCCGTCCGTTTCTAGCTGTGCGAAACCAAACACCATATTTATAGTTAACATCACTGCTTCATCCGTCCCTAACTGTGACGAACCAAACACCAAATATATGGTTCAACATCGCTGGTCCGTCCGTTGCTAGCTGTGCAGAACCAAACACAATATTTTTGGTTTAACATCCCTGGTCCGTCCCTAGCTGTGATGAACCAAACACCATATTTTTGGTTTAACATCGCTGGTCCGAGACTAGCTGTGATGAACCAAACACCATATTTTCTGTTTAACATCGCTGGTCCGAGACTAGCTGTGATGAACCAAACACGATATACTTGCTTTAACATCGCTGGTCCGAGACTAGCAGTGATGAACCAAACACCATATATATGGTTTAACATCATAGGCCCGTCCGTCCCTAGCTGTACTGAACCAAACACCATATTTTTGGTTTAACATCGCAGGTGCGTCCCTAGCTGTGATCAACCAAACATCATATATATGGTTTAACATCACTGGTCCGTCCTTATCTGTGATGGACCAAACACAATATATATGGTTTCATATCGCTGGTCCGTCAGTCCCTAGCTGTCATGAACCAAACATCATATTTTTGGTTTAACATCGCTGGTCCGAGACTAGCTGTGATGAACAATACACGATATTTTTGGTTTAACATCGCTGGTCAGTCCCTTGCTGTGATGAACCAAACACGATATATATGGTTTAACATCGCTGGTACGAGAGTAGCTGTGCTGAAGCAAACACCATATTTTTGGTTTAACATCGCAGGTACGTCCCTAACTGTGATGAACCAAACACCAGATATATGGTATAACATCACTGGTCAGTCAGTCCCTGGCTGTGATGAACCAAACACAATATATATGGTTTAACAGCACTGGTCCGTCCTTAGCTGTGCTGAACCAAAGATCATGTATATGATTTAACATCGCTGGTCCGTCAGTCCCTAGCTGTGGTGAACCAAACACCATATATATGGGTTAACATCGCTGATCCGTCCATAGCTGTTATGAACCAAGCACCATATATATGGTTTAACATCGCTGGTCCGAGACTAGCTGTGATGAACAAAACACCTTATTTTTGGTTTAACATCGCTGGTCCGTCCCTAGCTGTGATGAACCAAACACCACATTTATGGTTTAACATCACTGGTTCATCCGTCCCTAGTTGTGATGAACCAAACTCCAAATATATGGTTTAACATCGCTGGTCCGTCCGTTCCTAACTGTGTGGAACCAAACACCATATTTATGGTTAATATCACTGGTTCATCCGTCCCTAGCTGTGATGTACCAAACACCAAATATATGGTTCAACATCGCTGGTCCGTCCGTTGCTAACTGTGCTGAACCAAACACCATATTTTTCGTTTAACATCGCTCGTCCGTTACTAGCTGTGATGAACCAAACACCACATTTATGGTTTAACATCACTGGTTCATCCGTCCCTAGTTGTGATGAACCAAACTCCAAATATATGGTTTAACATCGTTGGTCCGTCCGTTCCTAGCTGTGTGGAACCAAACACCATATTTATGGTTAACATCACTGCTTCATCCGTCACTAGCTGTGATGAACCAAACACCAAATATATGGTTCAACATCGCTGGTTCGTCCGTTGCTAACTGTGCTGAACCAAACACCATATTTTTGGTTTAACATCGCTGGTCCGTCCCTAGCTGTGAAGAACCAAACACCATATTTTTGGTTTAACATCGCTGGTCCCAGGCTAGCTGTGATGAACCAAACACCATATTTATGGTTTAACATCGCTGGTCCGTCCCTAGCTGTCATGAACCAAACACGATATATATGGTTTAACATCGCTGGTCCGAGACTAGCTGTGATGAACCAAACATCATATATATGGTTTAACATCAAAGGCCAGTCCGTCCCTAGCTGTACTGAACCAAACACCATATTTTTGGTTTAACATCGTAGGTACGTCCCTAGCTGTGATGAACCGAACACCATATATGTGGTATAACATCACTGGTCCGTCAGTCCCTAGCTGTGATGAACCAAACATCATATTTTTGGTTTAACATCGCTGGTCCGAGACTAGTTGTGATGAACCATACACCATATTTTTGGTTTAACATCGCTGGTCCGTCCCTAGCTGTGATGAATCAAACACGATATATATGGTTTAACATCGCTGGTCCGAGAGTAGCTGTGGTGAACCAAACACCATATATATGGTTTAACATCATAAGCCCGTCCGTCCCCAGCTGTGCTGAACCAAACACCATGTATATGGTTTAACATCACTGGTCCGTCAGTCCCTAGCTGTGGTGAACCAAACACCATATATATGGTTTAACATCGCTGATCCGTCCTTAGCTGTGATGAACCAAGCACCATATATATGGTTTAACATCGCTGGTCCGTGACTAGCTGTGATGAACAAAACACCTTATTTTTCGTTTAACATCGCTGGTCCGTCCCTAGCTGTGATGAACCAAGCACGATATATATGGTTTAACATCATTGGTCCGAGACTAGCTGTGATGAACCAAACACCCTAATAGGGTTTAACATCGCTGGTCCGTCCCTAGTTGTGATCAGCCAAACACCACACTGATGGTTTAACATCACTGGTTCATGCGTCCCTAACTGTGATGAACCAAACTCCAAATATATTTTTTAACATCGCAGGTCCGTCCGTTTCTAGCTGTGCGGAACCAAACACCTTATTTATAGTTAACATCACTGCTTCATCCGTCCCTAACTGTGATGAACCAAACACCAAATATATGGTTCAACATCGCTGGTCCGTCCGTTGCTAGCTGTGCAGAACCAAACACAATATTTTTGGTTTAACATCCCTGGTCCGTCCCTAGATGTGATGAACCAAACACCATATTTTTGGTTTAACATCGCTGGTCCGAGACTAGCTGTGATGAACCAAACACGATATACATGCTTTAACATCCCTGGTCCGAGACTAGCTGTGATGAACCAAACACCATATATATGGTTTAACATCATAGGCCCGTCCGTCCCTAGCTGTACTGAACCAAACACCATATTTTTGGTTTAACATCGCAGGTGCGTCCCTAGCTGTGATCAACCAAACATCATATATATGGTTTAACATCACTGGTCCGTCCTTATCTGTGATGGACCAAACACAATATATATGGTTTCACATCGCTGGTCCGTTAGTCCCTAGCTGTCGTGAACCAAAGATCATATTTTTGGTTTAACATTGCTGGTCCGAGACTAGCTGTGATGAACCATACACCATATTTTTGGTTTAACATCGCAGGTACGTCCCTAACTGTGATGAACCAAACACCAGATATATGGTATAACATCACTGGTCAGTCAGTCCCTAGCTGTGATGAACCAAACACCATATATATGGTTTAACAGCACTGGTCCGTCCTTAGCTGTGCTGAACCAAACATCATGTATATGATTTAACATCGCTGGTCCGTCAGTCCCTAGCTGTGGTGAACCAAACACCATATATATGGGTTAACATCGCTGATCCGTCCATAGCTGTTATGAACCAAGCACCATATATATGGTTTAACATCGCTGGTCCGAGACTAGCTGTGATGAACAAAACACCTTATTTTTGGTTTAACATCGCTGGTCCGTCCCTAGCTGTGATGAACCAAGCACGATATATATGGTTTAACATCACTGGTCCTAGACTTGCTGTGATGAACCAAACACCATAATATGGTTTAACATCGCTGGTCAGTCCCTAGCTGTGATGAACCAAACACCACATTTATGGTTTAACATCACTGGTTCATCCGTCCCTAGCTGTGATGAACCAAACACCATGTATATCGTTTAACATCGCTGCTCCGTCCGTTCCTAGCTGTGCGGAACCAAACACCATATTTATGGTTTGACATCGCTGATCCGTCCATAGCTGTGATAAACCAACACCATATATATGGTTTAGCATCGCTGGTCCGTCCGTTGCTAGCTGTGCTGAACCAAACACCATATTTTTGGTTTAACATCGCTGGTCTGTCCCTAGCTGTGATGAGCCAAACACCACATTTATGGTTTAGCATCACTGGTTCATCCGTCCCTAGCTGTGATGAACCAAACTCCAAATATATGGCTTAGCATCGCTGGTCCGTCCGTTGCTAGCTGTGCTGAACCAAACACCATATTTTTGGTTTAACATCGCTGGTCCGAGACTAGCTGTGATGAACCAAACACAACATTTTTGGTTTAACATCACTGGTCCGTCCCTAGCTGTGATGAACTAAACACGATACATATGGTTTAACATCGCTGGTCCGAGACTAGCTGTGATGAACCAAACACCATATATATGGTTTAACATCATAGACCCGTCCGTCCATAGCTGTACTGAACCAAACACCATATTTTTGGTTCAACATCGCAGGTACGTCCCTAGCCGTGATGAACCAAACACCATATATGTTGTATAACATCACTGGTCCGACAGTCCCTAGCTGTCCTGAACCATACACTCTATTTTTTGGTTTAACATCGCTGGTCCGTCCGTAACTGTGATGAACCAAACACCATATTTATGGTTTAGCATCACGGGTTCATCCGTCCCTAGCTGTGATGAACCAAACACCAAATATATGGTTTAACATCGCTGGTCCGTCCGTTGCTAGCTGTGCTGAACCAAACACCATATTTTTGGTTTAACATCGCTGGTCCGTCCCTAGCTGTGCTGAACCAAACATCATATTTTTGGTTTAACATCGCTGGTCCGAGACTAGCTGTGATGAACCATACACCACATTTTTGGTTTAACATCACTGGTCCGTACATAGCTGTGATGAACCAAACACGATATATATGGTTTAACACCGCTTGTCCGAGTGTAGCTGTGGTGAACCAAACACCATATAAATGGTTTAACATCATAGGCCCGTCCGTCCCTAGCTGTGATGAACCAAACACCATATTTTTGGTTTAACATCGCAGGTACGTCCCTGACTGTGATGAACCAAACACCAGATATATGGTATAACATCACTGGTCCGTCAGTCCCTGGCTGTGATGAACCAAACACCATATATATGGTTTAACAGCACTGGTCCGTCCTTAGCTGTGCTGAACCAAACACCATGTATATGGTTTAACATCACTGGTCAGTCAGCCCCTAGCTGTGGTGAACCAAACACCATATATATGGTTTAACATCGCTTATCCTTCCATAGCTGTGATGAACCAAGCATCATATATATGGTTTAACATCGCTGGTCCGTCCCTAGCTGTGATGAACAAAACACCATAATACGGTTTAACATCACTGGTCCGTACTTAGCTGTGATGAACCAAACACGATATATATGGTTTAACACCGCTTGTCCGAGTGTAGCTGTGGTGAACCAAACACCATATAAATGGTTTAACATCATAGGCCCGTCCGTCCCTAGCTGTGCTGAACCAAACACCATATTTTTGGTTTAACATCGCAGGTACGTCCCTGACTGTGATGAACCAAACACCAGATATATGGTATAACATCACTGGTCCGTCAGTCCCTGGCTGTGATGAACCAAACACCATAATACGGTTTAACATCGCTGGTCCGTCCCTAGCTGTGATGAACCAAACACCATATATATGGTTTAACAGCACTGGTCCGTCCTTAACTGTGCTGAACCAAATACAGTATATATGGTTTAACATCTCTGGTCCGTCAGTCCCTAGCTGTGCTGAACCAAACACCATATTTTTGGTTTAACATCGCAGGTACGTCCCTGACTGTGATGAACCAAACACCAGATATATGGTATAACATCACTGGTCCGTCAGTCCCTGGCTGTGATGAACCAAACACCATATATATGGTTTAACAGCACTGGTCCGTCCTTAGCTGTGCTGAACCAAACACCATGTATATGGTTTAACATCACTGGTCAGTCAGCCCCTAGCTGTGGTGAACCAAACACCATATATATGGTTTAACATCGCTTATCCTTCCATAGCTGTGATGAACCAAGCATCATATATATGGTTTAACATCGCTGGTCCGTCCCTAGCTGTGCTGAACCAAACACCATATTTTTGGTTTAACATAGCAGGTACGTCCCTGACTGTGATGAACCAAACACCAGATATATGGTAAAACATCACTGGTCCGTCAGTCCCTGGCTGTGATGAACCAAACACCATATATATGGTTTAACAGCACTGGTCCGTCCTTAGCTGTGCTGAACCAAACACCATGTATATGGTTTAACATCACTGGTCCGTCAGCCCCTAGCTGTGGTGAACCAAACACCATATATATGGTTTAACATCGCTTATCCTTCCATAGCTGTGATGAACCAAGCATCATATATATGGTTTAACATCGCTGGTCCGTCCCTAGCTGTGATGAACAAAACACCATAATACGGTTTAACATCGCTGGTCCGTCCCTAGCTGTGATGAACCAAACACCATATATATGGTTTAACAGCACTGGTCCGTCCTTAACTGTGCTGAACCAAATACAGTATATATGGTTTAACATCTCTGGTCCGTCAGTCCCTAGCTGTGATGAACCAAACACCATATGTTTTGTTTAACGTCGCTCGTCCGTTTCTAGCTGTGATGAACCAAGCATCATATATATGGTTTAACATCACTGGTCCAAGACTAGCTGTGATGAATCAAACACCATATTTTTGGCTTAACGTCGCTGGTCCGTCAATAGTTGTGATGAACCAAACACGATATATATGGTTTAACATCGCTGGTCCGAGACTAGCTGTCATTAACCAGACACCATAATATGGTTTAACATCACTGGTTCGTCCCTAGCTGTGATGAACCAAACACCACATTTATGGTTTAGCATCACTGGTTCATCCGTCCCTAGCTGTGATGAACCAAACTCCAAATATATGGCTTAGCATCGCTGGTCCGTCCGTTGCTAGCTGTGCTGAACCAAACACCATATTTTTGGTTTAACATCGGAGGTCCGTCCCTAGCTGTGATGAACCAAACACCATATTTTTGGTTTAACATCGCTGGTCCGAGACTAGCTGTGATGAACCAAACACCACATTTTAGGTTTAACATCACTGGTCCGTCCCTAGCTGTGATGAACTAAACACGATATATATGGTTTAACATCGCTGGTCCTAGACTAGCTGTGATGAACCAAACACCATATATATGGTTTAACATCATAGACCCGTCCGTCCATAGCTGTACTGAACCAAACACCATATTTTTGGTTCAACATCGCAGGTACGTCCCTAGCTGTGATGAACCAAACAGCATATATGTGGTATAACATCACTGGTCCGTCAGTCCCTAGCTGTGAAGAACCAAACACCATATATATGGTTTAACAGCACTGGTCCGTCCTTAGCGGTGATGAACCAAACACAATATATTTGGTTTCACATCGCTGGTCCGTCAGTCCCTAGCTGTCCTGAACCAAACACCCTATTTTTGGTTTAACATCGCTGGTCCGTCCGTAACTGTGATGAACCAAACACCATATTTATGGCTTAGCATCACGGGTTCATCCGTCCCTAGCTGTGATGAACCAAACACCAAATATATGGTTTAACATCGCTGGTCCGTCCGTTGCTAGCTGTGCTGAACCAAACACAATATGTTTGGTTTAACATCGTTGGTCCGTCCCTAGCTGTGCTGAACCAGACATCATATTTTGGGTTTAACATCGCTGGTCCGTCCCTAGCTGTGATGAACCAAACACGATATATATGGTTTAACATCGCTGGTCCGAGAGTAGCTGTGGTGAACCAAACACCATATATATGGTTTAACATCGCAGGTACGTCCCTAGCTGTGCTGAACCAAACACCATATATATGGTTTAACAGCACTGGTCCGTCCTTAGCTGTGATGAACCAAACACAATATATATGGTTTCACATCGCTGGTCCGTCCGTCCCTAGCTGTGGTGAACCAAACACCATATTTTTGGTTTAAGATCGCAGGTACGTCCCTAGCTGTGCTGAACCAAACACCATATATGTGGTATAAAATCACTGGTCCGTCAGTCCCTAGCTGTGCTGAACCAAACACCATATATATGGTTTAACAGCACTGGTCCGTCCTTAGCTGTGATGAACCAAACAGAATATATATGGTTTAACATCGCTGGTCCGTTGCTAGCTGTACTGAACCAAACACCATATTTTTGGTTTAACATCGCTGGTCCGTCCCTAGCTGTGATGAACCAAACACCATATTTTTGGTTTAACATCGCTGGTTGGAGACTAGCTGTGATGAACCAAACACCATATTTATGGTTTAAGATCGCTGGTCCGTCCCTAGCTGTGCTGAACCAAACACCATATTTTTGGTTTAACATCGCAGGTACGCCCCTAGCTGTTGTGAACCAAACACCAGATATATGGTTTAACATCACTGGTCCGTCAGTCCCTGGCTGTGATGAACCAAACTCCAGATATATGGTTTAACATCGCTGGTCCGAGACTAGCTGTGATGAACCAAACACCATATATATGGTTTAACATCATAGGCCCGTCCGTCCCTAGCTGTACTGAACCAAACACCATATTTTTGGTTTAACATCGCAGGTACGTCCCTAGCTATGATGAACCAAGTACCATATATGTGGTATAACATCACTGGTCCGTCAGTCCCTAACTGTGATGAACCAAACACCATATATGGTTTAACAGCACTGGTCCGTCCTTAGCTGTGATGAACCAAACACAATATATATGGTTTCACATCGCTGGTCCGTAAGTCCCTAGCTGTGATGAACCAAACACCATATTTTTGGTTTAAGATCGCAGGTACGTCCCTAGCTGTGCTGAACCAAACACCATATATGTGGTATAAAATCACTGGTCCGTCAGTCCCTAGCTGTGATGAACCAAACACCATATTTTTGGTTTAACATCGCTGGTCTGTTCCTAGTTGTGATGAACCAAACTCCAAATATATGGTTTAACATCGCTGGTTGGAGACTAGCTGTGATGAACCAAACACCCTAATATGGTTTAACATCGCTGGTCCGTCCCTAGCTGTGATGAACCAAACACCATATTTATGGTTTAACATCACTGGTTCATCCGTCCCTAGCTGTGATGAACCAAACTCCAAATATATGGTTTAACATCGCTTGTCAGTCCGTTCCTAGCTGTGCTGAACCAAACACCATACTTATGGTTTAACATCACGGGTTCATCCGTCCCTAGCTGTGGTGAACCAAACACCATATTTTTGGTTTAACATCGCTGGTCCGTCCGTAACTGTGCTGAACCAAACACCATATTTTTGGTTTAACATCACTGGTCCGTCCGTTCCTAGCTGTGATGAACCAAACATCATATATATGGTTTAACATCGCTGGTCCGAGACTAGCTGTGATGATTCAAACACCATATTTTTGGTTTAACATCGCTGGTCCGAGACTAGCTGTGATGAACCAAACACCCTAATATGGTTTAACATCGCTGGTCCGTCCCTAGCTGTGATGAACCAAACACCATATTTATGGTTTTACATCACTGGTTCATCCGTCCCTAACTGTGATCAACCAAACACCAAATATATGGTTCAACATCGCTGGTCCGTCCGTTGCTAGCTGTACTGACCCAAACACCATATTTTTGGTTTAACATCGCTGCTCCGTCCCCACCATATTTTTGGTTTAACATCGCTGGTTGGAGACTAGCTGTGATGAACCAAACACCATATTTATGGTTTAAGATCGCTGGTCCGTCCCTCAGCTGTGCTGAACCAAACACCATACTTTTGGTTTAACATCGCAGGTACGCCCCTAGCTGTGATGAACCAAACACCAGATATATGGTATAACATCCCTGGTCCGTCAGTCCTTGGCTGTGATGAACGAAACTCCAGATATATGGTTTAACATCGCTGGTCCGTCCGTTCCTAGCTGCGCGGAAGAAAACACCATATTTATGGTTTAACATCGCTGGTACGCCCTAGCTGTGATGAACCAAACACGATATATATGGTTTAACATCGCTGGTTGGAGACTAGCTGTGAAGAACTAAACACCATATTTATGGTTTAACATCGCTGGTCCGTCCCTAGCTGTGATGAACCAAACACGATATATATGGTTTAACATCGCTGGTCCGAGACTAGCTGTGATGAACCAAACACCCTAATATGGTTTAACATCGCTGGTCCGTCCCTAGCTGTGATGAACCAAACACCATATTTATGGTTTAACATCACTGGTTCATCCGTCCCTAGCTGTGATGAACCAAACTCCAAATATATGGTTTAACATCGCTGGTCCGTCCGTTCCTAGCTGTGCTGAACCAAACACCATACTTATGGTTTAACATCACAGGTTCATCCGTCCCTAACTGTGATGAACCAAACACCAAATATATGGTTCAACATCGCTGCTCCGTTCGTTGCTACCTGTGCTGAACCAAACACCATATTTTTGGTTTAACATCGCTGGTCCGTCCCTAGCTGTGCTGAACCAAACACCATATTTTGGTTTAACATCGCTGGTTGAGACTAGCTGTGCTGAACCAAACACCATATTTATGGTTTAACATCGCTGGTCCGTCCCTAGCTGTGATGAACCATACACGATATATATGGTTTAACATCGCTGGTCCGAGACTAGCTGTGATGAACCAAACACCATATATGTGGTATAACATCACTGGTCCGTCAGTCCCTAACTGTGATGAACCAAACACCATATATGGTTTAACAGCACTGGTCCGTCCTTAGCTGTGATGAACCAAACACAATATATATGATATAACATCACTGGTCCGTCAGTCCCTAGCTGTGATGAACCAAACACCATATATATGGTTTAACAGCACTGGTCCGTCCTTAACTGTGCTGAACCAAACACAATATATATGGTTTCACATCGCTGGTCCGTCAGTCTCTAGCTGTGATGAACCAAACACCATATTTTTTGTTTAACATCGCTGGTCCGTCCGTAACTGTGCTGAACCAAACACCATATTTTTGGTTTAACATCGCTGGTCAGTCCGTTTCTAGCTGTGATGAACCAAGCATCATATATATGGTTTAACATCGCTGGTCCGAGACTAGCTGTGATGAATCAAACACCATACTTTTGGCTTAACATCGCTGTTCCGTCCCTAGTTGTGATGAATCAAACACCATATATATGGTTTAACATCGCTGGTTCGAGACTAGCTGTGATGAACCAAAGACCTTAATATGGTTTGACATCGCTGGTCCGTCCTTAACTGTGCTGAACCAAATACAGTATATATGGTTTAACATCGCTGGTCCGTCAGTCCCTAGCTGTGCTGAACCAAACACCATATTTTGGTTTAACATCGCAGGTACGTCCCCTATGACTGTGATGAACCAAACACCAGATATATGGTATAACATCACTGGTCCGTCAGTCCCTGGCTGTGATGAACCAAACACCATATATATGGTTAAACAGCACTGGTCCGTCCTTAGCTGTGCTGAACCAAACACCATGTATATGGTTTAACATCACTGGTCCGTCAGCCCCTAGCTGTGGTGAACCAAACACCATATATATGGTTTAACATCGCTTATCCTTCCATAGCTGTGATGAACCAAGCATCATATATATGGTTTAACATCGCTGGTCCGTCCCTAGCTGTGATGAACAAAACACCATAATACGGTTTAACATCGCTGGTCCGTCCCTAGCTGTGATGAACCAAACACCATATATATGGTTTAACAGCACTGGTCCGTCCTTAACTGTGCTGAACCAAATACAGTATATATGGTTTAACATCTCTGGTCCGTCAGTCCCTAGCTGTGATGAACCAAACACCATATGTTTTGTTTAACGTCGCTCGTCCGTTTCTAGCTGTGATGAACCAAGCATCATATATATGGTTTAACATCACTGGTCCAAGACTAGCTGTGATGAATCAAACACCATATTTTTGGCTTAACGTCGCTGGTCCGTCAATAGTTGTGATGAACCAAACACGATATATATGGTTTAACATCGCTGGTCCGAGACTAGCTGTGATGAACCAAACACCCTAATATGGTTTAACATCGCTGGTCCGTCCCTAGCTGTGATGAACCAAACACCATATTTATGGTTTAACATCACTGGTTCATCCGTCCCTAGCTGTGATGAACCAAACTCCAAATATATGGTTTAACATCGCTGGTCCGTCCGTTCCTAGCTGTGCTGAACCAAACACCATACTTATGGTGTAACATCACAGGTTCATCCGTCCCTAACTGTGATGAACCAAACACCAAATATATGGTTCAACATCGCTGCTCCGTTCGTTGCTACCTGTGCTGAACCAAACACCATATTTTTGGTTTAACATCGCTGGTCCGTCCCTAGCTGTGCTGAACCAAACACCATATTTTTGGTTTAACATCGCTGGTTGGAGACTAGCTGTGCTGAACCAAACACCATATTTATGGTTTAACATCGCTGGTCCGTCCCTAGCTGTGATGAACCATACACGATATATATGGTTTAACATCGCTGGTCCGAGACTAGCTGTGATGAACCAAACACCATATATGTGGTATAACATCACTGGTCCTTCAGTCCCTAACTGTGATGAACCAAACACCATATATGGTTTAACAGCACTGGTCCGTCCTTAGCTGTGATGAACCAAACACAATATATATGATATAACATCACTGGTCCGTCAGTCCCTAGCTGTGATGAACCAAACACCATATATATGGTTTAACAGCACTGGTCCGTCCTTAACTGTGCTGAACCAAACACAATATATATGGTTTCACATCGCTGGTCCGTCAGTCTCTAGCTGTGATGAACCAAACACCATATTTTTTGTTTAACATCGCTGGTCCGTCCGTAACTGTGCTGAACCAAACACCATATTTTTGGTTTAACATCGCTGGTCAGTCCGTTTCTAGCTGTGATGAACCAAGCATCATATATATGGTTTAACATCGCTGGTCCGAGACTAGCTGTGATGAATCAAACACCATACTTTTGGCTTAACATCGCTGTTCCGTCCCTAGTTGTGATGAATCAAACACCATATATATGGTTTAACATCGCTGGTTCGAGACTAGCTGTGATGAACCAAAGACCTTAATATGGTTTGACATCGCTGGTCCGTCCTTAACTGTGCTGAACCAAATACAGTATATATGGTTTAACATCGCTGGTCCGTCAGTCCCTAGCTGTGCTGAACCAAACACCATATTTTTGGTTTAACATCGCAGGTACGTCCCTGACTGTGATGAACCAAACACCAGATATATGGTATAACATCACTGGTCCGTCAGTCCCTGGCTGTGATGAACCAAACACCATATATATGGTTTAACAGCACTGGTCCGTCCTTAGCTGTGCTGAACCAAACACCATGTATATGGTTTAACATCACTGGTCCGTCAGCCCCTAGCTGTGGTGAACCAAACACCATATATATGGTTTAACATCGCTTATCCTTCCATAGCTGTGATGAACCAAGCATCATATATATGGTTTAACATCGCTGGTCCGTCCCTAGCTGTGATGAACAAAACACCATAATACGGTTTAACATCGCTGGTCCGTCCCTAGCTGTGATGAACCAAACACCATATATATGGTTTAACAGCACTGGTCCGTCCTTAACTGTGCTGAACCAAATACAGTATATATGGTTTAACATCTCTGGTCCGTCAGTCCTTAGCTGTGATGAACCAAACACCATATGTTTTGTTTAACGTCGCTCGTCCGTTTCTAGCTGTGATGAACCAAGCATCATATATATGGTTTAACATCACTGGTCCAAGACTAGCTGTGATGAATCAAACACCATATTTTTGGCTTAACGTCGCTGGTCCGTCAATAGTTGTGATGAACCAAACACGATATATATGGTTTAACATCGCTGGTCCGAGACTAGCTGTCATTAACCAGACAATTCATAATATGGTTTAACATCGCTGGTTCGTCCCTAGCTGTGATGAACCAAACACCACATTTATGGTTTAGCATCACTGGTTCATCCGTCCCTAGCTGTGATGAACCAAACTCCAAATATATGGCTTAGCATCGCTGGTCCGTCCGTTGCTAGCTGTGCTGAACCAAACACCATATTTTTGGTTTAACATCGGAGGTCCGTCCCTAGCTGTGATGAACCAAACACCATATTTTTGGTTTAACATCGCTGGTCCGAGACTAGCTGTGATGAACCAAACACCACATTTTAGGTTTAACATCACTGGTCCGTCCCTAGCTGTGATGAACTAAACACGATATATATGGTTTAACATCGCTGGTCCTAGACTAGCTGTGATGAACCAAACACCATATATATGGTTTAACATCATAGACCCGTCCGTCCATAGCTGTACTGAACCAAACACCATATTTTTGGTTCAACATCGCAGGTACGTCCCTAGCTGTGATGAACCAAACACCATATATGTGGTATAACATCACTGGTCCGTCAGTCCCTAGCTGTGAAGAACCAAACACCATATATATGGTTTAACAGCACTGGTCCGTCCTTAGCGGTGATGAACCAAACACAATATATTTGGTTTCACATCGCTGGTCCGTCCGTCCCTAGCTGTCCTGAACCAAACACCCTATTTTTGGTTTAACATCGCTGGTCCGTCCGTAACTGTGATGAACCAAACACCATATTTATGGCTTAGCATCACGGGTTCATCCGTCCCTAGCTGTGATGAACCAAACACCAAATATATGGTTTAACATCGCTGGTCCGTCCGTTGCTAGCTGTGCTGAACCAAACACCATATGTTTGGTTTAACATCGTTGGTCCGTCCCTAGCTGTGCTGAACCAGACATCATATTTTGGGTTTAACATCGCTGGTCCGTCCCTAGCTGTGATGAACCAAACACGATTTATATGGTTTAACATCGCTGGTCCGAGAGCAGCTGTGGTGAACCAAACACCATATATATGGTTTAACATCGCAGGTACGTCCCTAGCTGTGCTGAACCAAACACCATATATATGGTTTAATAGCACTGGTCCGTCCTTAGCTGTGATGAACCAAACACAATATATATGGTTTCACATCGCTGGTCCGTCCGTCCCTAGCTGTGCTGAACCAAACACCATATTTTTGGTTTAAGATCGCAGGTACGTCCCTAGCTGTGCTGAACCAAACACCATATATGTGGTATAAAATCACTGGTCCGTCAGTCTCTAGCTGTGATGAACCAAACACCATATATATGGTTTAACAGCACTGGTCCGTCCTTAGCTGTGATGAACCAAACAGAATATATATGGTTTAACATCGCTGGTCAGTTGCTAGCTGTACTGAACCAAACACCATATTTTTGGTTTAACATCGCTGGTCCGTCCCTAGCTGTGATGAACCAAACACCATATTTTTGGTTTAACATCGCTGGTTGGAGACTAGCTGTGATGAACCAAACACCATATTTATGGTTTAAGATCGCTGGTCCGTCCCTAGCTGTGCTGAACCAAACAACATATTTTTGGTTTAACATCGCAGGTACGCCCCTAGCTGTTATGAACCAAACACCAGATATATGGTTTAACATCACTGGTCCGTCAGTCCTTGGCTGTGATGAACCAAACTCCAGATATATGGTTTAGCATCGCTGGTCCGTCCGTTCCTAGCTGCGCGGAACAAAACACCATATTTATGGTTTAACATCGCAGGTACACCCCTAGCTGTGATGAACCAAACACGATATATATGGTTTAACATCGCTGGTCCGAGACTAGCTGTGATGAACCAAACACCATATATATGGTTTAACATCATAGGCCCGTCCGTCCCTAGCTGTACTGAACCAAACACCATATTTTTGGTTTAACATCGCAGGTACGTCCCTAGCTATGATGAACCAAGTACCATATATGTGGTATAACATCACTGGTCCGTCAGTCCCTAACTGTGATGAACCAAACACCATATATGGTTTAACAGCACTGGTCCGTCCTTAGCTGTGATGAACCAAACACAATATATATGGTTTCACATCGCTGGTCCGTAAGTCCCTAGCTGTGATGAACCAAACAACATATTTTTGGTTTAAGATCACAGGTACGTCCCTAGCTGTGCTGAACCAAACACCATATATGTCGTATAAAATCACTGGTCCGTCAGTCCCTAGCTGTGATGAACCAAACACCATATTTTTGGTTTAACATCGCTGGTCTGTTCCTAGTTGTGATGAACCAAACTCCAAATATATGGTTTAACATCGCTGGTTGGAGACTAGCTGTGATGAACCAAACACCCTAATATGGTTTAACTTCGCTGGTCCGTCCCTAGCTGTGATGAACCAAACACCATATTTATGGTTTAACATCACTGGTTCATCCGTCCCTAGCTGTGATGAACCAAACTCCAAATATATGGTTTAACATCGCTTGTCAGTCCGTTCCTAGCTGTGCTGAACCTAACACCATACTTATGGTTTAACATCACGGGTTCATCCGTCCCTAGCTGTGGTGAACCAAACACCATATTTTCGGTTTAACATCGCTGGTCCGTCCGTAACTGTGCTGAACCAAACACCATATTTTTGGTTTAACATCACTGGTCCGTCCGTTCCTAGCTGTGATGAACCAAACATCATATATATGGTTTAACATCGCTGTTCCGAGACTAGCTGTGATGATTCAAACACCATATTTTTGGTTTAACATCGCTGGTCCGAGACTAGCTGTGATGAACCAAACACCCTGATATGGTTTAACATCGCTGTCCGTCCCTAGCTGTGATGAACCAAACACCATATTTATGGTTTTACATCACTGGTTCATCCGTCCCTAACTGTGATGAACCAAACACCAAATATATGGTTCAACATCGCTGGTCCGTCCGTTGCCAGCTGTACTGACCCAAACACCATATTTTTGGTTTAACATCGCTGCTCCGTCCCCACCTTATTTTTGGTTTAACATCGCTGGTTGGAGACTAGCTGTGATGAACCAAACACCATATTTATGGTTTAAGATCGCTGGTCCGTCCCTAGCTGTGCTGAACCAAACACCATACTTTTGGTTTGACATCGCAGGTACGCCCCTAGCTGTGATGAACCAAACACCAGATATATGGTATAACATCCCTGGTCCGTCAGTCCTTGGCTGTGATGAGCGAAACTCCAGATATATGGTTTAACATCGCTGGTCCGTCCGTTCCTAGCTGCTCGGAAGAAAACACCATATTTATGGTTTAACATCGCTGGTACGCCCCTAGCTGTGATGAATCAAACACGATATATATGGTTTAACATCGCTGGTTGGAGACTAGCTGTGAAGAACTAAACACCATATTTATGGTTTAACATTGCTGGTCCGTCCCTAGCTGTGATGAACCAAACACGATATATATGGTTTAACATCGCTGGTCCGAGACTAGCTGTGATGAACCAAACACCCTAATATGGTTTAACATCGCTGGTCCGTCCCTAGCTGTGATGAACCAAACACCATATTTATGGTTTAACATCACTGGTTCATCCGTCCCTAGCTGTGATGAACCAAACTCCAAATATATGGTTTAACATCGCTGGTCCGTCCGTTCCTAGCTGTGCTGAACCAAACACAATACTTATGGTTTAACATCACAGGTTCATCCGTCCCTAACTGTGATGAACCAAACACCAAATATATGGGTTCAACATCGCTGCTCCGTTCGTTGCTACCTGTGCTGAACCAAACACCATATTTTTGGTTTAACATCGCTGGTCCGTCCCTAGCTGTGCTGAACCAAACACCATATTTTTGGTTTAACATCGCTGGTTGGAGACTAGCTGTGCTGAACCAAACACCATATTTATGGTTTAACATCGCTGGTCCGTCTCTAGCTGTGATGAACCATACACGATATATATGGTTTAACATCGCTGGTCCGAGACTAGCTGTGATGAACCAAACACCATATATGTGGTATAACATCACTGGTCCGTCAGTCCCTAACTGTGATGAACCAAACACCATATATGGTTTAACAGCACTGGTCCGTCCTTAGCTGTGATGAAGCAAACACAATATATATGGTATAACATCACTGGTCCGTCAGTCCCTAGCTGTGATGAACCAAACACCATATATATGGTTTAACAGCACTGGTCCGTCCTTAACTGTGCTGAACCAAACACAATATATATGGTTTCACATCGCTGGTCCGTCAGTCTCTAGCTGTGATGAACCAAACACCATATTTTTTGTTTAACATCGCTGGTCCGTCCGTAACTGTGCTGAACCAAACACCATATTTTTGGTTTAACATCGCTGGTCAGTCCGTTTCTAGCTGTGATGAACCAAGCATCATATATATGGTTTAACATCGCTGGTCCGAGACTAGCTGTGATGAATCAAACACCATACTTTTGGCTTAACATCGCTGTTCCGTCCCTAGTTGTGATGAATCAAACACGATATATATGGTTTAACATCGCTGTTTCGAGACTAGCTGTGATGAACCAAAGACCTAAATATGGTTTGACATCGCTGGTCCGTCCCTAGCTGTGATGAACCAAACACCATTTTATGGTTTAACATCACTGGTTCATCCGTCCTAACTGTGATGAACCAAACTCCAAATATATGGTTTAACATCGCTGGTCCATCCGTTGCTAGCTGTGATGAACCAAACACCATTTTTGGTTTAACATCGCTGGTCCGTCCCTAGCTGTGATGAACCAAACACCATTTTATGGTTTAACATCACTGGTTCATCCGTCCCTAACTGTGATGAACCAAACTCCAAATATATGGTTTAACATCGCTGGTCCGTCCGTTGCTAGCTGTGCTGAACCAGACATCATATTTTTGGTTTAACATCGCCGGTCCGAGACTAGCTGTGATGAACCATACACCATATTTTTGGTTTAACATCGCTGGTCCGTCCCTAGCTGTGATGAACCAAACATGATATATATGGTTTAACATCGCTGGTCCGAGAGTAGCTGTGGTGAACCAAACACCATATATATGGTTTAACATCATAGGCCCGTCCGTCCCTAGCTGTGCTGAACCAAACACCATATTTTCGGTTTAACATCGCTGGTCCGTCCGTAACTGTGCTGAACCAAACACCATATTTTTGGTTTAACATCACTGGTCCGTCCGTTCCTAGCTGTGATGAACCAAACATCATATATATGGTTTAACATCGCTGTTCCGAGACTAGCTGTGATGATTCAAACACCATATTTTTGGTTTAACATCGCTGGTCCGAGACTAGCTGTGATGAACCAAACACCCTGATATGGTTTAACATCGCTGTCCGTCCCTAGCTGTGATGAACCAAACACCATATTTATGGTTTTACATCACTGGTTCATCCGTCCCTAACTGTGATGAACCAAACACCAAATATATGGTTCAACATCGCTGGTCCGTCCGTTGCCAGCTGTACTGACCCAAACACCATATTTTTGGTTTAACATCGCTGCTCCGTCCCCACCTTATTTTTGGTTTAACATCGCTGGTTGGAGACTAGCTGTGATGAACCAAACACCATATTTATGGTTTAAGATCGCTGGTCCGTCCCTAGCTGTGCTGAACCAAACACCATACTTTTGGTTTGACATCGCAGGTACGCCCCTAGCTGTGATGAACCAAACACCAGATATATGGTATAACATCCCTGGTCCGTCAGTCCTTGGCTGTGATGAGCGAAACTCCAGATATATGGTTTAACATCGCTGGTCCGTCCGTTCCTAGCTGCTCGGAAGAAAACACCATATTTATGGTTTAACATCGCTGGTACGCCCCTAGCTGTGATGAATCAAACACGATATATATGGTTTAACATCGCTGGTTGGAGACTAGCTGTGAAGAACTAAACACCATATTTATGGTTTAACATTGCTGGTCCGTCCCTAGCTGTGATGAACCAAACACGATATATATGGTTTAACATCGCTGGTCCGAGACTAGCTGTGATGAACCAAACACCCTAATATGGTTTAACATCGCTGGTCCGTCCCTAGCTGTGATGAACCAAACACCATATTTATGGTTTAACATCACTGGTTCATCCGTCCCTAGCTGTGATGAACCAAACTCCAAATATATGGTTTAACATCGCTGGTCCGTCCGTTCCTAGCTGTGCTGAACCAAACACAATACTTATGGTTTAACATCACAGGTTCATCCGTCCCTAACTGTGATGAACCAAACACCAAATATATGGTTCAACATCGCTGCTCCGTTCGTTGCTACCTGTGCTGAACCAAACACCATATTTTTGGTTTAACATCGCTGGTCCGTCCCTAGCTGTGCTGAACCAAACACCATATTTTTGGTTTAACATCGCTGGTTGGAGACTAGCTGTGCTGAACCAAACACCATATTTATGGTTTAACATCGCTGGTCCGTCCCTAGCTGTGATGAACCATACACGATATATATGGTTTAACATCGCTGGTCCGAGACTAGCTGTGATGAACCAAACACCATATATGTGGTATAACATCACTGGTCCGTCAGTCCCTAACTGTGATGAACCAAACACCATATATGGTTTAACAGCACTGGTCCGTCCTTAGCTGTGATGAAGCAAACACAATATATATGGTATAACATCACTGGTCCGTCAGTCCCTAGCTGTGATGAACCAAACACCATATATATGGTTTAACAGCACTGGTCCGTCCTTAACTGTGCTGAACCAAACACAATATATATGGTTTCACATCGCTGGTCCGTCAGTCTCTAGCTGTGATGAACCAAACACCATATTTTTTGTTTAACATCGCTGGTCCGTCCGTAACTGTGCTGAACCAAACACCATATTTTTGGTTTAACATCGCTGGTCAGTCCGTTTCTAGCTGTGATGAACCAAGCATCATATATATGGTTTAACATCGCTGGTCCGAGACTAGCTGTGATGAATCAAACACCATACTTTTGGCTTAACATCGCTGTTCCGTCCCTAGTTGTGATGAATCAAACACGATATATATGGTTTAACATCGCTGTTTCGAGACTAGCTGTGATGAACCAAAGACCTAAATATGGTTTGACATCGCTGGTCCGTCCCTAGCTGTGATGAACCAAACACCATTTTTATGGTTTAACATCACTGGTTCATCCGTCCCTAACTGTGATGAACCAAACTCCAAATATATGGTTTAACATCGCTGGTCCATCCGTTGCTAGCTGTGATGAACCAAACACCATTTTTTTGGTTTAACATCGCTGGTCCGTCCCTAGCTGTGATGAACCAAACACCATTTTTATGGTTTAACATCACTGGTTCATCCGTCCCTAACTGTGATGAACCAAACTCCAAATATATGGTTTAACATCGCTGGTCCGTCCGTTGCTAGCTGTGCTGAACCAGACATCATATTTTTGGTTTAACATCGCCGGTCCGAGACTAGCTGTGATGAACCATACACCATATTTTTGGTTTAACATCGCTGGTCCGTCCCTAGCTGTGATGAACCAAACATGATATATATGGTTTAACATCGCTGGTCCGAGAGTAGCTGTGGTGAACCAAACACCATATATATGGTTTAACATCATAGGCCCGTCCGTCCCTAGCTGTGCTGAACCAAACACCATATTTTTGGTTTAACATCGCAGGTGAGTCCCTAGGTGTGATGAACCAAACACCAGATATATGGTATAACATCACTGGTCCGTCAGTCCCTGGCTGTGATAAACCAAACACCATATATATGGTTTAACATCATAGGCCCGTCCGTCCCCAGCTGTGCTGAACCAAACACCATATATATGGTTTAACATCATAGGCCCGTCCGTCCCTAGCTGTGCTGAACCAAACACCATATTTTTGGTTTAACATCACTGGTCCGTCCCTAGCTGTGATGAGCCAAACACCACATTTATTGTTTAACATCACTGGTTCATCCGTTCCTAGCTGTGATGAACCAAACAACATGTATATGGTTTAACATCGCTGGTCCGTCCGTTCCCAGCTGTGCTGAACCAAACACCATATTTATGGTTTAACATCACGCGTTCATCCGTCCCTAACTGTGATGAACCAAACACCAAATATATGGTTTAACATCGCTGGTCCGAGACTAGCTGTGATGAACCAAACACCATATTTTTGGTTTAACATCGCTCGTCCGTCCCTCGCTGTGATGAACCAAGCACCATATATATGGTTTAACATCGCTGGTCCGAGACTAGCTATGATGAACAAAACACCTTATTTTTGGTTTAACATCGCTGGTCCGTCCCTAGCTGTGCTGAACCAAGCACGATATATATGGTTTAACATCACTGGTCCGAGACTAGCTGTGATGAACGGAACACCATAATATGGTTTAACATCGCTGGTCCGTCCCTAGGTGTGCTGAGCCAAACACCACATTTATGGTTTAACATCACTGGTTCATCCGTCCCTAGCTGTGATGAACCAAACACCAGGTATATGGTTTAACATCGCTGGTCCGTCCGTTCCTAGCTGTGCGGAACCAAACACCATATTTATGGTTTATCATCACGAGTTCATTCGTTCCTAACTGTGATGAACCAAACACCAAATATACGGTTTAACATCGCTGGTAAGTCCCTAGCTGTAATGAACCAAACAGCATATTTTTGGTTTAACATCGCTGGTCCGAGACTAGATATGATAAACAAAACACCTTATTTTTGGTTTAACATCGCCTGTCCGTCCCTAGCTGTGATGAACCAAGCACGATATATATGGTTAAACATCACTGGTCCGAGACTAGCTGTGATGAACCAAACACCATAATATGGTTTAACATCGCTGGTCCGTCCCTAGCTGTGATGAACCAAACACCATATATATGGTTTAACATCATAGGCCCGTCCGTCTCTAGCTGTACTGAACCAAACACCATATTTTTGGTTTAACATCGCAGGTACGTCCTTAGCTCTGATGAAGCAAACACCATATATATGGTTTCACATCGCTGGTCCGTCAGTCCCTAGCTGTGATGAACCAAACACCATATTTTTTGTTTAACGTCGCTGGTCCGTCCGTTTCTAGCTGTGATGAACCAAACACTCTAATATGGTTTAACATCGCTGGTCCGTCCCTAGCTGTGATGAACCAAACACCATATTTATGGTTTAACATCACTGGTTCATCCGTCCCTAGCTGTGATGAACAAAACTCCAAATATATGGTTTAACATCGCTGGTCCGTCCGTTCCTAGCTGTGATGAACCAAACAGCAAATATATGGTTTAACATCGCTGGTCCGTCCGGTGGTAGCTGTGCTGAACCAAACACCATATTTTTGGCTTAACATCGCTGGTCCGTCCCTAGCTGTGATGAACCAAACACCATATATATGGGTTAACATCATAGACCCGTTCGTCCCTAGGTGTGCTGAACCAAACACCATATTTTTGGTTTAACATCGCAGGTACGTCCCTAGGTGTGCTGAACCAAACACCAAATATATGGTATAACATCACTGGTCCGTCAGTCCCTAGCTGTGATGAACCAAACACCATATATATGGTTTAACATCACTGGTCCGTCCCTAGCGGTGCTGAACCAAGCACCATAGATATGGTTTAACATCGCTGGTCCGTCCCGAGCTGTGCTGAACCAAACACCATATATATGGTTTAACATCACTGATCTATCCCCAGCTGCGCTAAACCAAACACCATATATATGGTTTAACATCTCTGGTCGGTCCCTATCTTTGCGGAACCAAACACCATAAATATGGGTTAGCATCGCTGGTCCGTCCGTAGCTGTGATGAACCAAACACCATATTTATTGTTTAACATCACTGGTCCGTCACTAGCTATGCTGAGCCAAACATCTTATGTTTGCCACCTTTACCAAGGTATAAGAATCCTCTCCAACAGTAAGTCTGTCTTTGATCTTGAAACTAGCAGTCCCGCTATTGTACTTAGTTATTCATTTAGTAGATAAACAAGATTGTGCTATTAATTCAAGGGTGTGATCTTTATCAGACGTCAGTCTTTTATGTTTCCTTATTGTGGCCTCACGTATTCACGGTATTTGTCCCACAGTGAGTGAGTGAGTTAAAATTTAAAAGTCACTTTGGCTATATTTCAGACATATCGCGACAATATCAAGTTATAGATTAATAAAACCTAAAGGAAAATGATAAAACTTGTCAACGAAGGACAGTAAAACAACTAGATTATCACAGAGAGAAATTTAAAGTAGTACTTAAATTTAAAACATTTCAACTACACATGACAAGACAATATACAAACAGGCATTGCCAATTTCCCCATTGAAGAAAACTATATGATTGCATTTGAGTAGATTGGAATGTCTGCAAACATCAGTACGTCGAACCCAGCTGACCCAATATCTTCTTCAAAGCATGGCATCAAGTGCTCATGGGCTTAGGGTTCTTGTCAAACAGGCGACAAATTACGCGCTGAAATTTCCCAAACGTTCAAGCATCTTGGTATAGTTTGGTTAAATTAACGCAAACACTATTGCGATTGGTATGTAGAATCGATCTGATCCAAACAGTTCAAACTTCATCATGTGCAATGTTCCAGTGTCGTGTGATGGGTACAGACTGGCTAACGCTCGTCCAGATGTAGACATCATCAACACAGCCGTTGAAGACGTTTGTCAGCATCCCTTTAACGTCGTTGCTGCTAACAGAACATCATCCTGTCTGCGAGATGGATCTTGGGAAAGTGTCAGGATCAAATGCACCTCATGTTACACTGGCACGCCCGGGCCGTCTTTGGTAAGTCTGAACCTGTTTTAGTTCCTCCTCGGTCCATGCTACATGGGTTCGCCCGTGATTTCTGAACGTGCTTTTAGTTCCTCTTACACCTCATACTACATTGGAGCGCCTCCTCTGCATTCTATGGAATGACTGAAAATAGCTGTAGTTCCTCATACACCTCATATTACATTAGCACGAAAGTGCTTTCTATAGTTTGTTTCTTCTTGCTGTTGTTGATCACGCGTATGTCATGGGAAAATTCACAAAGTTATGATGAAGTATTCCTTACACAGAAAGAACAATCTTAACATGGACCATTATTTCTAACATGCATTTATGCATGGAAATGAAATGGAAGAGCACGTTGCAATGACATACTTTCCATATGATGCCCCACTGGAGTCATAAATATGATTTTTGCTTGTCAGAATCCATCAACAACTCGAACTGAAGTCTTGCCCTTTGACCTGGCTGTTGGGTTGACCTTAAGGGCGATGGTTGCAGGAGATTTCTTACAGTTGTAAGGGAATGTTGTGATATATGTGAAACAGTCATCTGACTGTAAATATATGTTTTGGCGGTGAATGGGTAGACATGTGATGAGCCAAAGGACCAGTGGTCTGTAGTGAAAGATGAAATTGTTCACCGGGACGTAATGAGGAACAGTTTGCTGGTTTGTGCAGTATGTGGGAGTAAATGTCACTTTAAGCGGCTAAAACCTATCCAGACGCCACCATTTCCAACATACATGCCATGGTAACAGATAACATTAAAACATGCCTGTATGGGAACGCTTCAGTTGATGTCATGGCAAATGATGGCAAACATTGGAACATGTCATCTATTTCCCAGCATGTCAATTGTACAGTTGTACGCATCAATGTAATGGCCATACTTTTATATAGGTTTTATGACGTATTTTCAGCAATACAGTGTATTTTGAGCTGCCCAACACTGACCGTGTGCTCATCGTGTCCCTCCGATGGAGCTACTCAACATTGATCCTCAACACGAAGCAAGGAGGAATTTTTGGGCAGGAGGAGGTTCTACAAAACGTCGGTGTGGGCAACATCAAGAACTATGAGCTTGAAATCCAATTGACTAACACGTCCTTTAAGGTATGAACACGTGAAGATCTGGGTTAGACTATTGATCTTCAATAACCCATGCTTGTCGTAAGAGGCGACTAATGGGATCGGGTGGTCAGGCTTGCTGACTGGGTTGACACATGTCATCGGTTCCAAATTGCGTAGATCAATGCTCATGCTGTTGATCACTTGACTGTCTGGTCCAGACTCGATTATTTACAAACCCACTCCATAAAGCTTGAATATTGCTGAGTGCGGCGTAAAACTAAAATCACTCACTGACCTTTAAGGTATGTAGCTTACTGGTGAATTTTACATTATAACTATTTCGCGTTATGTAATTATAAAAACATAAGGCCGGGTCTTACGTATTAATGCATGCAATGACTGTGCTCTTGAAAATTGACAATCCTTCTATACATGTTTTCAAGTGATCGTATGTGAAAGTATCATTGAAGTGATGCACGTGAAAGTCATGTTTCCATCAGTGAATGGCCATACGGAATTATTTTATATTATGTTAAACCACCAATTACTCTGGCACCGTTCGCGGTCAAGACTGTGCCGCTCTCGCTGCTCCGAAATGATATTATGGCACAGCACTAGGTTTCTTTTAATGAACCATAATAGACATTTGTAGTACACCAACACGGCACACTGTTTCGATTTCTCAGGAAATCAATATTGTCCTTGGTGCAATTCTGACTATATCATGAACATGTGTTTAATCGGATAATATAGAGATAATATCAGGTGCAGGTTAAACAATACGGGCATCCTCACCTACTGTTGTCATGTATCACAAATACACGCAAGTCCAGGTCAATTGTCAAATCCCAATAGGGAAGGGCATTGATACAAGGGATGAAGTGCAGTCAGTGCATAACCCTAGATACCTGTACATTTCGGAAGGTGAAACATACACAAGCATTATCATTGTACCAAAACATTAGTGAATACTGATGTGATGTGGCATTGTCTTAGCCGTTCCAGGGATCAGTGGCGGGACCATCTGCATTGATGTTTGTCAAAAGTACCATAATACATCATTTAGACATAATAAAATCACTTTGATCTAAGTATTGATGAAAGTGGCCTCCCTACACAGAGTAGATCAATTCTGTTATGCTATGTTCTTAAACGGTCACCATGACATCCTAACATTTTCGAGATGCGAAGTCTAAGCATCACTACTCTACAACAGAATGTGCTCGTCAAGCTTTCATTTCAGTCACACAGTGCAACGCTCATGGTACTGATCACTATATTGACTGGTCCAGACTCGATTATGTCGTGCCTGCCGCCCTGTAGCTGAGGTATAATAATCAAGCCAACCAAACCAAATCCTCCTCAGTGTATTCCCACACTTGTTTTAAATAATAGATGACGGGCAGATCATTTAACAATGTTAATGATGTAGTATTAGTCTTGAGATAGCGAAACATGCAGGTTCAAGAAGATAGAAGTGCATTTATAAATACTATGCAGTCATCAGCTAAGTCATAATCTCACGTAATATTCTACAGTTGGAGGACCAGTCAGATTACGGGACTAAAAACAGTTCATATAACAATCCGCGGTCAGACTTCGGCTACTACCACTCATAACGAAAGACTATCCTTATATGTTCCAGATACTGTGTATAATCAGTGTCTAGGGAAAATGCCCATGACACATCTAGAATCTTACAATGGTATCTGCTTTTGGAGGATTTCCTGCTTTCAGTTCACATTATTTAATATATCTGACTATATAACCCAGGGAGGTGTACTTCCAGCCTTATCTTAAGTCAGAATCCAACACCAGAGTATGTCAACATCTAGAATATAGAACTAAGAGTTGATCTTTGTCAAGACATAATAATGACTTACTTATGCAGACATTTCGTTATCAAGTATTTACCAAGTAGTAATGACGATGTCGATGTGGACTTTATAGTATCAGCACAATGTTGTTCCAGATTTTCTTCGATGGGACGTTCCGGATGGAGTTCCAGATGCGGCTCCCTCTCACCGGCGTCCGACGTATCTCACTGTTGGGATTCACAGCCATCCACAGTGTTCAACTCTTCTGTTAGAGAAGTGTGATTTTGTGCTGCTTGTGTTCCCTGACGTCAGCATTTCAACGTATAAATAAAACAAAAAGAAAAAGAAAGAGGAAGAAAACTGGAAGTTGAACTACCTTTTTGAGATTCAGTCCAAACCCGTTTTGTCTGTGGCAGTATTTTAACAACTAACACATCCTTTCTTATGTCAATGTGGAGTTTTGTTTCATGCCACATGCCAGACATTTTCTGGATGGATGCCAGAAATGAGCTTCACACCTTGAATTCATGTGCTGAATCTAACCCGCGTTCAACGTGACGAGCGAACGATTTAACCATTTTAAACGATTGAACTTTTTCCTTTTAATAGAAATGTGTAAATGGCAATATCATGCTGTACAATTCGATTTTAGAATCGATTATAATCGTAGTATATGTGTTCTCATTATGTTTGGCTAATTTGTTCAAAGTCACCAGCATATGAAGGGATGATTTAAATCGAGCTAGGGCCCATACAGGTAGCAATTGTGCTGTAAGTCCCCATCGTCCCCGGCAGGGTGATCTACCATCAGTTGCTGTTGATCTTCAGCCTGTTTTTACATTGTATTTTCTGTACTATTTGTCTAATTTCAAAAGTTACCTGCTAGTTTTATATCTCTAACTGTGATAATCTAATTATTTTATTGTCCTTTGTCGACAGGTTTTATATAATTTAATTGCGTTTATTTCTAATTTATAAATTTTTAAGTCAAAATATGGCTAAAATATTTTCGATGTAACTGTAATCGTAAGTCACTCACTCACTTTAAGTATTTGTTGTTTAGAACTGCGAACTCTGATATCCAGTTGTAAGACGTCGGTCTGTCAATAAATATTTCCTTCTGAACAATCGATAAGTATTCCTATTACAGTCAATTGTTTAAACCCATCAAGAAAGACATTTGCCCTAATGAAACACTTCAGGAAAAAAACACAGCTGAGGCAAAGACAAGTCAATATTGAATAATAACACCCAGTGGCTATTGACAGGAACAATAACTGCTGACAACAAGTACAGTACAGCTACTTCCCGGATTCTTACAAGGAGCAGAAAAATGCTTCGGAAAATAGCAGACACACCGGGGTCCAGTTTAAATATACGCAAGATAGCTTTGCATATTAATCCAACATAAGGCTGTCCTTGGAGCATAAGGGCACCTGCATGCAAACCACAGTACGAATTTGTTGTTTGTTCTTTCACGCTTCACGGTGCAATATCTATAGTACGGCGGTTGGTAAACAAGTCAGTCAATAATTCAGTACAATAAGTCATTGTACAGCACCACTCGATTCCTTAGTCTAGCCCACCAGTGTTATCATGAAACTGCTCCCGACTACCTCAATGAGATGGTGACCAAATATGTTCCATCGAGAACCTTACGATCAGCTGATCAACATGTATTGGTCATCCCAAGACGTAACCTAAAAGCCTTTGGTTTCCGCTCCTTTAAGTATGGAGCTCCGGCACTATGGAACCAGCTGCCACTCGAACTCAGACAAACAGCATCCATTGATTCCTTCAAATGTGCTACACTGGGTAACAAACATATCCTCAAAACATTCAACTATTTTATGTACAAATGTTTCATGTCTTGTAACACCACAATCACCTATAAATGTAGCGCTTTGAGCATGCATGTTTTAATGGAATCCAGCACGGTATAAATGCATATATTATTATTATTATGTTTTAAAAATTAAAGATAGTATGCAGCAGAGAGGGTTCGGGTGATCCTGGCACAGTCAGGCTGGTAAGACTCATCATCAGCTCAGGGACCTTGCCCCCTCTACATGGAGCCCAGACAGCGAATGGGACTTCTCCCAGGAAACGCTGCCTAGACGAACCCCCAAAGAATTTTCCGGAGAATATGAAGGCTCCCCAACACTGCAGCCTTCTGCATTACCCAGAGTGTCAGAAGGGCTGTACTCCCGGTGGATAACCCAGGCACTCTCCTGATCTGCGCCAAGAGATCAGGAGGTACCAAACAAAGGGCACCGGGAACAATGGGGAGCCTGACGACAGTGTACTTGGGATGCAAGCGAGACATTTCAAAGGCGAGGTCCGCATATTTATCATGCTCTTCGTGCATCTTGCCAATCACATTGGTGTCAAAAGGGACAGAAAATTCAATGATATAAATAAATTCATTGGCTTTATCAAAAAGGACAAGATCAGGTTTGTTGGCTGGAATTCTCCTCAGGCTGTATATGGGCCTATTCCACAGAAGTTTGAAAGCACCATTTTCCATGACACCCCGGACATATTCAGGGTCGTACCATGGATTGACCTCGGAGTCAAAGCCACAGGCATGTCGGAGACGGTAGTGAAAGGAACGAGCCATGCCATCATGTCGTTTAAGATATGCTGTTTGTGCCAAGGAAGGGCATCCACTGACAAGGTGTTGGACAGTCTCTGTGAAGTCATTGCAAAGTCGACATTTCTTGTTGATATTTTCTTTAAGAATCACATTTAGGCGATTGCGAGTGGGAAGTGACTGGTCCTGAGCAGCAAAAAGGAAGCCCTCAGTTTCACATTTAAGACCAGCCGACTTCATCCAGGCGAAGGAGTCGGTGGGACCGCTATTCTGTTCAACACACTGCATGTACACAAGATGCAATGTCTTCTCAGAAAGCTTCTCCACAAAAGACCGACTCTGGGCAACCTTGGCACGCTTAAAATAGCTGTTGAATTCCTTGCTTTCATCATGAGTCTTCACATGCATCACTAGAGGATCATCCGATAAATAGATATGTGCAAAAGTACACAATAAAATTCTGTCATGCAGAGCCTCCACATTAATCAAACCCAGACCTCCAGAATTGATTGGCATGTATAAACGGTTAAGAGAGGAACGAGAGGGCTCTGTTATCAGACACGATCCTTCTGGTCAGACGGTCAAGACTCTGGATGTCTTGTTTTGTCCAATCAACTACTCCAAAGGAATAGGAAAGGGCTGGCACAGCAAAAGTATTGTTGGCTTTGACCTTGTTTCGAGCATTTAGCTCTGAGCTCCAGATTTTCTTTAAACGAGATTTATACTCGGCCCGAAGTTTTTCTTGAATCTGGGCATTCTGGAGCTTCTCTCGAACTTGCATTCCAAGATAGGTGTAGGCCTGATCTTCCACAAGATTCTCAAGAACTCCTCCCTCTTGACCGATCCATCATTAGTTAGCTTGTCACGTTTCAAATGAAGTGTATTACATTTGTCGAGTCCAAATGTCATGCCAATATCATTAGAAAAGGATTCGACAAGGAGAACCTGTTCTTTCAAATTGGAATCTCCTTTGGCAAGGAGTTCGATGTCATCCATGTAAAGGAGGTGAGTAAGAGGTGTTGGGTATCTGTGCTGAGGAGGTCCGGGATGGTAACCCTCCTCTTTATTGAGCAGAAAGCTCAAAGGATTTAGAGACAAACAAAAAAGCAAAGGACTAAAGGAATTCCCCTGAAATATTCCCCTTCTGATTGGAATAGATTCCAAAGTCTGCACCTGCCCTTGCGAGTACATCTCAAGCTGAGACAACCAGCAATTCATTAAAGACTTGAGTAAATCAAGTAGTCGCTCAGGGAGGTCAATACAATGAAGAGACTTTAGAATCCATTCGTGAGGAACAGAGTCGTATGCTTTTTTTGTAGTCAATCCAGCACATGGAGAGGTTGCGGTGATATGCTTTAGCCTCTTCCAAAATCATTTTCTGTACAAGAAGTTGATCCTTGCACCCCCAACATCCCTTTCTTGCTCCCTTCTGCTCAATGTACATTATATCATTGGAAGAGCAGTAAGATGACACGAGACGTGTTAAACACCCTGTGAAGATGTTATACTGAGTATTCAAACATGTGATAGGACGGACGTTTTTGGGATCAGTCAAGTCTCCTTTTTTGGGAAGGCCACGTTGGCATTTCTGGAAACACGATGGTTGATATTGCTGCTAAGGCAGCCCTCAACAAATCTGTGACACCACTTCTTATCCCATACTCTGATTATAAAGCCAGCATTAGAACCTACATCCGTGATCTAATGCAAATGAAATGGGACACCCAAGTAGGTATTAATAAATTACATGCTATAAAACCCTACATTGGTTACACCTACTTGGGTTGTCAGTCCAGATTTGAAGAGGTGATTATGCGACGATGTCGCATTGGCCATACCAGATATACTCATGAATATTTATTGAAAGGCGAAGATCCTCCGTTTTTTATCCCCTGTGATGAAAGGATCACAGTCAAGCATGTCTTGCTTTCTGTTCATGCAAAAGTTCCTGACGGGCACCAGTTGTGGGTTGAACTGGCTCACGGGGCAAGAGATTTTTAAGCCGCCGGAATTGATCTCGGAGATTTTGCTCCGTCAGGTAAGCATACATGGGCATGGCATTGTCCCAATGCAGCTTAAGCGACTTGCCATTGATGCGTGGATTATTATTATTATTATGTTTTACAGATTAAAGATTGTATGCAGCAGAGAGGGTTCGGGTGATCCTGGCACAGTCAAGCTGGTTGCAGAACTATGGAGGAACATCACCTGTGTCCACAAGAGAATTGAAACAGTGAAGTAATGGTGTTTGGACACAGGGGAACAGTTTCCAATACCGGTTTCGAATGCCATCAGGCCCTGGAGGTGTATTTGATTTGGACTTTTTTATAACACTTTTCAGGCAATCTGGTGAGATGTAACAGACAAACGACCTAGTTACTTTCTCATGCATTGCATGGTCATAATCACGGACCCATGGTGCCTCCAGGTTACAGTTGCCGGGTAAAGACCACAACTGTTTCCAGAACCTTTCATTGGCATCCATGGGAGGCCGTTTGTTATGCTCACCATCACCCTTTGTTTTCAGTTGCCTGTAGAAGTGCTTTTCATTGTTTCTAAAAGGTTTATTTTGTTTGATGAATTTATTTTTCTTTTCCCATTTTTTTCTTTCTTTCAGTCCAAACCTTTATTTCGGCCTTAAAGGAATCGACAATTTGGAGGAGTATCTTTTCTTTCGTTGTTTTGTATTTCATTTTCAAATATTATTATTATTATTATTCCAACTTGATTTTCCATAGGCAGTGTTTTCGCTTTGACCTCCTTTTCCTTTTGTTGATGTTCGTTAAAGAAATAGATGAACTAATGACAAGACAATATGCAACAACACCTAAGGCAAACACAATACACATCTATTGAGAAGGACGTCTTTAATGACAAACATGAGATCCTTCCTTACGAAATTCACCGGAACCTACTATTTCAAACGAGAAGCATAAATATTATTTCGGACAATATGTCCTATTTCCAAGTGCTTTCTTAAAACACCATCATACTGTTGTTGACCTCCATATAAGACTGTTCATATCAAGTGGGTACATGGATCCACCAGATGTGAGTGTGTCTGAGGTATGTGACTTTCTGGTTAAAAGCGAAGTAGATCTGACTGTCATGTACACCAGGATGTCACTGCTCAGTGTCTACGTACTGTTCTTTGTCATTCATGTTTCCAGTGGTTTAAGTCAGCTGGTGAACAACACGAACACCTGCCCCAAGGTGTCAAACCACAGAAGGTCTGAGATGGATGATCTGGTGTCTACTTGAGGTCTTGTAGAGGAGATGAACCAGGTGGACATGGGTGCTGAGTGTTTCTCTCTGTGTCAGTCACAGATGCTTTCTGACCTGGTCTTGTACAACCCTCTAGCCAGCAAGTGTTGACTACACTCTGAAACCTTCGACTCAAGCGATGACGGCTCCCTTGAGCCTGAATGAAGGTAGTATGGTGGTTAAGGCTTTTTATATTGCTTACTCATGACGGTACCACTTCACCTTCTTCAAATGATCTGTCAACTATATTCTGTCAACTATATAAGTGTAAAATGACACAAGCCATATGCCACCATGTGAAAAGCAAACAAAAAAACGAAAAAGGTGTGTTTTCCGGATAATATTTCGTTAGACTGAATATCAATAACTAAAAGTGAAAAACGATGTTCTTTGTAAACATGTAAACGACGCTGAAATAAAAGAAGATGCTGACTTAGAAAAAGTGGAAACGAAATGTTGATGCGTTGAGTCTGGTTTGCGATGCATGTACGACACGTTAATGGTATACTATGGTTCAACCAAATGGTTCAGTGTGTGGAAATTTAGCAAAATACCATTGCGGTTAGTATATAGAATCCAGCTATTCACAAACGTTCCAAACTATCACGGTACAATGTTCCAGTGTCGTGTGACGGCTACGGACTGGCTAATGCTCGTTGAGATATAGACATCACCAACACAGCCCCTTACTGTGGTCCCACACGGAATAATTATATGATGATGTACTATTACTAATCGGATGTTATCATTAGTGAGATAATGATTACTGTACACTTCCATGATGACCGGCAACCGTGAAGAGCCACCTCTTCGTGGTGGGTGTGGGGTAACGCTTGAGTAAGTGCTCTGCAACCCCCCATTGTGGACCCGGGGGTACATTTGGTCCACCAACCCGTCTGCCGTGGGTTGCGCCCCTGTGTCGGTGGAGGAAGGGAGTCTGGTGGTTGAGGGCACTGGTTCCAGGAACAGTGTTCCTTTGCCCAACACACCACTTCGGCCCTGACTTCACCTAGACGGGTGGAAGAATGGGCTTGGTTCTACCAATCGGCTGTTCATGTCGAGCCCTGTGCATTAAATTGTATCTGCACAAAAATTATATTATGTGCTACATTTTTTTACTTTAGGTTTTGACTCATTTTTGTTTATAAAACATCACTTGATTTTGAAATATGTACCATTTAAATTGCCTAGAGTCTTACGCCAAGAAGGCGATGGCTCATGGGCCAATCTGGTAGATTGATTACTTGTTTAAACTTTCTGCTTGAGTATATCATCCCAGTATCCTTGGTGATGCAAGTCGGAATCCACTTGTATATAGCCTCGTATTTTGTGACACTATTAAAGGGATCAGTATGATCACGTCCAGGTTTCGGTATGGGAACAATAATAGCATCACGCCACGATGAAAATTTCCACATGTCCACATCAAAAATATGTAAGAGCGTCTCTAAACATGATTCAGGTAAGTGCTTCAGGAGTTGATAATGTATGTTATCAGCCCCTGAAGCAGTATCGTGAGCCTGATTAAGAGCAGTATGAAGCTAATGTATGGAAAATGTTTCATTATAGTCTCCCCATTATCAGAATTGAAATTAATAGCTTTCTTTTCTTGCTGTTTTTGATAGTTTTTGAATTCAGGTACATAATTTGAAGAGGAAGAGTGTTTGGCCAACGTCTCACCAGCATATTTGCAATATCAGATTTATTGGTTAATAATTGGTTCCCATCTTTCAGATGGTGAATGTAGATTTAGAGCCCTTACCTTTGATTTTCTGGATCATCTTCCACACCTTTGATATCGGCGTGAGTGAATTGATTTTTGATACATAGTTACACCAAGATTGGCATTTACTTTGTTTAAGAAGTACGCCGTGCCTTAGCTTTTATGAGTTTATATTTGTCTAAATTGTGGACCATATGATGGCGACGGAAGTAATGTTCAGCTTTCTTCCGTGCCTTTCTAGCCTGTTTGCATTCGTCTGTAAACCATGGTTTTCGTATGTGAGGAATTGAAGAGGACTTTGGGATCCACTTGTCAGCTATGGTGCTTAATATGTCAGAGACATCTTTTATAGCATCAGGAACATTAATAAAACGTTTAGGTTTAAGTTTGTCTGTACAGAGTTTTTCATATAAAGGCCAGTTGTCCTTTTTAAAATTCCATCTTGACGATTGAGGAACATCAGTTGGGTTCACAGGTTTTAATGTTGTTGGGAAATGGTCAGTTCCACAGAGATCATCGTGAACTGACTATTCAAATTCACTCAATAGTTTGGAGTCACAAATAGACAAATCAAGAGCTGAATATGTTCCTGTGCCAGGATGTAAATATGTCTTTGAACTGTCATTATAAATACATAGATCATTATTTGAGATGAAATCCTCCAGTACTTTACCTTTGGTGTTGGTATTAGTACCACCCCAGAGTGGGTTGTGGCAATTTATATCCCCAACGAGCAAGAATGGTTTAGGTAGTTGATCATATGATCAGCAGATGAAGGTGGAGGATACAATGAACAGAGAGTAAATGCAACTTGCAATGTAAGTCGCACTGCCACGACTTGGAGATTTGTTGTGAGTGTGACTAAGCTATGGATGACATTACTCCTCACCAGGATAGATGATCCACCAGTAGCTCTGTCACCTGGGGGAGAAAATTAGTGATATGCATTAAACTAACGTAGGTCAAAATGATCCGTCTGCTTTAGAAAGGTTTCTTGAATGCAGAATACTGACGGATTAAGATCTTGGACTAATAGCTGAAAGTCATTAAAATTATTTCTGAGTCCTCTACAATTCCATTGAATTATTGCAGAAGACATCATTTCTTCCGCGGAGGATGTACGGGAGATCTACCCCTCGCTTTCCTTGAGGGTGACAAGCTATGTGTCCTACCAGAGCTATTGTCGGACACATCCATGTCCTCAAGGGATCCAAACTTTTGAACCCTTAGCGAGTCCATCGCTTTGGTTGAGTTTATTTATTTTGGGGTTTCCTTTCACAGTTTGTTTAACCGGAGGTTTTTGTACAGGTTTTGATGGACATGAATCTTGTCTGGGTTTGGGACTGTAGGACTGTCTTGTGTCTGGTTGTGTCTTTGGACATGCGGGACCCTTTTAGGAAGAAGAGATATATTTAGATGAGGTCACTGTAGCTGGTTACACGTCAGCAGTCTGTGTAGCAGATTCTCCTCGCACTGACAGTTCTTGATTTGGGACAAGTCCATGTCAGCTCAGAAATTCGACTGAAACTGTGGTCGTAGATGGTCTTTTGGTAATTGAAACATAAGATTCACCTGGGTGGACAGCTAGTACAAGTTTCTTAGCTTCAGCCTAACTGATGTTTCGACTGTGCTTTATCTTATTCACCTCCGTTTCCCTCTTCCAAACTGGACAATCTTTTGACGACGAGGAATGTTTACCCGAACAGTTGACGCATTGTTTAAAGTTGTTGGTACAGTCTTCTGTGACGTGTGATTGCTCCCCACAATGAGCGCAAGTTATTGGGTGTATACATGAATTTATCCCATCACCAAATTTTTGGCATTTGAAACACCTCAACGGATTAGGAATATACAGTTCAATTTGAAGACTACAATATCCTGCTTTTATTGATCTTGGTGCCGATGGAGACACAAATGAGAACAAGTACGTGTTGGTTGGTACCACTTCTGAGTTCTGACGCCTTGTAAATCGTTTCACGTACGTGACGCCTTGATCTTTGAGTTCTAGCATGATATCAAGTTCTGTCATATCCTCTAAAAGATGATCTCTATCTCTGACAATGCCTTTACTAGAATTGAGGGTCCGATGGATTGACACTGAAACAGGGAATCCAGCCAAGTTATCAATTGACAGCAGGTTAGACGCTTGTTGTCGTTTGCTACATTCTATGAGTAACGATCCAGATCTCATGACGGCACCTGCTATACCGTACACTGCTTTAGAAACAACAAACGGGTTGAGTTTAATTGGTTTCTTATCTGGAGATTCTATCACTAGAAATCTTGGCCAGTATTCTACTTGCTTAGATGGTCTACAACTATCAGGTGTACTTTCATCTGTATCAAGCTGACGTTTCTTTTTCAAGGGGGTTTCAGGATTCATGTTAAAGTATAGAAGATTCATCATTCCAGCTCCCCACCCACCACGTGAGTATCACAAGGACAATGCTAAAAAACAAATGGATCTCCTACTTGCAGCACCAAGGATACTGGGATGATATACTCAAGCAAAATAATAGAAAATAATTATTCTACCAGATTGGCCCATGAGCCACCGCCTTCTGGGCATTCGACTCTAGGCAAAGTACAAAATTGAGGTTTTGAAATTCAAACAGAATAATCACAAGCCAATGCATCTAACAGAAATTTTACAGAGTGTATTACATTTGTGCAGCAAAATAGACATGCACAGGGCTTGGCATGACCAGCCGATTGGTTGAACCGGGCCCATTCAACCACCCGTCTAGGTGAAGTAAGGGGTGAAGTGGTGTGTTGGGCAAAGGAACACTGATCCTGGAACCAGTGCCCTCAACCACCAGACTCCCGTCCTCCACCGACACAGGGGCGCAACCCACGGCAAACGGGTTGGTGGACCAAATATACCCCCGGGTCCAGAACGGGGTCGAAGAGCGCTTAGCTTTACCCAGCACCCACCACGAGGAGGTGGCTCTTCACGGGTGCCAACGGCATTTAGGCTATGCACAGTAGGATGTTTCCGCCTTCTTCCTATTTTTCCTAGCTTGTTTGCAGTTTGTATCATGGTTTGCGCATGTGCGGGTTTGCAGAGTACTTAGGAATGCTTTCGTCTCCAATAGTATATAAGATATCATAAAATAGTTCCATGTGATCAGGAAATTCCTCAAGTACTTTTCAGAGCAGAGAGTTTGGAATAATGGCCACTTGGCCTTAGTAAAATTCGATCTTGTTGAAGGTGGTTCATCCGCGGGAGTAACAGGAGTAACAATAGTTGGGAAGTGGTCACTTGAAACAGCTGCAGATGAATGGCACATCTCTCGTTTTTGTGGCTATTGATAGATAAATTCCTCGAACAACGTAATAGCCTGACATTGTTCCTATAACTTTAATCTGTTTTAAATGTCAATATTGTCATTTTGATTTTATTAATTTGTCGTAGCATTCAACAGAATCATTGTTTTCTTCGTGAAGTGTAATGATACAGACAACATACACTAGGGCCTGTGTGCGAATTATGATTCACATTGGCAAACTATAAAAAGTCTGGATATTACAGTCCTTTTATAAATTCACTACAGTATCAACAGATCGCCTACTTTTTATTAAGTTTCAAAATGCATACAAGTATGATAATAAACTAACTAGGATTATAAGACCAAATATAAAGACGTACATTGACTAGTATCTACACACTGGTGAGTGGACGTTAACCACGTGAATGTCACTTCGACCCCCCACCTCACTTCCGTGGAAGAAATCGTTATGCTACAAGTTGTGTCATTCAAAATGCTTTTGGTCATGATTCAAATACATATTCAACTACGAGTAGAAAGTAGTTTTCATTTTCCAACTTGATGAAAACAAACCATAATCTCATTAATTCTAACTGACTTTGGCCCGTGACTTCACGATTTTCAAAAATGGCAGCGCCCTGTCTGAGGATAAATGCTATCTAGGTTTGTTTTCACCGAGTTATACAATCAAAACTACTTTCTGCTGGTAGTAAAATATGTATTTGATTGGTGGCAAGTAGGATTTTGCATGACATAGCTTGTAACATAACAATTTATCTCGTGGAAGCGAGGTAGGTGCCACTATAATACTACTTACAATATTATTGTCACTTCGACCACAACCTCGCTTCCGAGGAAGAAATCGTTATGTTACAAGTTGTGTCATGGAAATTGTTTTTGGTCATCAATCATATACGTATTTTACTACAACTAGTAAGTAGTTTTAATTTTTTAACTTCCGTGAAGCGATCTTAACACATGTAAGATATCGTAACAGGCTTCTACAACGCTCGCTTTGCACTCACAAACATAACCCATTTAGCACGAACTAAATTGTCCTGTGGAAATCTGTGCATGGTGACACCATCGCCCGACCCCTAGGAGCAATTCAAGACAACACAACGATTCGGCATGTCTTCGTTGATGTCGAGAAATCATCAAAATGAGGATATACAACTAACTGAAAATCCTTCTTCACATGACGTCACTGCAGTGCTCTGGCGACAGAGTTACGTAACCTGTCTGTGGTTTCGTTGGCGGGCGAGAGTGAAGCAAGCGCCTTTTTGGCAACTTGTAATCGCTCGGTATTAATTAACCACATTTTTTTTAAGAATGAATTTGGTGTTCTGCATAAGACTAACCACAAATCACTCATATGTAATGGTTAAGAGAGTAAAACAAAACAAAGTTTATTTGTCCTTTAACATTTCTGGATCAGTTTTAATTGCCACAAACAGACATATTTGCTAGCAACGAGAGACACGCCTTCATTGCCAGCGGCAAGTTTTATGAAGCTAGCGTAAATGGACAAAGGATGTACATTAAAGTAAACACTTGTTAAAGTGTTATGCATATTAAATCTGTCATGCATTCCACAGAGAGTTGTTGTAATTGCATTTCTAAGTTGAAAAGGGACAAAGATTCATTGAAAAGAAAATAACAATTGGCTGGAATGTCAGCAGTTCAGTCATGAACATTTCATGAGATGATTTCACATAGAAACATACATATGTGTTAGAAATACTAATGACAAACTTTGGGATGCTGTGTTTCAGAATCGATATATGTTATATCAGCGAACACTATTTCCTCTCAGAAGAAATTTGTTCTGTTACACACGTCCCACAATGGTCTTACTTCAAATGTCTGCGATTTTATTACTAGCGTTCCAATTCCCCTACATCTGTAGTCAGTCACTCAACAATACTGACACATGCAAGAAGGTGGCATTCTACTGGAGGCCTGAGATGGATGATCTGGTATTCACCGGCAGCCTGATAGAAGAGATGAACCAGGTGGACATGAGGGCTGAATGTTTCTCTGTGTGTCACCGGCGGGAGCTGTGTAACCTGGTCTTGTACAACCCACTCACAAGGAAGTGTAGAGTATACACTGAAGCCTTTGGCTCGACCAGTGACGGCACAGTTGAAACTGGATGGCAGTACTATGGAAGTGAGTATAAATAAGTATTAAATAACTTTAACGTACTCACTGCACACTTCTTATTTTATCATTGTGCGACTACAACCAAGATTTACACGACGGATTTACGAAAGCCCCATCAACCTCGACTTGACGGTTTTTGACTGTATCAGAAAACAATCAAATTAGATACCAGTGTAGAATGAGGTGAGGTGCAGCTGTTTTGTAAATTCTCATGTCTTGTTCATGAAGATAATCCAGGAGTTGAACTATCATATTTTACACGTTATTATTTGTGGAAATATATTGAACCTAGATTTTGTGAAACAGGAAACTTTACTGAAGTCATGTTGCTGTTCGGGTGGATATCAGCGTATGTTGTCATGGAGACAGCAATAAAATACAGTCAGCAGTGATGCAATTGAAAATCGTGTTAAGTCACCAGAATAAGAGGTCCTGTTATTTTTTTCATTACTATTTTAAAAACGTTTTGGTTGCTTATCTTTAACCCTATACCGGATTGCGTGTGTCTGTGAGTGTACTTATGGTTTGACATGATCGCCTTTAGGCATTATCTCCTGGAAAGACTGTACTGAGTTCACTCATCATTCTGATGTGGCAGGGTAATGACGCATAACAAAACCGATAAAACAGAGTGGTGATACACATGATATAATCAATATGATACTGAGGAGATACACATAACATGATCAACATGATACTGAGGTGATACACATAACATATCAATATGCACATGATACTGAGGTGATGATACACATAACATGATCAACATGATACTGAGGTGATAAACATTACAAGATCAATATGCACACGATACTGAGGTGATACACATGACATATCTGTATGATACTGAGGTGATACATGATATGACATGAGGTGATCAATATGATCAATATGATATTGAGGTGATACACATAACAAGATCAACATGATACTGAGGTGATACACATGACATATGTATGATACTGAGGTGATACACATTACATATTTGTATGATACTGAGGTGATACACATAACATGATCAATATGATACTGAGGTGATACACATAGCATGATCAATATGATATTGAGGTGATACACATAACTTGTTCAATATGATACTGAGGTGATACACATAACATGATCAACATGATACTGAGGTGATACACATGACATATTTGTATAATACTGAGGTGATACACATAACATGATCAATATGATGCTGAGGTGATACACATAGCATGATCAATATGATACTGAGGTGATACACATAGCATGATCAATATAATACTGAGGAGGTACACATAGCATGATCAATATGATATTGAGGTGATACACATAACTTGTTCAATATGATACTGAGGTGATACACATAACATGATCAATATGATACTGAGGTGATACACATAACATGGTCAATATGATACTAAGGAGGTACACATAGCATGTTCAATATGCTATTGAGGTGATACACATAACTTGTTCAATATGATACTGAGGTGATACACGTGACATATTCAATATGATACTGAGGTAATACACATAGCAAGACCTATATGATACTGAGGTGATAAACATAACATGAGCAATATGATACTTAGGTGATACACGTGACATGATCAACATGACATTGAGGTGATATATATGACATTATCAACAAGATACTGAGGTGACACACATGACATAATTAACATGATACTGAGGTGGTATGCTAAAAAATGGCTATTATATCACAGAAAGAGCATTAAAACCGTCATGTAACTGTAAATTTCGGCAAACTTTTATAGACATTACAATATAAAAAACGGGCTGCAGATCAAGACAATTAAAGGTGCGTCACCATACTTGCTAACTTACAGTACCTTTGCCAAGTGCATGGACCTTTGCTGGATGATAACCATCCCTTCGGCCATTGGTGACTGGAGAAAAGTGTAGCCAAAAATTAAACGCACACATATTCTACGATTAAAAAACGCCGCAAGTTTAAATATACTTTGAATGTATTGGGACTTACGTACCCTCTCAAGAGGTCAATAATATCAAGGTACTTAATCCGATCTCAGTGACTAATCTAAACTACAATAATAAAAGTATGTCTATTTACCAGACACTTTAATCAAATTTATTAATTGATTCAATCTTTTGTAAATATCCAATGATAAATGGTAATTAACGTTATAAAAAAAACAACCAAAAAAACCCCTCAATGTTTAAACATTGAAATATTTATCCCATGTGATGAAACATTCAATGCGGTCAAGGAGAACATGCTCACATTTTAACAGGTATTTATGAGTATGTCTGGTATGGCCAATTCGACATCGTGGCATGATGACCTCTTTAAATTTGGACTGACAACTCAAGTAGGTGTAACTTATATAGGATTTTATTTTATGAAATTTATTGATAACTACTTGAGTGCCCCACTTCTTCTGAATCAGATCACGGATGCATGATCTAATTAATGCGTTGTAATCAGAGTATGGAATATGAAGTGGTGTCACAGGTTTGTTGAGTGCTGCCTTGAAAGCAAGATCGGCCATAATGTTCCCAGAAATGCCAACACAATACGATGTCGTATTGACCAGTAGCAAGATCACTGTTTAATTCTATAATTGCAATTAAAAGCGGATGTTTGCAAGAAAGATTTGTAACAGCCTGAATGCAAAAAAATATAGTCAAAGCAGATGATGAAGTGTTTATATTTAGTGATATTCTTCTTAAATATTTCTAGGCTGCTAATATGGCGCTTGTTTTTTTCTGGAACATAGAGCTGTGATCAGGTAATATATTTGTCTGGAGCCACACTGCCACCATCCTTAGACCCATATGTAAATAATGATTTGTATGTATTATATTTCTTGTTTACATTGCAATTCATCAGTTTCTGATTTTTTAAAAACTTTTTAAAACTCAATGTTAAGTCAATTTGTGACCTCACTAATTGCAAAAGAGGAGACCGGAAGGACATGTCCACATATAGAGATACATAAAATATCGCTAACTTTTCTGTAGAGGGTAAATAACATTGATGGAATAAGGTGTAGTAGTGTGATTGTTTGTGAGTGGAGACACTGCAGGCTGGGAATATCAACTGATATTTTAAGAACGCTTCAATGCTCAGTACTTTCGATATATTCCTTGATATTGTGATGTTGTAGTCGGTTTAACTGACCTTTGTTGACATGATTGTATAAATCATATGCATTTATGGTGAGTCTAAAACTTGTTTTACTTACGATATTTACAATCGTGAAATATTGCCCATGTGACTGTAAGCCTTAACTGACTGACTCGCTCACTATTTGTTCAATTACTATTGGTTTTCTTGTGTGGCTTCTACTGCTTGTTTTCTTCTACTTTGGTTCCACACACTGATACCACATAGATATCTTCGATTTCGTTCCATTTAATCTTTCGTTTTGAAGTAACGTTGCATGCCTGGATTTCAGTTCACCAAGCCCTGTGCTGTTTTATCATCTTTGTGACATCATTTGGGATGACGTCATTATCCCTGCTACTCTTTGGGCCTTCGAGTCTAAAGTCATGAAAAGATTAACTTCAGCCTAACTAATTCGTCCTCAGTTTCCTGTGCCAACTTTACACTTGAAGAAGCACGTGTAGATGTGGACGTCATCAACGCTGATCCCATTGACATCTGCGGCAACAACACCATAGTGTACAGCGACACTACTTCTTCCTGCCACACAGGAGCGTCATGGGAAGTGGTGCCAGTCAAGTGTGTGTCATGTTACCATGGCACCGCACGACAGTCCATGGTAGGGGTTCCTCGATGTGTATCCTTCTGTCAATGTTTCTACAATGATCAATGCAACACAACTGAATTCCTTGTGAATGATATATTGTGTCCGTAAATTCGATGCAATATTTGGTTGCTCTCTCTTAAGCTGCACAATGAGCTCACAAACTTGTTGATTCTTAAACGTTGTTATTTTGCAGGTCCTGTGATTATTCTGAGACTATAGACCAAATCGAATGCTTAATGTTTGTTGACTTAGTCATGGGTCGTGTCCTTGTTGATCATTAAATGAACCAAACTGACGTATGTACCGGACAAGAGAGGAATAAACGTTTCCTTGGTTTCTAAATATGTTGTAAACAAGTTTGCTTTGGCAGCATGGTCAGTTCCATTTCACCCATATTATCAGAACAGGTTTATATTCGGTTATGTAAATCCATGTGTGATTCAACTAAGTGGCGGAAGGACTTTGGTTTTGAACGATACTTCATGTTTTACGTAAATATATTTTCTCGATAACAGATGCCATCCATGCCATATGCTGAAGAACTGACGTTTGACCTTGCCACAGGGATGAAGCTGAGGCTGGAAGTATCTGGAGACACGGCTCATTAGTAAAATGATATTGACTTATTTTCCTTTCCTTAAATTATGTCTTTTAAGAGTACATTTTACGAGGAAGACAATTACCCCATACCTGTTATTCTGTGTGTGAGACAAGCTCAGATAACTATATATTGTGTCTGTCACATGATTATATATCTTGTGTTAGTCACATGATTATATATCTTGTGTCTGCAACAGATTTATATATTTTGTGTCTGTCACATAATTATATGTCACGTTACATCAAACCAGCAATATAATTACATAGCATGTTGTAACAGACACGGACAATTATTAGATAGCATGCTGTAACATACACTGACTATAATTATATAGCTTCAATATATATAGAGTCCGTGTGTGTCACATCAAGCTATATAATTATAGTCCATGTCTGTTACAGCATCCTATATAATAGTTGCCCGTGTCTGTTACAGCATCCTATATAATAGGCACCCATAAAGAGCCACCTCCTCGTGGTAGGTGCTGGGTAACGATAAGCGCTCTTCCATCCCCGTTGTTGAGCCGAGGGTATATTTGGTCCACCAACCCGTTTGCCGTGGGTTGCGCCCCTTTGTCGGTAGAGGACGAGAGTCTGCTGGTTGAGGGCACTCGGAGCCTGGAACCCTGTTCCTTTTGCCCACCACGCCACTTCGCCCATTACTTCACCTAGACGGGTGGTAGAACTGGCCGAGTTCTATGCCAGAAGGCGGTGGCTCATGGGCCAATCTGGTGATATTAGACCTCTGAATTTTGTGATTCTTGGGAATTATGTCATCGGTCGAACCAGCCTGGCATTTATTCTTTTAGTTTTTCACAGCTTTTCATGTCTTTATCTCTGGAGTATAACACCCCTGTATCCCTGGTGTCAGCATTTCGGAGATCCGGTGCTATTTGACACTGTCCGTTGTTGATTCTCCATGGTGGGTGGGGAGCAGGGGTGCTGAATAATATTCCTTTCCTCATGGCACTTCCACCATCTGGTTCATTTAGAAACGTGTAGGGACGTTTAGATGATTTAGAGCTCTCTACAGTATGCCATCGTTGTGGTGATCGACATGAGAGAACAGACTGCGAGAAACATTATAAATGAGCAAACTGTAATGGTGCCCATTCCGCTTATTCCAGGTCCTGTCCCATGTATCAAATATTGAAAATCAAATGTAGGAAAAACATTTCATATTGTGAGGCCAAAAAGATGTTGACAAATCAGACTTCAACTACATCAAGTCTGACCTACTCTGCAGCAGTCACTCGCTCTGTAGCAACGTCCTCCATCTCATGTCAGCCCGATGTGACTTGGGTAAAATGAGATAAACCTATTCCTTGAGCTTCAGCCCTTCAGATTGCTCCCAAAGTCACACAATCCACGTCTGCTACACAAACGGAAACTCACCATGAGCAACAATCTGAAACGTATGTTTCTAAACCAGTCACAGGTAATTCAAAACAGAAGAAAGGAAAGAGATTAAATAGAGACCAACAAGCTACTGTTCCTTCATCTTCTCAGGTTACAACTCAGAAAACATTTGCACCTCTAGATATGGAGGTCACTTTGTCGTCACAGGACAGGCGGAGGAATAGTTCCTCCTCACCATCACGTGGACTCACTCCCTTAAGCCACTATAATCAACTGACCAATCTCATTCAGTGGAATTGCAGAGGACTGAAGAATAACTTCAAAACAATTTCTCGTCAATTCAATTCAAGTCCGAGTGGGTTCAACCCTGTCTGACCATTACAATCAGGATCAGGGTGTTCCACAAGGCAGTATTTTGAATGTCACATTGTTTAGAATTTAGATCAACAGTTTATCCAAGGTTTTAAATGATTCAATTGATGGATCACTTTTTGTGGATGATTTTAATATTTCTTGTCGTGGTAATAATATGCATACTATTGAACGGCAACTGCAGTTGTGTTTAAATAAAATAAATAAATGGTGTCTTGAAGACGGCTTTAAATTTTCTAAATAATTAACTAATTGTCTTAACTGTTGTAGAAAATATAAACCGCATAAGGACCCCGAACTGTTCTTTAATGACACTCTCATCAAAGTCAAGTTCTTAGGCCTAATTTTCGACTCCTATTTAACTTTTTCTTAAATTTTTCTTCCTTAAAGCCAAATGCCTGAAGGCACTCGATTTGTTGAAAGTTGTTTCGAGCTCAAAGTGGGAAGGGGATCAAGCTACCCTCCTACACCTATATCGATCACTGGTACGCTTGAAGCTTGATTATGGCTCCATCGTGTATGGTGGAGCCTGCAAAAGCAACTTAAAAGTGTTAGATTCTGTCCTGCACCACGGTCTCAGACTGCATATCAATGTATCGTTAATCCTCTATATGAGGATTTGTACAACACGAAATCTTCTCTTCTTCCGCCTCTTTGACGCAGGATTAGTTCAACCATTCATTACTGCTACTTCATTTCTAGATTGCCAAATAATAGCTCTATTTTCACAGCAGAAGCAAATGCCATATTAAAAGCAGATTAAGATTCTCTTTCTTGCTTTCAGGCTATGCAAAATCTCTCTTGTAACCATCCAATTTTAATTGAAATTATTAATTATATAATGATCTTGCTACTAGCAAATGCGACACTGTCCTCTGTTGGCTGATCTTGCTGCTAAGGCAGCACTCAACAAATCTGTGACCCCACTTCTTATTCCATACTCTAATTACAAAGCTAGCATTAGAACCTACATCTGTGATCTTATGTAGAAGAAGTGGGACACTCAAGTAGGTATTAATAAATTGCATGAAATAAAACCCTATGTTGGTTACACCTACTTGGGTTGTCAGTCCAGATTTGAAGAGGTCATCATACGACGATATCTAATTTGCCACACAAGACATACATGTGACTATCTTTTGAAGGGTGAGGATCCTCCGTTTTGCATCCCTTGTGATGAAAGAATTACGGTTAAGCATGTCCTGCTTGACTGTGTTGAATATTCGATCACAAGGGATATTTATTTCAAATCACGAACTATGAAGGATCTTTTCAATATTCTCAGTTCTCATTTAATTATTGCATTTTTAAAAGAATTTGATTTGTTAAATGATTTGTAAATGCATAAATATTTTATTATTAGAATGTTGAATTAGTAACTAAGATTGTTAGTGACTGTATCCTCGAGGGGGGTTAAATTATGTAAAATTATTTTCCTCCTGAGAGTGTACGTAAGTCAACAAAGCGTCGAAGTAAATTAAAACGTTCCACTTTTTTAATCGTAGAATACCTGCTCTTTTAATGTATGGCTAAATTTGCCAAATTGCTAACGGCTGAAGGGATGGTGTAAATCCAGCTAGGGTCCATGCAGGGAGCAAATGTACAGTAAGTCCCCATGGTCCCTTGTATTGTGATCAACTATCAGTTGTTGGCAATATATAGCCTGTTTTGTTTTTAGTCAAGACATATTGCCTACGTGACTTGAAACCTTAACTCACTCGCTGACTCGTGTCTGTTACAGCATCATATATAATAATTGTCCGTATTTGTTACAGCATCCTATATAATAAGTGTCCGTGTCTGTCACAGCATCCTATATAATAATTGTCCGTGTCTGTTACAGCATCCTATTTACTAATTGTCCGTGGCTGATACAACATCATATATAATAATTGTCCGTGTCTGTTACAGCATCATATATATTACGTGTCCGTGTCTGTTACAGCATCCTTTGTAATAATTGTCCGTGTCTGTTACACTATCCTATATAATAATTGTCCGTGTCTGTTACAGCATCCTATGTAATAATTATCCGTGTCTGTTACAGCAAGCTATGCAATTATATTCCTCGTTTGTTACGTCATGCTATATAATGATATTCGTGTCTGTTACAACAGGTTATATAATGATATTCCGTGTCTGTAACTACAGGCTATATAATGACATTCCGTGTCTGTAACTACATGCTATATAAAGGTATTCCGTGTCTGTAACTACAGGCTATATAATGATATTCCGTGTCTGTAACATCAGGGTATGTAATGATATTCCGTGTCTGTAACAACAGGCTATATGAAGGTATTACGTGTCAGTAACAACAGGGTATGTAATGATATTCCGTGTCTGTAACATCAGGGTATGTAATGATAGTCCGTGTCTGTCACAACATGCTATATAATGGTGTTCCGTGTCTGTAACAACAGGGTATGTAATGATATTCCGTGTCTGTAACAACAGGGTATATAATGATATTATGTGTCTGCAACAACATGTTATAAAATGATACCCGTGTCTGTAACTACAGACTATATAATGATCCTCCGTGTCTGTAACAACAGGCTATATAATGATACTCCGTGTCTGTAACAACAGACTATATAATGATACTCCGTGTCTGTAACTACAGGTTATATAATGATACTCCGAGTCTGTAACAACAGGCTATATAATGACACTCCGTGTCTGTAACCACAGGTTATATAATGATATTCCGTGTCTGTAACTACAGGCTATATAATTATATTCCGTGTCTGTAACAACAGGCTATGTAATGATATTCCGTGTCTGTAACAACATGTTATATAATGATACTCCGTGTCTGTAACTACAGGCTGTATAATGATCCTCCGTGTCTGTAACAACAGGCTATATAATGATACTCCGTGTCTGTAACAACAGGCTATATAATGATACTCCGTGTCTGTAACTACAGGTTATATAATGATACTCCGTGTCTGTAACAACAGGCTATATAATGATATTCCGTGTCTGTAACTACAGGCTATATAATGATACACCGTGTCTGTAACTACAGGTTATATAATGATATTTCGTGTCTGTAACAACAGGCTATGTAATGATGTTCCGTGTCTGTAACAACATGATATATAATGATACTCCGTGTCTGTAACAACAGGGTATGTAATGATATTCCGTGTGTGTAACAACATCTATATAATGATATTCCGTGTCTGTAACAACATGCTATATAATGATATACCGTGTCTGTAACAACATGCTATATGCTGATATACCGTGTCTGTAACAACAGGGTATATAATGATATTCTGTGTGTGTAACAACATCTATATAATCATATTCCGTGTATGTAACAACATGCTATATAATGATATTCCGTGTCTGTAACAACAGGCTATATCGTGATATTCCTATATAATAAATTGTCCGTGTCCGTTACAGCATCCTATATAATAATTGTCCGTGTTTGTTACAGCATCCTATATAATAATTGTCCGTGTCTTTTACAGCATCCTATATAATGATTGTCCGTGTCTGTTACTGCATCGTATATAATAATTGTCCGTGTCTGTTACAGCATTGTATATAATAATTGTCCGTGTCTGTTACAGCATCCTATATAATATTTGTCAGTGTCTGTTACAGCACCCTATATAATAATTGTCCATGTCTGTTACAACATCCTATATAATTATTGTCCATGTCTGTTACAACATCCTATATAATAATTGTCCGTGTCTGTTACAGCAAGCTATGTAATTATATTCCTTATTTGTTATAACGTGATATCTGATTATGTCACGTGTCTGTCACGTCATGCTATGTAATGATATTCCGTGTCTGTGACAACAGGCTGCATAATGATATTCCGTGTCTGTAAGAACAAGCTATATAATGATATTCCGTGTCTGTAACAACAGGCTATATAATGGTGTTCCGTGTCTGTAACAACAGGATATATAATGATATTCCGTGTCCGTAACAACAGGGTATATAATGATATTCCGTGTGTGTAACAACATCTATATAATCATATTCCGTGTATGTAACAACATGCTATATAATGATATTCCGTGTCTGTAACAACAGGCTATATCGTGATATTCCTATATAATAAATTGTCCGTGTCCGTTACAGCATCCTATATAATAATTGTCCGTGTTTGTTACAGCATCCTATATAATAATTGTCCGTGTCTTTTACAGCATCCTATATAATGATTGTCCGTGTCTGTTACAGCATCGTATATAATAAATGTCCGTGTCTGTTACAGCATCGTATATAATAATTGTTAGTATCTGTTACAGCATCCTATATAATAATTGTCAGTGTCTGTTACACCATCCTATATACTAATTGTCAGTGTCTGTTACAGCACCCTATATAATAATTGTCCACGTCTGTTACAACATCCTATATAATAATAATCCGTGTCTGTAACAGCATGCTATGTAATTATATTTCTTATTTGTTATAACGTGACATCTGATTATGTCACGTGTCTGTCACGTCATACTATGTATTGATATTCCGTGTCTGTGACAACAGGCTGCATAATGATATTCCGTGTCTGTAACAACAGGTTATGTAATGATATTTCGTGTCTGTAACAACAGGCTATATAATGATATTCCGTGTCTGTCACGTCATGCTATATAATGATATTCCGTGTCTGTAACATCAGGGTATACAATGATATTCCGTGTCTGTCACAACAGGCTATATAATGGTGTTCCGTGTCTGTAGCAACAGGCTATATAATGATATTCCGCGTCTATAACAACATGCTATATAATGATATTTCGTGTCTGTAACATCAGGGTATGTAATGATATTCCGTGTCTGTCACAACAGGCTATATAATGGTGTTCCGTGTCTGTAGCAACAGGCTATATAATGATATTCCGTGTCTATAACAACATCCTATATAATGATATTTCGTGTCTGTAACATCAGGATATATAATGATATTCCGCGTGTCTATAACAACATGCTATATATTGATATTCCGTGTCTGTAATGTCAGGGTATGTAATGATATTCCGTGTCCGTCACAACAGGCTATATAATGGTGTTCCGTGTCTGTAACTAGAGGCCAATTAATGATATTCCGTGCCTATAACAACATGCTATATAATGATATTTCGTATCTGTAACATCAGGGTATGTAATGATATTCCGTGTCTGTCACAACAGGCTATATAATGATATTCCGCGTGTCTATAACAACATGCTATATATTGATATTCCGTGTCTGTAATGTCAGGGTATGTAATGATATTCCGTGTCCGTCACAACAGGCTATATAATGGTGTTCCGTGTCTGTAACTAGAGGCCAATTAATGATATTCCGTGCCTATAACAACATGCTATATAATGATATTTCGTATCTGTAACATCAGGGTATGTAATGATATTCCGTGTCTGTCACAACAGGCTATATAATGATATTCCGCGTGTCTATAACAACATGCTATATATTGATATTCCGTGTCTGTAATGTCAGGGTATGTAATGATATTCCGTGTCCGTGCTATATATTGATATTCCGTGTCTGTAATGTCAGGGTATGTAATGATATTCCGTGTCCGTCACAACAGGCTATATAAAGGTGTTCCGTGTCTGTAACTAGAGGCCAATTAATGATATTCCGTGCCTATAACAACATGCTATATAATGATATTTCGTATCTGTAACATCAGGGTATGTAATGATATTCCGTGTCTGTCACAACAGGCTATATAATGATATTCCGCGTGTCTATAACAACATGCTATATATTGATATTCCGTGTCTGTAATGTCAGGGTATGTAATGATATTCCGTGTCCGTCACAACAGGCTATATAATGGTGTTCCGTGTCTGTAACTAGAGGCCAATTAATGATATTCCGTGCCTATAACAACATGCTATATAATGATATTTCGTATCTGTAACATCAGGGTATGTAATGATATTCCGTGTCTGTCACAACAGGCTATATAATGATATTCCGCGTGTCTATAACAACATGCTATATATTGATATTCCGTGTCTGTAATGTCAGGGTATGTAATGATATTCCGTGTCCGTGCTATATATTGATATTCCGTGTCTGTAATGTCAGGGTATGTAATGATATTCCGTGTCCGTCACAACAGGCTATATAAAGGTGTTCCGTGTCTGTAACTAGAGGCCAATTAATGATATTCCGTGCCTATAACAACATGCTATATAATGATATTTCGTATCTGTAACATCAGGGTATGTAATGATATTCCGTGTCTGTCACAACAGGCTATATAATGATATTCCGCGTGTCTATAACAACATGCTATATAATGATATTCCGTGTCTGTAATGTCAGGGTATACAATGATATTCCGTGTCTGTCACAACAGGCTATATAATGGTGTTCCGTGCCTGTATCAACATGCTATATAATGATATTCCGTGTCTATAACAACATGCTATATATTGATATTCCGTGTCTATAACAACATGCTATATAATGATATTTTGTGTCTGTAACATCAGGGTATGTAATGATATTCCGTGTCTGTCACAACAGGCTATATAATGGTGTTCCGTGTCTGTAGCAACAGGCTATATAATGATATTCCGTGTCTATAACAACATGCTATATAATGATATTTCGTGTCTGTAACATCAGGGTATGTAATGATATTCCGTGTCTGTCACAACAGGCTATATAATGGTGTTCCGTGCCTGTAGCAACATGCTATATAATGATATTCCATGTCTGTAACAACAGGCTATATAATGATGCTCCGTGACTGTAACAACAGGCTATATAATGATATTCCGTGTCTGTAACAACAGGCTATATAATGATATTCCATGTCTGTAACAACAGGTTATGTAATGATACTCCGTGTCTGTAACAACAGGCTATATAATGATATTCCGTGTCTGTAACAGCAGGCTATATAATGATGTTCCATGTCTGTAACAACAGGCTATGTAATTTCGTCACTTGTTTGTTACAGCAACGAAATCTTTTTTGAGGACGCTGACTTGAACCTTGTCTACCTGTTTTCTCTGAGATGGAGCAACAACCCAACTCGAGCTGTCTTCAATACCATGCAAGGACTGTCGTTTGGTACAGAAGAGGTAGAACTTGATGTTTCAGTCAGTGCCATCAGCAACTACGTCATTGAAATCCACATCAATGAACCTGCTTTCATGGTCAGTTGATCACCAGTTAGTAAAAAGGATTCAATTTGTTTATATTTCTAGAAAATCCTAAACATACTTCCCTCATTTTCAGCCGTGTAACAAACATGTCCTTTTTGCACAAAATTAACTGTCTATTACTCGCTAACAATGTTTCTTTTGTTAGGGAATATAACATGATTTTGATCAATAATTCTGAAATGTAACATGTGTATATCAAAAGAGAAATCATAAATATACTTATCGTTAGTTACAAATCAGTGTGAGAAATAGCCACTGTCTCGCTAGACTGTGGCCAGTAAAAATCCAGTTTGGCCAGTAAATCTTCACAGTCACTGGCCCGACTGGCTAGTAAATGTTATGGGGTCATTTTGCAAATAAATCGCTCTCTCCGACGTGTTAAGTTATAATGCACTTTTAATTCATGCAAGATTATGGCCTGATAAAAATGTTTATCATATTAGCAGCTTAATGATGAAACCTGTGCCTACAATCACATTTCGGTCTAGTCAATTATTTTGTGGCCTAGTGAAATTCAGGCATAGCTAGCCGGACTGAGTAGGAAAATTCTTACACTATTTCACACACTGGTTGCAACGATTTCGGCCAAACAACAAAATGTCCTTTTTTTCTAAAATGTAACTGTTTATTATTTGCTAACAATGTTTCTGGCTTGAGGGAACATTGCATCATCTAGGTGAAGGGTTCTCAAGTGTAAAAGAGAAACCATAAACATACTTACCGTTAGTTATCAAGTGCTTACATTCTGCACAAATACTGCTTCGTATGTTATTTAACTAGGTATACTTGCTCACAATGTTTCTGCCATGAACACAATGAAAATATAACATCAGCCGTATCATGTAGATCAACGGTTATTGAGGGTATTGAAATGCAATAGTGGCAAAGTTCCTTTCTTCATTTCAGACCTATGTTGACGGGGATCTGTGGATGACCAACCAGATGCGTTTCCCGTTCATTGATGTCCGACGTGTATTTATGCAGGGTTTCACAGTACTGCGAAGTTTTCACATCGGCTATGGGCTGTGCTGATTTCAAGTGATGACTTTCACATTTTCACAACGAGATATTCTACACTGGCTTTGATCTTGGTTGCTGTCAAGTAATGACTTCACATTAACTCAGCACAGGGAGCTATGCCTGTGTTTGGACAGCACTTCCGAGAAGACTTTAATTAAGACAAAGAACTTTCGTTGCAACATGATTAAGTAGATAAGAAAAGCAATCTACAGATCAACACTGGTTGAATGCTATGTTAAATGTCAAAGCAGTCTCGACTCGGCCCTGGTGGACAAAGGTGCGCTCTGAAACTAGTAAAATTATTCTCACATGTTTTCCTTTTGCGTGTAGTCATACGTTACTCGTCATAATCATATATTCTCACACGTGTGCTGCCTTTTGGAGTCAGGAAACAATGTATACACACAAGTATCGTCTTCTGAGACCAAAGGTTTTCGACAGATCCCGTTAGTATGTTTTACTAGAGAACCACTGTTTTACATATTCCTATCCATTTCAGCCAAAATTCTTCTTACAAAACATGCCACAGCTCACTCGGGCCTGCCTACCTTTCTATAAACTTGGAAGTAGAGCTGAATGTGCTCATGGTTACTGATACACAATAAGGCGTCTGTTTTTATCTATGTATCTTCTCAGAAAACACACTCTTGAGGGAACATCCTAGGAGGAACATTCCTGAACAGGACATAGTAACAATGTTTACCTTTCAGCATACATAGTCTCTATGGTATGTGAAGAAGATCTTCAAGGCTGAAGCCAGTATCCATGCTCGTTATTAGAGGACGGTTCTCATATTTGTCTGGAGACCTTCACATGTACTGTTACTGGAATAATGTAAAGGTTTTACCAAATTTGGGCAAAGAGTTCATCCGATACTCTGTTGTCATCCGTAAATCCTTTCTTTTGCTCAACAATTGTGCGATATTGACTAATGAATCACTGTGAAAAAGGAAAATGTTTTTGAATGAGTAGTTACTGTGTTGAAATGATTTCCTCGTCACCTTGTTAATGTTATGTAATTAAAGTATTTTTACGTCGGCCTTTATACCGAAATACACTCCCTATCACTGGAAATAGTTCTGATCGCTAGCTATATATTGTGTTCGGTGTTCAACCATTCAGTAGGTCATTTAGACAGTTAACTTTGTACTTAACCCTTTCTTTACTTGTCACCTGACGCACAGTCTGTAGTTTATATGTGTTTCACTTTCATGTGGTAGAACCTCCAATTAGTAGTCGAGATTTGTCGAGGCAACAACCTATTGAATTCTCCTTGTCAGGATTTTTGCAAGCTTGTAGTTCCAATCTACACTCTTCTCCTGTACGTTGGATAACAAACATTCCTCCGCTATTTGTATCAAGGATGAGTCTCAGTACCATATATCATACCAATGACATATTTCAGTAGGTATGGTATATCATGTTGGTTTGCCCTGTACCCAATCTGCAGTAAACACTTGTTTCTAATCACGGAGATAAGTCATATGTGATCTGCCCGTATTGTTCCCAAACGAAAATAACCTAAAGCCATCATCAGAAGTTTCTCGTCAAATTATTCAAACATAATCCCAATTTACGCGAATTCACCAACGGTTCAATATATCTTTATCTGAGAAGTTGTCAGCCATAAACCAACACATTAGTTATTCATAAGTTTTAATCGCACTTATATTTAGACATAATGTTCGTCTGATATTCGTCTCATTTCTATCAATTCACATTAAAATTCTTCGAAACACTCACAAACATAGTTTTATCTGACAAATTGTCAAACGTTATTTAGTACATGAGTTATTTAGATAGGAAACAAACATAAATCACTTATATTTGATCGTACGTCGTATTCGTCTGGAACAACAAGGATATTTCATGTGGCAAAAGCACAAAGAGTGAAATATAAACAATAATAATGATCCACCAATTGGTGAATACTTATCTATTTTTGTTGAGGGATCTCGTTCTCATGATGGTATTTTCTTTCGTTTTGTGGTTTAGTTTTAAAACACAATGTATTCTATTGAATTGTTTCTGCTACCATTCAGTAGAGGTTCATAAAATTGTGATTTTGTAATGATTAGTTGTCTGTGGTTCATTGCTATATGATATAATAAATAGTTTCAAGGTTACATACTTTTGAAGTCTGAATTCTACAAACTTAACGTGAGGAACAATTTCGGGAGGTACAATCTTGGAGGAAATTTCTTGGAGAACATTCCTGGGGAACACTCATCGCTATTTTGTCTGCACTATCCTCACCAAGTGAATATTTTAGACTATGTCTTTATTCCTGAAATTTCATCGCACCCATTTCACCAAAATCATGGGCTCTTACTTTATGAATATGGAACTCCAACATGTAAATATGACTCACATATATGTCGAAATAGCAGGCCTTTAAAGCTATGTAACGATTTCAGTGAGGCCATGTAGTTGGCTACCAGTCAAAGTTCCAGACAAACGCTGTTCTAATGAAGTTAGAAGTTCACTCAGTAACTGGTTGTCCCTATCAGGGGTTATCACAATGCAACTGTACACCATTTTCCTAAATGCCACTGAGAAATATCAATGCGGATTTGCGATCCATAAATAAAGTGCTTGCAAATCTAATGACGGAAAGATCAATTAACTTTAAAAGATTGGGCTACGGTGTATTTCTGGGGTCAAACTTGAGACAGGCTTTCAGAACAGAGGGCGGACTCTCGTACTAGTCATGGCGTATCTCTCTGCGGTCGTCGTTCTTCTGGCTGCAACACTCTGTGTGGACTCTCATCCTGTCACGTTCCACTACACGAGAACGCACGCACAGGATGTCAGTTCGGGAAGGGGAATATCTCCTCACCACAAAACGTCATTGCTGGGATGCGCCGTCCAGTCTGCCTTGAAGAAACGGGCTGAACAATGCTTCTTCTATGACGTAGCCCATGGTGTCTGTGACGCCACTTCCCTACCGTTGATATGCAACTATCGACAACTCAACAAAACTACTGAGACTAACAAAAAGGTAAGACTCACCCTCACATAATATTATTGTGAAAGATGTTCCTCAGATAATAGTATTGTAACAAATACTATTCCGTTTAAAACTAACACATGTCGTTTTCTTTCAACCTAGGGTCTATCGTTTGTTTGACACCCTACTTATACTGCAGTATCGGGGATGACATTAACATGTAAATAATCAAGTTTCTGACATGCAATCCTGTTTTTCATTACTAGCGTTTAACCATATTCCGAGTTTTATCTCTCGATCCAGTACATAGTCAAGGTCGGAATCTCCTCAGCGCTCTCTACTCGATGTAATGCAACATTTCTCCAAGCGATCCCCACTGAGTTATGTATCATGGATTGTTCTTTGCGATTATCCTATATATCCTATAAAGAAATGCTTACATGGTTTTAGTCCATCTCCCACTTTGCGCTGAAATATCGTGATATGACACGCTGTTCATTCACTCACTCATGTCCATGATGGTTAATTCCGTTCCGACACGATATTTATGCGACGTTAACGAATATTCACAGTGGAAGTGTTGAAGGTTGTGCTCCTTTCGTGTAGATCTACCGATCTGTCTTCTTGTTGGAGCTTACTTTTCCTCTTCTGTGGATTCTTCCAACCATCTTGTTGTGGGAACTGCAGGCTTCTCGTGTGTGGATCCATCTATCTTACTTTTTGGGTTCCACCCATGCACCTGTCCAAGTTAATCGTTTTCACATGTGTTGAGTACTTTGTAAAAATCGAAGTACTGTTGATCACTGAGTACGATTAGAATGTATTTGTTGAGACTGGCATGGTATCTCAACCACAAATTGTCTCACTTTCCTTTGATTTTGAGGTATCCTACGAAACTACGATACTAAGTGGAGGCACGACATTTAAAACGATTAAATAATTTTGGGTTGAGAGGTCGATTACACCGTTTTATATGACAGTTTTTAACAAGCAGGCAATTTCAAGTTTGAATGGGTACATCCCTGTCTGATCATTACAATCAGGATCATGATCTCACGCAAGGCCGTCGACCTATTGAAAGTTGTTTCTAAAGTTCTGAGAGGATCAAGCCACCCTCCTACACATATATAGACTACTGATCCGCTGGAAATTCATTTTACCTCCATAGCAATGCTGGAATTTCTGGTAACACACTGGCCGATTCTAAGGCAGCAATGAACAAATCTTTGACACCACTTTTCATCCAATACTCTGATTACGAACCTTTTATTAGATCTTTTATATGTGATTCAGTGCAAAAGAGTGAGACACTCATGTAGGTATAAATACATTTTGGGATAAGTCTTCAACAACCCATGCTTGTCGTAAGAGGCTACTAATCGAATTGGGTGGTCAGGCTCGCAGACCTGGTTGACGCGGGGGGCAGTGGGGTAGCCTAGTGGTTAAAGCGTTTGCTCGTTACGCCGAAGACCCGGGTTCGAATCCCCACATGGGTACATTGTGTGGAGCTCATTTCTGGTGTCCCCCGCCGTGATATTGCTGGAATATTGCTAAAAGCGGCGTAAAGCCAAACTCACTCACTTACTCACCCTGGTTGACGCATTGCATGCTTCTATGCTCATGTTGATCACTAGACTACCTGGGCAAGGATCAATTATTTATTTACAGACCCTCATTTCTTGTAGCGTTACTATGGAGATAATGTACCCCGTTGCTCTATTTTCTTCTCCACAGATCCTGTTCATGGTGTGTAGACACGGGGCTGTGTGTAAGTTCATGTTCGTTCCTGGGCCAGGCGCCGTCAATACCACTAAGATAGAATCATTTGCCCTGAGTTACAAAATTTTGGTCGTCCGATATCACCAAACACTGAACACGCTTTACTGGTCGAAAAGGCTCTTTGCAACCACAATCCTCTCTACAGTGGCTAGCAATGGAATGGGAAAGAAATACCACCACAAGAAAATGCCATGTGAGTTTCATTAATACTAAGAGCATCCAGTTTTAGATCTGAACTGTTTAAAGAGTTATGTTTCATTTTCACTTTCATACCAATATAAGTCTATATTTTATCTTTAGTTTTCTAGGTTCAAGTGAAGGTGGAGCAGACTTTACAATTTGCACGTTAACTATTATTTTAGGTGTGACTATGACTATTTCCCAGATACATGCTATCCCTGGTTCATGGTACAATAAGAGGCAAAACGTCAGAGTATTTCCTACAAACTCAGAATATATCTCTGCATCAGATTATTCATGAGCTTCGTGACTTAACAGTATTTGTTCAGGTACCATCAATACCACTGAAAGGAATCACATTGATTTTGACATACTACGTACTACGGTCTGTAGAACGGGATCGACGTGGGTAGGGTTTGAATGACCGTTAATGTTACCAGAAGAGGTCAAATACTGTATATATTGTAGCGAGACCTGAGCTCCATCTTGATACAGTCATGAATCAGGGATGCCAACCCATACAATTTTATCGTACTCGTTACGAAAAAAATACCACAAAATACGCGACTACGATAGCAGTGAACCTATACGTTTTTAAAAAAAACCCATTTGATTAGATTATAAAATAGCATACATACCATACACAATAAATTTCAACCACATTTTATTCAGTATCAAGTTATATGCTGATACTTACTACTGATTTAGGTGAGTACAATGTTAATAACAAATTCGTAGAATATTATATTTATTTTTGTATTAAATATGACAATCCTTTGGAAAAGTTCATGCTAATTTTGTCAAACAAATACTATTTTTTGCAACAGTTATTGGCTAAGATACTAACTGGGCCAAATTAGGGTTGGCATCTCTGCATCAATGTTTTTTTGTCTGTTTTTTTTCAGTCAGAGTGATGACTTTTGATATCGACAGCAACGTCAACTACATGTTTATACTATCTGACAAAGCCATTCACAAAGGTGGCGTTTCAACAAACGACTTTGTAACGTTAGTTCAAGGGAGATTTTACAGATCTGACAGTTTCTTCGTTGACAAAATCAACAGGTTAGACAAGTTTTATTGCAAGTTATAATTGTTCTGTTTATGCATACGATGCAAAATAATAAGTAATAATAAGTAACTACAGTTAAACAACGATGTGTCGAACTTCGATATCTCGAATCTACTGTTCTCTCGAAGAAGATCGTTGGCACTCTTTACTTATTTATGACGATGAGTTTTACCTTTTACTATTTACGTTGGTCATTTCAACATCGACACAGCGATGTTTTATTATTTCATTCTAAGTCTTTTATCACTCTCTCACACTCATGAATGTCAAGACAAATACCTTTACTTGATCCTGTTTCAGGAGTGTGTATTACACCTGTACGTGTACGAGCAGATCGAGACAAGACCTGATGCGTGTCAACTACGATGGGAAGTTAAATACAAGAATAGCCTCAATATTGACTCGCATGTCTTCGTTTGTTGTTGATGACAAAGGTATTGCCTCCATTACAAAAACATTAATGCAATTCAGCAAATGATCGATTACATTTCGAGGTGCTCTCGAACGTTATTTTGTCATATTGATTTGGATTAAATTCTGTTTGTGAGGTTTGGGCATAAGTTAAAGAAGGAAATCATTTCCTGTTTCACTTTTGGCGTAGCTTCCCTCCCATTTGTGTCCCAGACAGTATCGTTTAGAGCTCCATAATGCACAATATAACATATGCTGTTTCAATTCTACGATGGCCACAAGTGATCATTTCCCTCAAGATTAATAGGTCGTAAACAAATGAGAGATATTAACTAGGTGCCCATAAAATAGATATTCTTTATGGGACTAGGGCAAGAGTTGATGCATACATAACAAACCATACCCGTGCATAATATTTGAATGAGTGAGTGAGTGCATTCGAGCACTAAAGTTTGTGTTGGATTACAGGTGAAGCAACTTGAACAGTACCTGTGTTAATCGCCATTGCTTTAGGCCACACCAACCATATTACTGAACAGTAAATGTTGTTTTCCTACCTGAAGAGTAAACAAGGAAACGTGTTCGAGACAAAGGCATTCTGTTTTTATTTAGCAATCTGATATAAATGACTTAACACCTTTACTGTTTTTGACACTGTGTGTGTGTCTGTGTTTTATATCTGTTTCTTTGGAGAGGTATGTAGTCTGTGTGTTTGTGCCCGTGTGTCTGTGAGCTCTATTCCAATGTTGCTCTCAGGTTGGAACGTCTTCGTCTGCAAAAGTTATTTGTACCGTTACAACGTCAACACGACAGCATCAACACAGCTGAAATCTCTGAACACCGTCAAGTGTTCCGGCATGAGCTCAGATGGACAATATATCTACGTATCTGCTATGAAAAAGTGAGTGACGTACACACTGAATCGATAAAGTCGTCATAGACGAAGTCATTTAACTACATTTGTACTTAGTGTAAAAATAATTACTGTAGTTGTTTGCTTTCTTCCTCTGAAGTTGAATCACATCCTCGTCATGTGTTTCAGAATACTTGTACTCTCGATGGATTCTGGTACAATTACATCAACACTTCATGTAGCTTCGAGGAATCGTAAGCCCGAAAGCTACTTACCAGTGGTCGTTCCTGATCCAAACTAGCATCAACCAAATATCCAGCCACAACTGACGTCCTGAAGAAATTTCGATCACCTACCCAAAACTCTCATCCCAAAGTACACCTTCCGTAATTTCCCCTTAGCAGCATGTTTTGAATATTAAGCACTTTGCATGAACAATATTCAAATCAGCAAACTGAAACGTGCTGCAATTCACATGACATCCGGGTGGAAATATTTTGAAGAGAATCCGAATTATGAAAAATTCTAAATTCTTGTGATGTCCAGAAGAAAACGCTTGTCTTTGTACTGGATTTAGTATATATGGCTGGAACATAAACATGATCTTTGGTGATAGCATTTACTTGTTTCATCTCCGTGTACAACAGGTCGGATCTGACGTGTCCGGGAGGCTCAGTGCTATTAATTACCAGCAAAAACACATGCATGGAGAGCAAGTAACTGTAGACTTGAGTTGTGCAGATTGTCCTCTTGGAATGCTTATATCAAGATAAATGTGCGCTGATTTCCTCCGTCAAAGATTAATAAACAGTTGAACACTTACTCCCAGCAAATCTGGACTGTAATTAGTGTCATGTGTAAACGCAACTGTACCATTCCATGTTAAAAAAACAGTGTGTAAATATATCGCGTCATCTCAGTCCAGTGGTGTTTCCCACCGCCAAACTTTGAACGTCTTACTCGTTAGTGCCCACATTCGTATATAGGTATTTATAAAGCAGAACTTACAAACACTCACAGATATATATGAACACACTTGCCATGAGTAAATATGTAGCTAATTGTTCAACTTAAAATAGCTCACAACCTTTATCAGACGTTTGACACGAACACAATCCAAACATCCTCTTAATTTACGTGAACTTGCGAACATTCACAAATATATTGTTATCTTACTAGTTGCAAAATACCAAATGAATACGTAAGTCATTTAGACAGGATCCATACACCCATCACTTATAGATGGTCGCACTTCGTATTCGCCCGATAACGGCGTGTATTTATACCACTTCACATCTATTATTCAGAATAACAATCACTTAACCCGGCACTGCAAGAATATGGCAACTGATAAAACCAAAGTGAAAGAGTGAAATAGTAATACATAATAATATTGGCCCACCCGTTTTGTGTATGTATGGGTTTTTTTCTTGAGGGACTGTATTATGACGCAAGAAAATCAGTCAGCGTACCCAAGGGTCCAGTGTCCGAACTCTCCCGTCGATACCAACTTTGGGGTAATTTGTGAGGAGGTTTACGTGGCTTTTGTGGCACCGATTGACAGTGTTTATTTACTGCACAAAGTGCTCTACTTCTAGGAATGTTGCTTTGAAAGCATTCAAAAATGTTGTCAACTAGTGCCTTGAATTCTGTACTGCACACCATTAATCCATGTCAATCCATGTTCATCACTTGCTTGATAACGGTGTTAGTACCCACACCGAAACGTCGCACTCATTGCAATAAAGAAGTTGACTATTCATAGAACTTAGTTTTTCTTCATCTTTACAATTTTCAAAATGCCTCTAAAAGAATCTGTAGAACATTTTCCTACATGCCCCATAAATAAAATCCTTGAAAACCTAAAGACAGAAAGATTAATAACTTTAAGAGACTGATATTAGTTCTTTTTCTGGACACAAACTTTAAACAGGTTTTCATTACACAGGAAGGACTCTCGTACAACTAGTCGTGGCATATATCCCTGTAATCTGTGTATTTCTGGCTACATCACTCACTGTGAATTCTCTACATGTCAAGTTCCACACAGAGTTGGGCAAGTCGGGAAGGGCAGGCTCTTCTCAACACAAGTCGCCATGGGTCCAGTCAGCCTTGAGAAGCTGGCTGACCAGTGCTCCTTCTATGACGTGTCTAATGGCTCCTGTGACGCATCCAAACCATTGCCATGCAACTATCGATACCTCAGCGAAACAACTAAAACCAACAAAAAGGTAAGATTCCGCCACTGATAGCGGGGTCATATTTTCACAAATATTATTTTAAAACAAATGTTTATTTTCACAAGTCCTTTTATTAACGTTGGTTCAACTGTTTTTGGTTCATCGCCGTAATTGTTAGTCGTTCAAGACAGTATCGTGATAATGTCAACAAGGTAGGGGCCGTGATGTTTAGGAGGCTGATGTCACTTTCCGTGAATGTGCAAATGTTTCCCCCAAGATAATTCCTCACAATACTCAATGCCACATAAATCTGTGTTGTTTCAGTTCCCAGACTACAAGTGAATTCCAAAGCTTGTGACATCAAAGCTGCTGCATCCCTGACAGCCAATCATGGTCAACATCTTTGTAGACTTTAATGAATGTTAACAGAAACAAATGAATATGATGTGTTTGACACTAAACTGTCAACAAGAAATAGAACCCAGAGAACGATGTCCTCAACAACGACAATTTCCTTCCAGCAAAATGTGGTTCAATATATATTTAGTGCTTAGTGCTTTTGTCATCTGAAATGTTCCTATATTGCACGGAGCACATGCTTACTGTTGAACTTGGGTACTGATTAATGTTCGACAACTTATCAGGTGAAATGTATTTGTCGTCGGTTGTAATTCCAGGTAAATTAGGAGTATGTTTAAATTATATTCCTGTGAAACGTCTGACTATGGATATAAGCTAATTTTATATGGAACTGGTACCTACATATCTATTCATATCTTCATCATTAGAAACATGTAATGTTCAGTGCTGAACTGGATAAAGCGCGTAACACAGGGTAGAACCCAGTGTCGTGTGCTATATCGTGTTGATTGCCATCCCGAATAGCTGACGAAGTTTATCACATGTATCAGAGTAGGATGCAATTTGAGCATAGAGCGTCCACTCTTGTTTCGTGACAAGGGTTATTGATGTAGTCTACTCAGAATTTGATACTACAATTCAACTACACAACAGGCTAAACCACGTGTGGTGTAAATACGCGTGATATCTAGTTCCTCGTGGCCTATGATACATTTGTATTAAGGCACCCCTTGAAGAGCAACCTCCTCGTGGTGGGTGCTGGGTAACGCCAATGGCTCCTCGCCCCCGTGTGGGCCCGGGGGTCGAATAGGTCCACAGCACCCAATTGCTGGTCGTAAGAGGCGACCAAATTGGGCAACCCGTTTGCCGTGGGTTGCATCCCTGTGTCGGCAGAGGAAGGGAGTCTGGTGCTTGAGGATGACGGAACCGGCAATAGTGTTCACTAATCCAACACACCACTTAGACCCTAACTTTGCCTAGACGGGTGGTAGAATAGGCCCGATTCTACCAATCGGCTGGTCACGTCTTGCCCTGTGCATGGAATGTCCATACAAAACGTGGTATTACATAACACTTTTGACCATGTTCAAAATGTTAACAAATATCCCATCAAAACAAACTAGCCTCGGAGACCCATGCACAGAAGGCGGTGGCTCATGGGCCAATCTGGTGATGCTGACCTCCGATTTCTGTACGTCTCCAATTGATTGTCATGGACAGAACCATCCTGACCTTTAATCTGGTAGGCAGCTACATCATTTCATGTCAAATTCACTGGAGTATAACACCCCCTTATCCCTGGTCTTTGCAAGCTTGGAGACCCGCTGCAATATAAGATCGTCCTTGTTGACACTCCACGGTGGGTGGGGAGAGGGGATGCCGAACCACATTACTAACGACATGGCTTCTCAATACCCCGGTTCAAAATGAAGACATATGGATGTTGACAACTCCTCGTCTGACAAGAGTACGCCCCTCCGACCTGATTACTGGCCACGTTTCCTGATCATTGAGACTTGTGACAAGCAACCCCTGCAATTGAACCCTTTTGCAATCTCCAAAGGTATCGCTGGTATCTGCGGAGAGGTTGCCAATGTTACAAAGCTCCGATCTGGCTCTCTCCTGATAGAATGTACCCGGAAACACCAATCCTTGAATCTCCTCAAAATAAAAGAATTTGTCAATATCAAGGTCGCTGTCTCAGCACACAAAACACTTAACTCGTGTAGAGGCATAGTACGGGACAGAGCTTGATGCCTGTCTGACATGCCTGAAGAACAAATTGTCAAGGAACTCTCTCAGCAATCCGTCACAGCCGTAAAACGATTCACCTTCAAAAAGAACGGTGTTGTTCAACCAACTAACACCTATCTCTTCACATTCGCGCGAGCAAACATCCCTGACTCGATTAAAGCTTGTTATTGTAGCATTGGTGTGGACATGTATGTCCCCAATCCACTCCGGTGCTACAACTGCCAAAAGTTTGGACATGGATCCAAGTCCTGTCATTCCTCTGCTGTTTGTTACTGCTGTGGTGACAAGCATGAGGGCAACGACTGTACTAAGGAAGTGAAGTGCACAAACTGCGGTGGTAACCATGTGGCCTCTTCCAAGTTCTGTCCAGTGTAGAAACGCGAATCCGAGATACTAAAGATCAAACACAAAGAAAATATCTCCTTTCACGAAGCAAAGAAGAGGGTTGCAAGTTTAACTGCAGCCCCTTCAACCATCACCTACTCCGCTGCTGTCTCCCGTCCTACTATCACTACTGCAACCATCTCATGTCAGACCGACCTGACATGGATCATGTCTTCTCAGCCAACTGAACTCAACAAAACTGAGCCCATCTCAGCAACTCCACCTCCAACGCCAAAAGTCAAAACCTCTGAATCACAAACACCAGAGCAAATGCCAAAACCAGAGACAGAAACTGCGCGCAGAAAAAGGGGAAAAAAGAGGCTAGAGAGACTAAAGCAACTCGAACAACCGCCAAACACAAAACCAAAGGCCACCTCTCCCTCAGAGGTCCCCATCGAGGTCCATAACTCCTTTGGCCCTCTGGATATTGAGGTAACTCCATCTCCACCAGACACCAATAAGAGTTCATCAAACGCTTTCTCACGTTCACGTGACATGTCACCAGTGGAAGCACCATGAATACACAAAACATGATCCAATGGGATTGCAGAGGACTTAAGAATAATTATAATGAATTACAGTTATTGATTCAAGACTTCAAACCATCTGCGTTTTATCTCCAAGAAACCTACCTAAAAAGGACCGATAAATTTGACTTCCGTAGGTACAGTTTCTACCACTCCTTGTCTCCTCCCGGTGTAAAAGCCACAGGAGGCACTTCTATCCTGGTGAGGCAGGGCATCCTCCACAGCCCTGTTCCTCTTAACACCAACCTACAAACTGTTGCTGTCCGCATAACTCTGAACATAGGGTTTACACTATGTTCCCTCTATCTCCCTCCCACCTCAACTGTCTGCCTATCAGATCTTCAGAACTTATACGATCAACTCCCAAAGCCCTGCATAATCATGGGCGACTTCAACGGCCATAACCCCCTATGGGGGAGTAATGATACAAATAGTAAGGGAAAGATCCTTGAAGAGTTTCTCTCCAATAATGATGTATATCAACGATGGATCAAACACCTACCTCCATCCTGCAACTGGATCATACTCTGCTCTCGATCTATCACTTACAGATTCTAATCTTTTAAATGAGTTTGAATGGTCGGTCCATGACGACCTTTGTGGAAGCGACCACTTCCCAACAATTCTTACTCCTATCAACCCCACGGATGAACCACCATCAACAAGATGGAATTTTACTAAGGCCAGCTGGCCTTTATTCCAAACCCTAAATTCAGAAAAAAACTTAAGCCGGACAACTTCAGGAATGTTCCTGACCCCATGGAATTAATTTCAGACGTCCTAAATGCCATCGGAGACAAAACTATTCCTAAGTCCTCTGCAAACCCGCACAAACGCAAACCATGGTTTGATACAAACTGCAAACAAGCTAGGAAAAATAGGAAGAAGGCGGAAAAATATTTCCGACAACATCCTACAGTGCATAACCTGAATGCTGTTAAAATGACAAATGCCAGGGCAAAACGTACCTTCAAACAAACTAAACGCCGATCATGGAGGAAATATGTGTCCAAAATCAACTCCCGCACACCCATGTCCAAGGTGTGGAACATGATTCAAAAGATCAAGGGCAAAGGGTCAAAATCAGGAGTTCACCACCTGAAAGATGGTGACTCCCTTCTAACAAATAAATCTGAAATTGCAAACAAACTTGGCGAAACTTTGGCAAACCACTCCACCTCATCAAATTATAACCCTCAGTTCCAGAAATATCAAACCCAACAAGAAAATAAACCAGTCAATTTTAACTCTGATAATGGGGAGTATTACAACGAAACGTTCTCCCTCCATGAATTACGTACTGCCCTAGGACAAGCTCACGATACTGCGGCAGGAGCTGATGAAATCCATTATCAGCTTCTGAAACACCTCCCTGACACAGGCCTGGAAACACTCCTAAGTATATTTGATGACATCTGGTCATCCGGACAGTTTCCCCCTTCGTGGCACAACGCCATTATCATCCCTATACCAAAACCCGGTCGCGATCATACTGATCCCTCAAACTACCGTCCTATATCCCTAACTAGCTGCGTTTGCAAAACCATGGAACGCAAGGTCAACAATCGATTAATCTGGTACCTGGAGACCAATAACCTCCTCAGTGACCTCCAATGTGGTTTCCGAAAAAAACGAAGTACCATTGACCATCTGGTGCGTCTGGAATCATTCATCAAAAACTCCATTGTCAATAAACAACATGCAGTATCTATCTTTTTCGACTTAGAAAAAGCATATGATACAACATGGAAACATGGTATCCTAAAAGATTTACACGAGTTTGGATTGAGGGGCAGATTACCTCAATTCATATCTCGGTTTTTAAATAACAGACAATTTCAAGTTCGGGTGGGTCCCACACTGTCTGACTATTTCCACCAAGATCAGGGCGTCCCCCAAGGCAGCATCCTGTCTGTCACACTTTTTAACATCAAAATTAACAGCCTCACTAACGTTCTGAACAGTTGCGTTGATGGGTCCCTTTTCGTGGATGACTTCAATATTTCATGTTGTGGTAAGAACATGCACGCAATCGAAAGGCAGCTACAACTCTGCCTCAACAAAATCCAAAAATGGGCAAATGAAAATGGTTTTAAGTTTTCAAAATCCAAAACAAATTGTATTCACTTTTGTCGTAAATACAAACCACACAAGGATCCAGACCAAACTTTAGATGGTACTCCCATCAAGGTAGTAGAAGAGGCCAAATTCCTTGTACTCGTATTCGACCGCCACCTGACATTCTTACCACACATAAAATATCTGAAAACAAAGTGCTTGAAGGCTCTAGACTTGCTAAAAGTAGTTTCAAATACAGAGTGGGGAGGGGATCAGACCACCCTCCTTCACTTGTACAGATCATTAGTTCGCAGTAAACTAGATTATGGCTCCATTGTTTACGGTGGAGCCTGCAAAAGCAATTTAGAAAAAATAGACTCTATCCACAACCAAGGACTGAGGCTCTGCCTGGGAGCTTTTAGGACCTCTCCGGTAGACAGTCTATATGCTGAGGCCAATGAACCTTCCCTTGAACAACGCCGCATTAAACTCTCACTGCAGTATATCACTAAATTACGTTCAAATGAGCCCAATCCAGCATACAATTGTGTTTTCAACCCGCTCTATGAAAACTTATTCCCTAAACTGCCAAGCCAGGTTCCACCACTTGGAATCAGGATCAAACCACACATAGCTGCAGCTAAAATTGATCTCGACATCATTGCACCATACCGACTTCTGTCCTCGCCACCATGGCAAATGGTGAAACCACAGGTCGATCTTACCCTCACCAAACTCAAAAAGTCTGAAACAAATCCCTTGGTGTTCCAACAGGAATACAACCAGTTATGTTCGAAGTATAACACTCACAGATCCATTTTCACAGACGGATCCAAGGACGATGGCCAAGTTGCCAGCGCTACAGTAATCAGAGCCAAGACTGTCTCCTCTAGGATCCCCGACAACAGTTCCATTTCACCGCTGAACCCAAAGCTATCTTCTCAGCTTTGACCTACATTCAACAGTAAAATCAGTCCAAAAACTTCATCGTATTTACAGATTCATTATCCTGCCTTCAAGCACTTCTAAACGTGACTTCAAGTCACCCAATCATCCTGGACATATTAGAACTGTACAACGACCTTTCTACTGGCCAATATGACATCATCCTCTGCTGGTTGCCGGGTCACGTTGGCATAGCAGGTAACACTAAGGCCGATGCTGCAGCAAAAGCAGCTCTCCAAAAGCCCCTATCTCCACTGCTAACCCCGTACAGTGATTTCAAACCCACCATCAAAAGCTATACTCGGGACCTGATGCAAAAAAGATGGGACACTCAAGTAGGAAGAAACAAACTCCATGAATTGAAGCCAACAATCGGTTATACCTACTTGGGTTGTCAGTCAAGACGCAATTAGGTAATTTTACGACGATGTCGTATTGGTCACAGTCGACTTACACATGACTATCTGCTAAAAACGGATGGGGATGGACCCCCCATGTGTGTTTCTTGCGATGAGGTGATCACCGTCAAGCATATTCTGCTTGAATGCGTGGACTTATAGCCTGCAAGGGACTCACATTACGATGCAACAAACCTAAAAGATCTGTTTTCCCGCGTGAGCGCCCATCTGATACTGAACTACCTGAGGGAAGTTGATCTGTATCATAAATTTTAACTGTGAAATGTAACGACCATAAATTGTAACTATGAAATGTAACAAACCTCTTGCCTTTAAATTTGATGCCATTACTCTTTCTGCTTTTGAATGACAATGTAATAAATAAATGTCTTTGAAATAAAACTCACTCCGAGTATGTACTTACAATATTTACTAATGCAAACTTGTTCTCGTCACAAAATGCTGATGTGACGTAAAGCTCAACTCAACACAACTCAACTCATTTGTATCAAAATGTTTAAATTTCTAATGTCGTGAATGGCCATGTAATTCTAGCGTTTAGGGACAAACAAGGTTTGGAATAAATGCAGGGTGGATACATTTAAATGAAAAGATCTAAATGATTCACTACACATTTACATAACGAACACACCAACGATCAGAGGCACGCATAATGGCATCTGGAACATTGTTTCCCCAGCATCCAACCATGGTCACTGAAGGTTAGACAGCATTACTGTGCCGTGTTTAGGAAATGGCCCACTGTCTTCCCAGACCTCTCACAAGACACAGGCACCCATGAAGGGCCACCTCCTCGTGGTGGGTGCTGGGTCACGCTAAGCGCCCTTCAACCCCCCGTTGTGGACCCGGGGGGATATTAGGTCCACCAACCCGTTTGCCGTGGGTTGCGCCCCTGTGTCGGTGGAGGACGGGATTCTGGTGGTTGAGGGCAAGGGCTCCAGGAACAGCGTTCCTTTGCCCAATACACCACTTCGACCTTTACTTCACCTAGACGGGTGGTAGAACTGGCCCGGTTCTATCAATCGGCTGGTCATGCTAAGCCCTGTACATGTACATTTTGTTGCACCAATTTTGAAATTCTTAAAAAAAAAATTGTCAGTTGTCTTAGCTTCATGAAAATATATTTGAATCTTGATTGTTCAACTCCAATTTCGTAATTTGCCTCGAGTCCTATGTCCAGAAGGCAGTGGCTCATGGGCCAATCTGGTGGAATAACTCACTTGTTGATTATTCTGCTTGAGTATATCATCCGGATATCCTTGGTGCTGCAGGCTGGAAACCCGCCTGTTTTTAGCATTGTCCTAGTGATACTCCGTGGGGGGTGGGGACCCCGGATGACGAATCAAAATAAACTCACCATGGAATACCAAACCCCAAACAAAAAAACGAAACGTCTACTCGACAATGATGACAACGAACAACGACCCTCGAAATCCATTGATTACTGGCCACGTTTTCTGATTCTTGAGACTCTTGATCAGACTCCCTTAAAGCTGAATCCGTTTGCAATATCTAAGGGTGTCCACGTACGTCAATGTCTAAGGTATGGAACATGGTTCAAAGAATTAAAGGTAAAGGATCAAAATCTGCTGTTCACCATCTTAAAGATGGTGATAATTTAATTACTGACAAGTCTCAAATTGCAGATAAACTTGGCAAAACTCTTGCCAAAAATTCTTCATCGGCAAATTGTGTCCCTGAGTTTCAGAGATATCAGAAACAACAGCATAAGACCAAAGTTAATTTTGAATCAAATAATGGTGAAGACTATAATGAACTGTTTTCATTACATGAGCTACATACTGCTCTCGAGCAAGCTCATGACACTGCAGCGGGTGATGACAACATTCATTACCAGCTACTGAAACACTTGCCTGAGCCATGTCTGATCACACTTTTAGATTTATTTGACAAAATTTGGACGTCGGGAAATTTCCCTCCTTCGTGGCGTAATGCCATTGTAGTCCCCATTCCAAAACCTGGCAAGGATCATACAGATCCGTCGAATTACAGACCAATATCTCTAACTAGCTGTGTCTGTAAAACCATGGAACGTATGGTGAATAATAGATTAACTTGGTATCTTGAAACCAATAACCTTATAACTAACATTCAATGTGGTTTCAGGAAAAATCGTAGTACCATTGATCATTTGGTACGTTTAGAATCCTTTGTAAAAAATGCAATAGTTAATAAACAACATGCTGTATCGATTTTCTTTGATCTTGAGAAAGCATACGATACCACCTGGAAGCATGGAATTTTGAAGGATTTACATGATTTTGGTTTGAGGGGTCGTTTACCTCTTTTTATATCACAGTTTTTAAAAGACAGACAATTTCAAGTCCGAGTGGGTTCAACCCTGTCTGACCATTATAATCAGGATCAGGGTGTACCACAAGGCAGTATTTTGTCTGTCACATTGTTTAGCATCAAGATCAACAGTTTATCCAAGGTTTTAAACGATTCAATTGATGGATCACTTTTTGTGGATGATTTTAATATTTCTTGTCGCGGTAAGAATATGCATACCATTGAACGGCAACTACAGTTGTGTTTAAATAAAATAAATAAATGGTGTCTTGAAAACGGCTTTAAATTTTCGAAGTCAAAAACCAATTGTCTACACTTTTGTAGAAAATATAAGCCTCATAAAGATCCAGAACTATCTTTAAATGGCACGCCAATCAAAGTTGTAAAGGAGGCCAAGTTCTTGGGCCTTATTTTTGACTCACATTTAACTTTTTTGCCGCATATTAAATCCCTTAAAGCCAAATGCCTGAAGGCACTCGATTTGTTGAAAGTTGTTTCAAACTCAAAGTGGGGAGGGGATCAAACTACCCTCCTCCACCTATATTGATCATTGGTTCGCTCAAAGCTTGATTATTGTTCTATCGTATATGGTGGCCCTGCAAAAGCAACCTAAAATTACTTGATTCTGTACACCACCAAGGTCTACGACTTTGTCTTGGGTCCTTTAGAACCCCTCCTGTCGACAGTATCTACGTCGAGGCTGATGAGCCATCTCTTAAACAACGTCGTATGAAATTGTCCTTGCAATATATAACAAAACTTTATTCTAACGAGTCTAATCCTGCATTTAATTGCGTCTTTACTCCTCTCTATGAGGATTTGTACAACAAAAAGCCTTCTCTTGTTCCGCCTCTTGGTTTAAGAATTAAGCCATTTCTGTTTGCTGCCGGCATTGAGCTGGAAAATATAGCTCCTTCCTGTCTTCTTTCTTCTCCTCCTTGACAATTGGTGAGGCCTGAAGTTGACCTCACTCTGACAAGGTTTAAGAAATCTCAAACTAATGAATTACAATATAAACAAGAATATAATCAATTAAATAATAAATATAATACATACAAATCCTTGTTTACAGATGGGTCCAAGGATGGTGGCGCGGTGGCATGTGCCACTGTCATTGGATCCAGAACAATCTCCTCTCGTTTACCAGATAACAGCTCTATTTTTACAGCTGAAGCAAACGCCATATTAACAGCCTTAAAATATATTAAAAAACACCCTAAATATCAACAATATATCATCTTTTCTGACTCTCTTTCTTGCCTTCAGGCTATTAAAAATATTTCTTGTAAACATCCACTTTTATTAGAAATTATTGAATTATATAATGAGCTTGCTACCAGCCAGTGCGACATCGTCTTTTGTTGGTTACCCAGCCATGTTGGCATTTCTGGGAATACGATGGCCGATCTTGCTGCTAAGGCAGCACTTAACAAATCTGTGACACCACTTCTTATTCCATACTCTAATTACAGGGCTAGCATTGAAACTTTCATCCGTGATCTGATGCAGAAGAAGTGGGACACCCAAGTAGGTATTAATAAATTGCATGAAATAAAACCCAATATCGGTTACACTTACTTGGGTTGTCAGTCCAGATTTGAAGAGGTCATCATGCGACGATGTCGTATTGGCCATACAAGGTATACTCACAAATATTTGTTAAATGGTGAAGATCCTCCGTTTTGTATCCCTTGTGATGAGAGAGTCACAGTCAAGCATCTCCTGCTTGACTGTGTTGAATTCTCCATCATAAGGGATAAATATTTCAATGTTAAAACTGTTAAGGATCTTTTTAATTCTGTTCATCTTCATTTAATTCTTGGTTTTTTAAAAGAAATTGATTTCATTAATGAATTTTGATTCATATATTCTGTATATAGCTGTGTTTTAATGATTGGTAGTTTGATTAGTAACTTAGATTGTTAGTGGCTGTACTTTCAAGGTGGGTTGAAGTATTGTAAAATGATTGTCCCCCTGAGAGGGTACGTAAGTCCCAAAACTTCGAAAGTCAATTTAAACTTACCAGGATTTTTAAACGTAGCATTTTTGTCATTTTAATTGTAGCTAACATTTCTTACAATCGCCAGCAGCTGAAGGGATGGTGTAAATCCAACTAGGGTCCATGCAGGTAGCCAAGGTACTGTAAGTCCCCATGGTCCCTAGTATGGTGATCGACCTTCAGTTGTTGGCGATCTATAGCCTGTTTTTATCTTGTATTGTCCTAATAGTGCTATTAGTTTTAACCTTCCACACTAGTTTTAAATCTAATTGTAATATTCTAGTTGTTTTTTAACCTTCCACACTAGTTTTAAATCTAATTGTAATATTCTAGTTGTTTTACTGCCCTTCGTTGGCAGGTGTTTTATATTATACACATATTACATTTCAATATCAAATGTTCTCGTCACGATATGGCTGAAATATTGCCGATGTGACGTTAAATAATAACTCACTCACTCACTCACAAGACACAATCACATACCCTGGATCACACGAATAGCTTTAGTATTGCTGATGCAGCAGAAGGCAACACTGACTCAATCAATAACATGGATTAGAGAACACGACATTACACTTTACTCAGGAAGACAATGTCTAAACAAAAACTGATCCCCGGTTGTGGAGCAGGGAACGTAAACACATTCAGTTTTATACCCAGTTTTTACAAAGGTGGGGACAAGCGAGTGAGCTGTGAACTGTTTTGTGTGAAGAGTGTTTGGTTGATACTGACATGTGTTTTGCGAAAGAGAAGGATAATAATAGATTGACATACTGTTTATTAAATACAATGACTGACTGAGTATGGTTTTACGCCGCTTTTAGCAATATTCCAGCAATATCACGGCGGGGGACACCAGAAATGGGCTTAACACATTGTGCCCATGTGGGGAATCGAACCCGGATCTTCGGCGTGACGAGCCAACGCGTTAACCACTAGGAAACCCCACCGCCCCAAATACAATGAACACCAGGAATGTACAGAAGAAGTGCAAAAGCCAAACAACTAATTGTATCCTGAATAATAATTCTCACAAACTTGTTTATTTAAAAGAATCACAACCTATACCCTTATGACCCAAAACTAGATCCAATAGAAGCTAATGCGAAGAGTGACTCTCTTGTAATGGGAACTAGTCAAATGGGCCAAACGACAAAAGGCCCGAGAACTGCCAAGTCAAAAGGGCCGATTGAAAAAGTCAAAAGGGCCGAGGTGAAAGTCAATTGGCCATGACAAAAAGTCAAAAGGGCCTTATTCCTAGTCATATGGGCCGAACAGATAAAAAGTTAAGAAAGGTTTTACATTATTTATTGACACATATAGCATTGAAACATATCCTCATAACATTAATATAATTGTAATGGCATGGTAATAGCCAAGCATGCAGCCAAGTTTTCATGTAATGGCAATACATAGTTCACAATATAGTTCATAATTTACTTAATTAACAAAAATAAAATAATGGTAATTTACATAAGTTGATTCGTTCATAATTTACACAAGTTCATTCATTCATAATGTTTTTCACAAGTTCATCTGTTCAATATACCACATCTATATTAATTCCAAAACTCAATTACTCTTAAAGTCTCCTAACTTATTTCATATTTTTCCTTACTTTTTTAATTCGGCCTTCCATTTAAATTTCCCTTAATACTCCGTTCTTTTTTTTATTGGTAGTAACACCATTCTTTCAAACTTTCTGTTTTTGTTCCCCCTCGTTTCTTAATAAGTGTACTACCCCATCGATGAAATACCTAAGTTGTGAGTCCAACGCTAATAGTTAGTAAATAACTAACTAACCAACTGACCACTGTGAAGATCGAGTGACCCATCCACTGTCACTCCATGTAGTCACAGAGATCATCCAGCTTCTGTAACGACGCCCTCATCATCTACTTTACAATAAAAGCGTTAGACTCCCATGTTTGAATTGGATTTGGATTAAAAACTTACAACAACAAAAACACACATCCCATACGGATTAGTCATGACACTGAGTCAAGACACTTCACAATGAAAATATTTGAGTCTCATGTTCAAAGTCCATTTAAAATAACAACAACAAACTAAACACAATTTACGCTAATAACTAATGTGGAAACTGTGCAGAGTTAGTGTGGAAGTCATCAACAGAAATCAGCCCAGCTAATAATTAATTTGGAAACTGTGCAGAGTTAGTGTGGATGGAAGTGATCAACAGAAATCAGCCCAGCTAATAATTAATTTGGAAACTGTGCAGAGCTAGTGTGGAAGTCATCAACAGAAATCAGCCCAACTAATAATTCATTTGGAAACTATGCAGTGCAGTGAAACCTTCAACATCTACACGTCGGGCATTAATGAACGGGAGACGCATCTGGTTGGTCTCACACCCACAGCAATGTCGCCACTTGTGATCTTCTTGCGAAACACCTAAGAAAACCTACACGCAAATCAATATCAAAGACTACTTGCAATTAGCCCTTACACAAAAACCTATGCATAGAGTATATACGCTAAGAGCTGTGTTTTTTTGTGTAATATAAGAAGTGAGGGAGTGAGTGAGTTTAGTTTTACGCCGCACTCAGCAATATTCCAGCTATATGGCGGCGGTCTGTAAATAATCGAGTCTGGACCAGACAATCCAGTGATCAACAGCATGAGCATCGATCTGCGCAATTGGACCGATGACATGTGTCAACCAAGTCAGCGAGCCTGACCACCCGATCCCGTTAGTCGCCTCTTACGACAAGCATAGTCGCCTTTTATGGCAAGCACATGGGTTGCTGAAGATCAATTCTACCCCGGCATCTTCACGGGTTGTAATATAAGAAGCGTCAAAGTAGTAATATGTCTCTCTCTTAAAAGTTTGATGTTGTGTTCAGGTTCACCATAGTAACGCTAGGGATTTGGATGCTATTACTGAAGCACGGTGAAGTTCCTTTTGTGGTGCGATGGCTAATGCAGTGGTGTGCGCTTTGGCAGCTTCGTTGTTTTCTGTCACAGGTTTGGTTCTCTTTCACATTTTGCATTTTAGTGTGTCCATTGTGTTTACTCCCATGATAAACATGTTTATGATCATATTGCTCAATTCTAGCAAAAGGGCGACAGGATGTGAACTTATTATTTAATGAATTTTATATTGTAAATAAACAATCTTATTTATCTTAATTTGATTTTAGATGCTTGTTGGGGATTTATTTTGTGAACACTTGCATAACATATCAGTGTGGAAGAATACCTAGTGTGAAAATAACATGGGTCACTGAAACTCAGTATTGGCAGCAGCTGGCTACGATTAGAAAAATAGTGGCGATGAGGTGGCCTGCCGCTTAAAGCGTCCGCTCGTCCCGGGGATGACTCTCCTCACCAGCAAGTGTGAAGTCTATTTCTGGTGTCTTCCGCCGTGATAATGCTAGAATATTGCTACAAGCGCTGTGTTTCAGATGTCCCGGGAAGGCTTAAATTTATATTTCGGATTTCCCGGTAGAGCTAATTTCCATGGGAATAGGGACGTACTGCCAAAGCTAAAGATACGGTGCTAGGAAGCTTAATCAATGTCGGGAGTAGATAGATTATCTTCTTCGCTTGTTTAGAACTTTATTTAACAGTGGCGTTTGTATTTCAGATGTATTTAATTATTAAAACAATACAATAAATGTCACGCGGCATAATCCATGAGTGGTTAGAATTCTTTTCGAAACATTGTTATAATAGAGTAATTGTCTTAGTCCCTTGTTTAGAACGTTATTTAAGTGGCGCTTGTATTGTATCATACAATGGCAGTATCATAAATATATGCGTATCTTTAGCAAAAACAAGTCCGATTCAAACCACAAAAATGTTTATTACGGCCTGTAAACAGTCAAATCAACCCTACAAAAGGCAATGTGCAGAAAAAATACGCTGGGCACAAAAATCTAATCCTAAAACATTTTGCAATATTAAAATCATTTTAAAATCTTTCTGAAAAAAACAAAGGAATAATGTCAATGTTGAGTTCGTGAAGCTTTTTAGCCATTTTAGAGTATGAATGAGACTGATGAAAGCAATGATGTAAACATCGACGTACGTGAACTGACTGAAAGTGACATTAGATAATCCAATCACTGTAGAGTGTCTAAAAGCGTAGTATCTGAAGCAAGCACGCTGTTTACCTAAATATCAGAAGGAGAAAACCTGTTTTTTTTAAGAACAAATCTTCATCCAATAAGAACGGATTGGGAGTCTTCCATTTTTAACAGTAAGAGGAGGAATGCATGCAACTCCTTGTGGTGCGAGTATCGTACCGGATGGAAGCATCTGTCAGTTGGGTTGGGCTCAATTGAGTTTTACTTCGCCATAGAGCGACCAGAGCAAATCTGCATTAACACACAGATAAGTAAGTTTGAATGAGTCTTTTAAAATGTATATTTATTCATTACATTATTAAACAAACGCCCCCCGATCATATGATCATGCTGAATTTTCTCTGATGTGAAATTCCACTCTATATATGCACTTGAAATATTGAAAATAACTTTCAGCCAATGATACTTAGTCGTTTTTTTTGCATTTTGGCAATTCCAAATTACCAATGAACATAGCTGTAGCAAATTAGGAGCCACGTGACCATGTGGGTAATCCGAAATACTTGGACCGTTTTAATGCGGAAATCACGTTTTCTATAAATCTCTCATTTAAACTCAGTCTGTGTTTCCACTTACTAAACACGTTAATAAACTGATGCACGTTCAGTTCAAAACAATTTTACAGAGCACACTTGTAATATTTCAGGGCTCAATTGCGAATTGCAGAATGGGAAAATCCATTAAAATTTATTAGCACCCATAGCGATCACATACATTAATTGGATTATGAATTAAATCCTTTGCTGCTAGACATAAATCTTGTTTGTTTCATAATTCTTGAAAATATTAGCAATAGACCTTTGAACGATGAATATATCTTTTTATAGTTATAGCTTATTCTAGGTGGGCTTCAGCTCTCTCTGATTTTTGGCGGCCGTCTTGGATATTTGGGAAAATAGGCCCGACAAGTCGAGCACACCCCAAAATTGTTTTATCATCACTGAGCAATGTTTTCTGCTATAATTCATCGGGGGAAAGTTACATAGTGTTAGAATTGGACATCTTTTGTCGGGGGCGGTCATCTTGGACGCCATAAAAAAAAAGAAAAAAAAGGAAATAAATAAATCAGGCACACCCCAAAATATGTTTTATCGTGATATTCCCCAGCACTTTGCAAAGTTGTATGCTTTAGTCAAGTGTGTAACGATCAACTTCAGACCTACGCCATTGCACTCAGATCATCAACCATGACTTAGTTGTCAAATACAATGCAAGGGAATTGCAGAGGAATAAGAAATAAATATGAGGTACAATTATTAGTTCAGGATCATAACCCGACAGCAATGTGTCTTCAAGAGACGTATCTGAAAAGGACCGATACATCGGAGCTGAGGCAGTACATATGTTACCATTCATTTTCTGATGATAAAGCAAACGGAGGCGCTACTATTTAAGTTAGAAAATATGTTCTTCATACCAGTGTACATCTAAATAAGAATCTTCAAGTCCTTGCCATTCGCATTACCGTGTATAATGCAATACGTGTGTGCTCTTTATATACTTCACCAGAATTTGTAGAATCAGCTGCAAAAAGCCATGCATCACTATGGGTGATTTAAATGGACACAAACCCCTATCGGGAAGTACGAGCACAAGCAAAACGTTCTTGAAGACTGTATTTGAAATAACAATTTACTATAATGATGATCCAGACACGCATCTACATACAGACAATGGGGCATAGTGTGCCCTGGATCTTCCCTTGTAGACTGAAACGTGTTTAATGAATTCAAGGATGGTCCAAGATGACTTGCTGGACGTGATCACTTCTCCAGCATTCTTAAGCTATTAACCCTGGTGATTATCCACCTTCACCAAGTAGGAACTTCACCAACTAACTGGTCATTATATGACACACTGTGTACTAATCAATTACAACCTGATGTTTACACAAACAGCGAAGATACCATACAGTTGTTTTCAGATATAATGGCATTACTGACCAAACAATACCACAGTCCTCTGCAATTACACATACTAGTAAATCGTGATTTAATAATGAATGTAAACAGGAAAGTGCAGGAAGAAAGCGGAAAGTTCGTAGACATCCTACAGTGCGATTCAGATTGAAACAGAACAAGCGTCAGTCCTGAAGAAACTATGTTTTCCAAACTAATTCCTGTACATAGGTTTCAAAGGTGTGGAACATGATACTAAAGGATAAAGGGAAAATACATTAAGGAATTGTAACATTATTGTCTTCCTTGGAGGTTACGTAAGTCCCATAACTTCAAAGTTAATTTCGATCTACACAATTTTAATCGTCGAAAATTTGTAGCTTTAAATAATGGATAAATCCCACTACAATGGATGGCTGAAGCGATTGTGATAAATCAGCTAGGGTCCATGCAGGTAGCAAATGTACAGTAAGTCCCTAGCATGGTGATGAACCCTCAGTTGCAGTTATGGTTTAGGTTGCACATTGTATGTGTCATTTTAAATTACATGGTTGTTTTAAGTCTCTAATTGTTATGTTCCAAACAACCACGTTTTCTTGGTCCAGGTGTGGATCTGCCAAACCTTGCATTGGACAAGCCCACAGACCAGATCGCAACATTCCAAAACTATACAGCTGATCTGGCTGTTGACGGCATCAAGGCCACCGACCTAAAGAGCGGAAGTTGTTGTTACACACAAGGTTCATACCTACCGACCAAGCAATGGTGGCAGGTGGATCTTCAACAGATCTACTTGTTGCTAACTGTGTCGGTCACCAACAGGGGAGATTGTTGCCGTAAGTTGATTAAAAAAGAGTTTTCAAAAGAACACGAAGTTGAACTGAGTGCATCTGATTCTTTAGGCTACACCATGAAAACTCCTCAATGCAATCACCATGTTCATTTTTTTCAACAAAAGTTACTTTGGGTGTTGTTGTTTTTTTTCCAATTCGCCTTCAGGCTGTAGTAATATAAGATGTATGCTTCTCTCGAGAGTAATATGGTCTGATGTACGCCTCTTTGTAGCAGTGTCACCCGAGCTGATAGGCTCTGATGTACGCCTCTTTGTATCAGTGTCACCCGAGCCGGTAGGGGCGTACATCAGACCTTATTACCCGAGGGAGAAGCATACGACGCATTTATCTTACCGCCATGTCAAATGTACAAAATATCATTTTATTTTATGTTAAAGATCGCTACCGACTATATGACATGCAGACAAAATGGCGTCTGCCTCTCGACAGTTTTTTTAACATCAGTGAAACATATTCTGACAAGTATCCTATATTCACGGGATTATGATTTATATCTAACACCGATAGTATCAGCTCAGGGATGTTGCCCTGGGTTAACCTCTTATACTGCCGCGGTGAAAACGACTCGGTTCTACCTTCGTTGTATTTGTCCGTTTTCACCGGTACGGCTCTCAGTATAGTGGAAGGGTGACCACCTTGAGTGTTGTCCGTTGTGCTCACCTGGTTGAGATGAATGCACAACTCTCGGTACCGTACTAGGTCGGGTAACTTCGTGCCTGTGACGGTAGTTGTTGGTTTTATCTCGTCAGGCTGCATACCGAGTGTCCTCGCCAATGGTTGACCGAGCCTCAAGGGGTTTCTTCCGTTGTTGATTAACACCACTGTGCCGTTTGAGTCGTTCATCTTGAGTTTGGCTCCCAGGGGGTTGAAGACCTCATCGCTTAGAGAGCACATGCTGTAGTAGCCGGCGATTATCTGGCTGTGAGCGCCACCTACAAACAGCTTATTGTTGTTGGCGTTGATGTTAGTCCATCGCGGTAGGTAGGTGATATCACACTGTGCTACTTCGAGTTGACCCGACGTGTTATCGATCGCGTGTGTCAGCTGAACGGCCTCACCACTCGTTATTCCTGGAAGTGTTATGTACATGTTAGCGTATATAAACTCATTATCTAATAGTTTTAAAATGTACTGCCCTGGAGTGTTTTACCCTAAACTGAGCATAGATGGGTTCTATTTCGACGCCCAGTTCATAGATGTGTTTGACCAGTATAAATTTTCGGTGACTAACGCTAAGGTAGTTCATGCTTGGTTCAACAATCCGATGCAGTTCTGGCAGAATCAACTCAACTTCGCCGTTTTGTGCGCTACAACGGGTGTGGTGTGACATTAATCGACACTCGGCGTGGACCGCTGAGTCAGTCTGTGTTCACGTTTCACGTGTACTACCAGGTCAGACGTATCCTCAAAGAGATCAGCGCCCCTCTCCCACAGGAAAAGGCGTGGAACCCAGTAAACAACCAGTACGATAGACGGGCCTACGAACGTATTTGCAACGAATTCGAACTAAACCCGAAGACGGATTGGCGTTTGCCGGGACCGAACCACGGGTTGGGTATCCCAATCGTTCACAACATGCACCTCGTGGATGCCAGGGAGAAGTTGAAAGAATGGGGATACAAGTCGTATCATCACCTCACAAGCAACGAGTGGGATGACCGTTACATGGCTTTCGACAACAGTAAGGATTACAGAGTCTGGAGGTTTGAGCAGGGGGCAGCGGATGACTAGAAAATGTTCATGCTGGACACGTCGAAAGGGTTTACTCGTGCCGGGGTAATCAGGTTGAACAACTCGATTCGAACGTACGTGTGGGCTCTGTTGGGTGTGCAGACGCAAACGCGTTCCAATATCCTTGGTAAGGGGACTGCTTACGACCCTCAGAAACAGTTTGTTGTCAACGTTGAGGATGCTATCAATGGTCCAGTTGATCTCCCGAGCGCCATCAAACGCTACCAAGACGTGTTGGAATATGCCAGATCGAAAGTCGACTATGTGTTCGACGTGGGGCTGTACATGGCTCCGAGCGATACGCAACTGAGAGTAAAAAAAAGTGGTGGGCTACAACAACGAAATAGTCATAGCCACGGCGGGTCAAAAGTTGGGCATCAACTTTCGATGTTAACACCCCCCACGTCCCACCACCCACGACCAGTGAAACGGGTATAGTGGCGCCCCCTCCCCGGAGCCTAGGGTTCAACCAACACCCCTGTGGGGTCGCCCCCACACGTTCAGGCGTCCAATGAGCAGCACATCGATCGTAAAACAGCCTTGGTGGTTGGCGGGGTAGCTTTGGGGATTATTTGGTTAAAAATTCCTTAGCCGCTACGTACATCAAACCAGCCACGGCGACGATGGCTGCCCACAGGTTTTTACTGAGCCACGTGGCAGTTTTAGCCAGAGCGCTCAGCAGCCACGAGACGATGCTACCCAGGATGCCGGGTAGGGCTTCGGCGGCCTTACCAGCCAGTTTAGCCAGGGCTTCCCCTAGGGATTTCAGGTGTTATTTTATCCACTCTTTGACACCCCCACCACTTGGTGGTGTTGGTGTTGGTGTACCACTGCCGCCGGCAGACGTCAATGACACCACCAGGGTTGATATGATGAAGCCCAATGCAGTAACAATGCTGGCAATGGTGATGCCTTGCTCTCGGAAGAGGATTCGGATCCTGTCAGCTAGCTTGGTGTCTTGATTTAGGACTCAATCGATGGTTTCCCATACACGACTGATCTGGGATCCGAGGGCTTCCCGGTTCGAGGAAGCGGATTCCAACTGAGTCCGTCTCTCGTCTTCCAAGTTTTTTATTCTCTCCTCGATATGCTGTTTCATATCATTGTCCTCTGTTTCGGTGAGTTTTATTTTCTCGAGAGCGATGCGCTCGTCGACTTCGTTCAGTTTCCCAATGTTGCTAACGAGTCTCCGCGTACATGTTTCAAGGCTTCGTCTAGGCCTCGCAGTTCCCTCAGGGGAAATTCGAGCCCCGGCAAGGGTTTGTTATGGTACGTGGCCAATATTTTTTCGATACTGTCCGAGGTTTCTTTAGCATCCCCAGTATTGGCCCTGGCTGCTTGCAGATCTTGGATGACCTTCGGGGGAAGCTTAGATCTTGCACGACCGTGATCTATGAAGCCTTAATCCTCAGGGAGCAGTTGACTCCCACCAGGTCGACTGGTAAGTGTTGACAAAGCATATGGCTTCCCGTCTTTTTTCATGATATCGACCCCCAGGTGACACTGGAAAAAAATCCATCTTTCTAAGCTTGGAAATGTCTTGGAAAGATGATGTTTCCAAGACATTTCCAATTTTGGAAAGATGATGTTTCCAAAAATTTCCAATCTTGGAAATATCCGCAAGGGGAGATAACTGGTGGGTGATGGTAAATTATTGTTCTGCATGGGCTAATTGCAATAGTGGCATGGGGCGGCATGAGTGTTTCATGGGGTCGTTAAGGCGACTGGCGGTAGTCTTTGATGTTTGGTGTTGTTTTAGTAATGATTGTTTAAGGGGTTAACGAAAGGATTATCGACTTGACTAGTCGAAATTGCAGTGAACACATTTTAAATGTTCAATGTTGTGGGTGAAAAGTGAATTTGTCACGTTGAGTTTAAATATGTATCATCATAAGCTTATAGTGAGAGTTAATTTCGTACAAGGGCCACCGACCCGTTTTACAATTATAAAGATGAAAATACAATCCAGCGCCATATATAATATTAAGCTGTATGCTAACGTGTACAATGTCTAATTTAATCTTATACTCTATATTCAAAAACTTCGCTCTTTTTGTCAATGTTTCACATGGATTATTTATGTAGTATTGTGGGAGAAGGCTGTTTCTCAGATCACAGTAAAATGAACATTCAATAAAGAATTGGTACTCTGATTCAATGGTTTAGTACAATACACAGAGGGTAGAATCACTAATGTTGTTTTATATTTACTTTTCGCCCTTATTCCAACATTAAAGGATGGTCTGAACAACGAAACTTACTCAAAGCAAAACGAATCGTTGCGTTGCTGTCAATCGTTGCGTTGCCGTCCTGGGGGGTCGAGTGATGGTGTCACCATGCACTAATTTCCAACGGACCCCGCAGTTCGTGCTAAATCATTTAGTAAATGAGTTATGTTTGTGAGTGCGAAACAAGCGTTGTGGAAGCTTGGAACGATATCTTAAATTTGTCCAGATCGCTTCACGGAAGTTAAAGAATCAAACTACTTACTACTTGTAGTACAATATATATATGATTGATGACCAAACATATTTTCCATGACACAACTTGAAATATAAAGATTTCTTTCTCGGAAGCGAGGTCGTGGTGGAAGTGACAATAATATTGTAAGTAGTGTTATATTGACACCCACCTCGCTTCCTCGAGAGAAATTGTTATGATATAAGATATGTCACGCAAATCCTATTGGACATCAATCAAATACATATTGTACTACCAGTAGAAAGTAGTTTTGATTTTATAACTCGGTGAAAACAAACCTAAATAGCCTTTATTCTCAGACTCGCGGATGTTCGCGACAGTGCGCTGCCATTTTAATAATCGTAACATGACGGGCTAAAGTCTGTTAAAGAATTAATGAGATTATGGTTTGTTTTCATCAAGTTAGAAAAGCAAAACTACTTTCTACTCGTAGTTAAATATGTATTGGAATCATGGCCAACAGGATTTGGCATGACACAACTTATAACATAACGATTTCTTCCTCGGAAGCGAGGTGGGGGTGGAAGTGACATACTGCGCAAATAAATATCTTGCTACATTCCCATGGTTAATGTCCACTCACCAGTATGTAGATACTAGTCAACGTGCGTCTTTCTATTTGGTCTTATAATCCTAATTAGTTTATTATCAGGCGATCTGCCTTTACTTATAACTTGAATATCTAGACATTGTAAATCATAATTCGCACACACGCCCTAGTGTATGTTGTCTGTCTCATTACTTCACGACGAAATCATGGATTCTGTGGAATGCTGCGACAAATGAATAAAAACAAAAATGCAATTATTAAAACTAAAACAGGTAGTTATAATGATGTCAGGCTATTACTTTGTTCGAGGAATGTATCCATCAATATCCACAAAACGAGCCGTATGCCATTCACCTGCAGCTGTTCCAAATGATGTGTCTTTTAACAGTCTAATACATGTTCACGAAAAGTGATATATCGTTTCAGGTATTTCACATTGGTATATAGTCGCATTGGTCACCCAAGATAGCATACCTGGGAACTAATTGCATAGTCTCCGCCATTCTTTACAAAAAAGTAATTTAGTTAGGCAATAATGAGAATCAATGTCTTGGCGGTTAATCCTTTGAAAGAAGGAAGTTGTTTTACGCAGACACAGACACGACAGAGTGTATTTAGTATTGATTAGTAAATGTACATACATAAACACTACCTTTTGACAAATCCGCTGTGTAAGATAAACGTATGGGTTAATCCTTTGATCGATGTTTATACTGTTGAGTATTTACTGCAGACACAAGAAATGCAAAATGGGAACCTTTGTCGGGTTATCTAAGTGGTGTTACCACTAATTATACCTGTTATAAATTCATTAACTGACCATCAAGTGAATGATGACAAATGACATGTGTAGGTTTATACCACCTAACACAGGTTACAACAAGGGAGTATTAATTGCTGTACTGCATGCAATTTTAATTGCATGTGAAAACCTATGGGCCGACACTATTTTGAGAATACGGACAGAACTTCATTGTTGCAAAAGAAATACATATAAGCATTTGCTGTGTGCTAAAACTGTATTTACCTATTTACCTAAGTAAATTTTCAGAGTCTTCTAGCAATAGCAAAGTGCAAGGATGTGTTAAAAAGGAATAACGCAGTCAAACAGTTGCTGTTCGAATTGCATGAAATATGCAAAAAAGCATGACATATTCAAGAACAATGTATCCAATTTTGGAAATATGAGATTTCCAAAAATGTACAATTTTGGAAATGTCCACAAGGGGAGATAACTGGTGGGCGATGGTAAATTATTGTTCTTTGCACGGCCCAGGACCTAATCCCTTGTTGATTGATGAGTGAGTCAAGGCAGTTAAGAGTCACCAATTAACAAGGCCTACTGCCTTGGCCTTATGCCTCTTAAAGAAGTCTCTGGAAGTAAGTTAAATCTTTGATGGGCATTAAGAAGTGGAATGCATTACTGTGACCTGATTTTCACCTGATGAAGGAGCAAGCATATGCTTTCGTGTTATTCACAATAAAGAAGTAGACATCCATAAATCTTGTTTTTCTTATTAAAAAGGTAAGTTATTAAAATCTGCTGAGCTGTAGGTTTGTTAATCATGTCGCGATGTGATTATCGCTCTAACACACCTGAGAGATTCGTCAACAGTGTGGTATGCACAGGCGGTGAAAATTGTATTGTATTACATTGGGTTGGTTGCATATTGTTAACATTATTCCATGGTCAATATCGCAATGTTTCTGAAATGGTAGTATACGGAAGTTTGTTCCACATTTTTGATAATTTATAGAGTGATTCTTATCAAATTAGATATTTCTTTATCGTCCGAACAGAATTCACAAATTACGGATGTTTTTTGTGTGTGTGGGTGTGTGCATGCACGCGTGTATAACATCTATAACTTGAGAGGTATTAATTAAAATCAGGCCGATTGTAACCATAATGACTATATTGGATGGAACACTCCAAGAACAAAAATAATTTCACTCTTCAAAAGGAACTGGAACAGTAACATTTTTCATGTTTTCATATGAGCTTCAAAACATTGAATGACATAAATGCTGTATGATGAAATGGATCAGAGAACATTAGAATGGCATACGTGACGTGTGAATGACACGTGTAATGGTCAAAAATATATAATCACTATGTTAGTTGACTCATGACCAGACACGTCAAACTGGTACCGATAGATTTATATCTAATATGTAAAAATTCAGTATTTCTTAGTACCTGAAATAGAAAACACGACTTTGGAATGAGATGTTTTAATCTGAGATTAATCTGTTAGGTAGCAGTTTACTTAAGTAGAACTTAAATCAACTTCAAAAGATTGGTCACTCGCAAAGTGAAGCAGATTTCACTTATACTGCAGTAAACAGTATGGGGATACACAACGAAACATACCACTTATGTGATAACAACTCCCTGTTTATTGCATAGAGCGGCATGTCGATGTACAACGTTCAGGATAGACAAGCTGATTGAATGTTGATTGATTCCATCACTTGGACAAAGGAGTGGATTTAGACTTGTTGATCTTACTCTCCTCATGCCCCCAACGATGTGCTACTTGCTGAATCACCTGGTGTTAATTTGCTGCTAGTCACTATGCATATATACTTCTGTTCACCTGGAAACTGTTATCTTGATAACGGCGTGAGAATATACATGGAAACTCCCCTCTATCGACCTTTGGTCAAAACAGATGAGTTAAGAGAAATGTTGATGTCCCGTCCGTTAGCAAATTAACATTGGATTATACAGGCAATGATAGGCCTACGTGTTGATAGAAGAGGATATTTCGGATTATGCGAATGAGAGCACACCTAATGAGAAAACGAGCCAAATATATGTATAAAGATAGTGTTTCATTTCAGTCTCAGCATATAAACATTGAAATATAAAACACATAAAAAACACAGAAGGCGTAAGCCACGAGTGGTAACGGGAGACTATATGGACAGATTTTATTTAATCATGTTACAACATGCTACATATTACAGGATTTTTTTTATAAATAGTTACATCATATTATGAAATGTTTCAAAATATTACATAATTATAAATATACATATACATTTATAAGTACATTATAAATATATTAAAGATGTGAAAGAAGAGACGCTGAATCAGCAAACTGTCTAACAGTTAACATTCCATTTTATTTTGAAACTGGTGTTTCAGTTCTTGAAGATGTCGTTCAAGGTATCGGTATTTCTTCGTCGTATTTCTTTCTTCGGCATATTGCACCAACGAGGTGTAGGAATAAACTTATGTTCAAGTTGAGCATTAGCCATTTCGAAATCGAATGTACACTTTCATGCTTCTTCTCATTACATGTATATATCCCAATGTAATTAGAGGGGAACTGATCCAGAGCGATTAATGTTTCTCGCCAACAGTCTAATTACCAAACCAAACTGCAAGCTTGTCGGTATCTCCTCCCTCGACCGTGACGGACACAGGGACTGGGCTTCTGGCCACCTTGACAAAATTTCTTCAACCCAAACAACGGGACATTAGGAAGGGTGGATGCTCATCAGATGCTGTTACATGTATTTGAGAATACCCCCAGTAGTTCCTGTCTGATTGCAATAAAGTATACCAGCAGTGTATATGCTTTTCGGATTTTTTAATGCATAGATGGCATTGTGACTGATCCAAGTTTTCAATTTGATCTTATTTCTGTGTTTTTTTACCTCGATATTTCATCATGCCATGTAAACATATGATGTCTATTACATATTATATTTATGACAAATGAAAATGTACTTAGGTATATACAATTTTAACTTCAGTACACATCCAAAGCTTATATGTATTTCTTATGCAACAATGAAATTCCGTTCGTATCCTCCAAACAGTGTCGGCCCATAACTTTTTTCAGGCAATTAACATTGCATGCAATTCAGCGATTACTATCCCCTTTGCTGTAACCAGCTGAGTGTTTGGTGGTATAAACCTACACATGTTATTTGTCATCATTCACTTGATGGTCAATTAATGCATTTATAACAGGTATGATGGTAGCCGCCAAAGGTTCCCATTTCGCATTTCTTGTGTCTGGAGTAAATACATGTACTCAGCATTATGAATTGATGGTCTGATGTGACAAATGTATTACATGTTATGTAATATGCTCATGGAACTGCAGCAAGACGAATTATCACCTGAGATACAAAACAAACATTGATCAAAGGATTAACCGATAACACGCTGATTGATTAATTACTTTTTTCTTGCACAGTGGATTTGTCAAAAGGTAATGTTTATGTATGTAGATTTACTAATCTATACTGATTACACCCTGTCCTGTACCCTGTACCTGTGTTAAAACAACATCTTTCCTTCAATGTATTAACCGCCAGTAAGTTGATGGGGGTGTTCCTCTTTTGCCAGTCGGGCAAGTTGTTTATTTAAGGCGTAAGAGGATCACCAGACCATGTTAATTAGCAAGACAATGGTACGGGTGGGTGGGGAGTGTGGGGAGGAGATGACCAAGCCAAGAAAAACACAAGTGGATTTAATGCTCATTATTGGTTAATTAGATTACCTCTTTAAAGAATGGCGGACATCATGCAATTAGTTGACCCATGAGATTATACACCAATGTGAAAACTGAATCGATGTATCCCTTTTTCGGGTATTAGACTGTTAAAAGACACTTGGCATGTAACGGGATTCTTTGTCAGCTGCAGATCAATGGCATATTGTTCCTTTATGTGGAGGTAGTGTCCCATTTTTGACAGCGTCTTGGTCACTGATTCGCGAAGTTTCGCTCTCAAACCTGGGATAACTAGCTGCACCAATTAAGGGTAGTTATGTTAATGCAATCACCTGAGAGAAGTACAGAACAAGTAAAATTCTTCAACACTAATACAAACTAATACGAGACGAACTGCCAGCAGGAATGGTACCATGATATGGAGATATCAGTGCCTGAAAACAGCCTCAGTCACTACAATAGCAGATGGGACTGTTGTCAGAAGAGGGGACAAACAGCATTCACATCAAGACCGAAGCTCTATTGGCTCCTATATCCAAATTTGAGGCTGTCAAAATCGGGACTTAACCTATGTGGATATTGATGAATACATTCCTCGAACAAGGAAATAACCTGACATTGTTGCAGACTTTAGTCAGTTTTATTTCTAATATTTGCATTTTGTTTTTATTCATTTGTGGTAGCATTCAACAGAATCATTTGTTTTCGCCGTAATGAGACAGACAACATACACTAGGTCATACCTAGGGTGTGTGTGAAATATGATTCTTGTTGGCATTCTATAAAATGTCTAGATATTACAGTTATGTTATAAATACGCTATAAGTATAATCGTATGCTTTTTATTAAGTTTCAAAATGCATGCCAAATATGGCAATATAATAATTAGGATTATAAGACAAAATATATAGACATACATTGACTTCGTTTTTTTTCAGTCCCAACATTTTTTACCACTGGCAGATGATTAAACTTCAAAGTGTTTTCATTTCATTTTCAAAATGATAGAAATATTATCGAGTAAAAAAGATTTTATTTTTGTTGATCAATCTACACCTATACGATCAATTGCGCATGCGGGTTGCGCAGCAAAGGTCACGAACCAATCTAAAGTACTGGGATATCATCCGGGTACTCAGGGGAGAAAAGCAATAACAAAAGCAACAACCAGCTGCAGTGCGCGGAAATTGCTCTGGATCAGTGCCTTGTTAAATGTGTTTACCATATGATTGTTTTGATTATGTTTTTACACGGTCGGCTTCAGTGTGCGATGTGTTCACTTCCATCAACCACCAGCTTGTAATAACACGTCACATGAGATTAGCCATGTGCTAAAATAACACCCAAACTTTAAAGCGTACCCCTGTCAATGTCCTGAGCCTTATAAGAATCGAAAGGTCGACTTCCTGAGTCGACATCTCAAACTATGGTATGTAAGTGGTAATAATTCCCGAGCATTAGAGAACAGATTGGCTTGTTTGGAATTTAATGCTTTTCATAAACTAGAATCTCATAAACTATTTGTCTCTGGAATCATCTGTGATATGAAATTGTGTAGTGGTTTCTCTAGAAATTATTTAACGTTATCTAAAATTAAACATTTAGTCACCTTTTTGTATATGACCAAATTAATTAGTTACACTATGAAGTTTTAAAGAAGGGATTCATTTGGGTTCTTTTTGCCCCAGTCCGCCTGTGTGTGGACAATATAACCAATTATCTATTATTAAGTTCATGATATTTCGTGAATACACCAACTGCATAACACCGTCTCTGACCACAAACCCAAACGGGTTGCTCTCTGTTCGCTCACAGTCTTAAAACAACATTTCATGGTCTGTTGACTGTTGATTTCGCAATGATAAACCACCTAAACGGTCCATCCCTTGTGTCAGGTGTTAATTAGAGGGTACCATTAAAGAATGTATTCTACTACAATAAGCCTATTATTCCCTGGCAAGGGTTCACTTTTATGACATGTAATAAACCATGGCCAGTCAGTGGGTCCGGTAAACTTTTATTTAATCAATGATGTAACGTAGGTCTATGTAATTTGCGTTTATGCAAACCGTGACAGGTCAAAAACTATTTGCGCTTTTGTGGATAATAAGTAAACCATACACTTAAAACTGTATTTTGGAAAATGATAGCCATATCAGGGCAAATATGACAGTTATTGCCAATTTTTGACACCTAGAACAACAAGGATGCAGACGAGAGAAGTTATACCAGGAATAATCTACAACGTCTTATAGTCTCCCTGGTTATAGTTGATCGCATAGGAGGACGAATACACTCCTAGGAGGACGAATACAGTCTATACACTCACGGGCATCCTTGGGAAAAGGAGAAACTGAAAGAAGTAGTGGTAAAATCCTTCCTAAATTTCCAAAGATTTCCAAGCCTTGGAAATATCATCTTTCCAATTTGGGAAATTTTTGGAAATATCATCTTTCCAAATTGGAAATTTTTGGAAATCACCATTTTTTTTATTGTGTGAGCCTTCAATCACAGCGTGCCCTTCTTATCGACTGTAAACTTGGCATAGTCTCATACCAACGGCTTGATGTTGTCTCTATTTTCAACTGCGTCGTAATAATCGTCGACGGCCGGCTGTACAAGTTCAGCACTTAGGGGGTTGTTCGTGAATGTGGTGTCATCTTCCCCGAACGCCTGGACACTATCATCCCACATATCCTCCATAGGGATGTACTCGGCCATTATTTAGTATTAAAACTTATATATTTCATTTATATGACAATGTATGGTAGAAAACTAGATCCTTTGAGAAGATGAAGAGAGCCTCTATGCGTCAGAGCTGTGTGCCAGTCAGTGACCATCACCAACAATCCCAGCAAGATAGACCAGAACCAAACGCTGCTGGTTACATTCCCAAACCTTGTTGAGAATGACCTCATTGTACCAGGCACGGTTCGACTGGCGTTCAACTTCACGTTGACCTCCACCAACGACAAACGCGGGCTAGTGTGGAACGTAGGTCGAGCCATTATCAAGAAATCCACCATCAAGATCAGCGGTAACGAGGTGCTGAGCATCGACGACAGTGATGTGTTTCACTGCTACGGGGACCTCTGGAAAAGCGAGGAAGAACTTGTCAATGACGTGTACCAAGGTATCAGCAAATCGACCCAGTTGCGCATGGGGTATAGCTTAACGGCAGACCAGCTAGACAAGATCTCGGACGGTGACAAGGCCATCGCCCAAGCGTACGGGAACAGGTTCTGCGTGCCGCTCGACTTCGAGTTGCTCATGCACGAACGCCATTTTACCAGGCCACGCTGGGTGATAGGCTTGAATACGAGCTAACGTTTAATGACTACAGCAAAGTAGTGCGTTCCCCGAACAGTGATGAGGCCAGTTACGTCATGGACAACATCTCTCTGGAGTTCGACATGGTCACTAGCCCAGAGCTGGCCAGGCAGGTTCAAAGCCAGTACTCGGGGAAGGTGGCCATCCTGTACGACCGCATACTGAGGCATAGATCAGTCGTGCGGGATAAGATCGACACTGTGTGGAATATCAACCTGAACGTGCCGACGCAATCGATGAAAGGCATCCTGGTCGTCCCCGTGGAGGATTACGAGCCATTCAGGAGGGACAGTTTTTCAACCCCGAGATTGAAAAGGTGAAAGTGACCATCGAGGTCGTGCCCAACCAGCTGTTCAGTCATGGTATGAGGGCATACCAGCAGTGGAATGAGATAAAAAAGCTACCAGCCATCAAACAACACCCATACATAACCAAAGACCTGGACCTATCCTCTGTGCAGATCGATGAATACCTGACCACCAAGTACGCGCTGTGGTTGGACATGCGATCCACGGATGACGATAAACTGCACGTTAGCGGTCGCCACATAGACGGCAGCGAGGGGATAACAATGCAGATTACCAAGAAGGCTCAGCCCGCTGGCAAGTTGAAATTATATCTGTACGTTATTATGGACACGCAACTTAATATAAACAATGGGATATTCGTGCAAGCCATCTACTAATGGCGGCAAGCCACTGCCTGCTGATTTGCCATGCGACCCACACTGCGCCATAGTGTGTGGGCAGACTGGTTGTGGGAAGACCGTGTTCATGTTGGATATGTTGCAGGGGTACTACAGGGATGTGTTCGACAACATCATTATCATGTGCCCTAGTCTGCAAATGAATAGAACATACACGGAAAGACCTTGGGTGATGACGGACCCGGACGTACACAGAGTCGACCCGGGAACACGTCTGCAGGACTGGTTGAAAGCTTACCATATGAAATTTAAAGGGGAGTCGACACTGTTCATAATGGACGACTGCAGTGCTAATCGTGAGATAAAGAGAGACATGCTATCGTACCTGTCCTTTTCTGGCCGGCACGCAAATCACAGCGTCTGGGTGCTAACGCAGAAGTTCAACTCGGTGTTGAAAGACCTCAGGGAGCAGATGCGATGGGTGGCCTTATTCCATTGCAAGGACAGGGATTCGTTCGAGGAGTGTTTGAGAGAGAACGATGTGATGAGTAAATTAGAACGAGAACTCGTAAAGAAACAGCTCGCTGAAACTAAACACGCTAAGCTCGTGCTCAAGACCGACCAACCCGTGGCCTAAAGGGTGTTTTAGCTTAGCAATGCTTAGCAAAAGCTTAGCAAAGCTTAGCAATGCTTAACAAATGCTTAGCATTTAGTTATAGCTATGGTATTTGAAATGTTCGTTGTGTGCAACTTAACCTTCATTTCTCTGTGTTTTGCCTGCATAGGGTATTATATTGTTAAAACTAAAACTTACTTGTTACATTATAAGATGGAGTGTGAGGAATTGCTAGAGCAACTGTTGCTGCCAATTAGACTAAGTACTCATATAAGTATGCTAAACATGAGACCTGCTCCATACCGATGCGAATACATACTTATGGGGAAGAAAGAAGCCTGTGATAGGAGATGCAGGACTGAGGGGTACTGTTGTTTCCACATGGGAAGTCCTAACTACACGTGTTCTGTGTGTGGTATAGGGGTTAAAGGGCACTACTGCCTATGTAAAGCTCACGGGCAAACGTAGTCAGATATCATCTCATCTACGAGAATAAAAAGGCCTACATAAAAGAATGTAGACGACTTCTCAGGATAGCAGTGTAAGGATGGGAGGAGTTACCTCCCTTGTAGGGCGAGTAGATGTGCATGGGAGATAGATATACTTGTTGAAGACTCGTTGAGAGTAATACAAAACACCCTACTATGCTGTGGTGGGTCAATAAGGTGTATCTAGATATTTACTATTTTTTACCTTTACTGTGGTCCAATTAGAGATTGATCTTCTTAGGTGTGTACGCAACTATGACTACTGTTAGTGAACTCAAGCAGATCGCCAGGCACCGTGGTGTGATTGGTTATTCTCTAATGAGGAAGCCAGCCTTGTTGAAATTACTAGGTTTTAGAAGCCCCTCCCACGGTACAACAATTAAAAATCCAGGCAAAACGGCTTGGGCTCATGTGTTATTCAAACCTGGGTAGAGCCGGGTTAGTCGCATTGTTATCACATGACCCCGTAGTGCTGAAAGGTCACCTTCAGCTCCCCACTATAAAACAATTACAAGCTTAGGTACGTAATTTGGGGTTAGGTGGATATTCCCGTATGAGGAAACCACATCTTGTAGAACTATTACGGCAGAATAGAGCTGTTGACCTACAGTTCGTGCGCACTGAGCGCGCTGTAGGCAACTATTTGAGAGGCTGGCGCATGCATGTTGATAGGAATATAGACATCACAGATATCAAGCCTCTGATAGCTGATAAGGTCAACCAGGAACTAAACAATCTGGGAATTATCAAATTTCAAATCAGAGTGAAAATGTCACTCGATAAGCAGACGGGGAATGGGGTCACTGAGTACGTTCAGCCTTACTTCCGAGTTAAACAAGAAATCGTCACGCATACAGAGACCATAGACAAATCAATCGATACCAGTTTTCAGCAGATACGAGAATACGTAGAATGCTACACACACTTGGGGTCCGGGTGGGCTGTAGATAAAATCGATAATGTCTATCTAGACATAGCTAACTACGTGCTGTTCAGAGGCGGGTCATACCTAGACTTGCCCCCCTACTATAAGAAAAAACAGGCCATGGTAAACGTCAAGAATAGAGGAGACGATTGCCTGAGGGTATCTATCAGGTCAGCCTTGTTTCCAGCTGACACTAGTTCAAACAGGCTTTCTAGCTATCCGCAAGACAATGGGCTCAACTGGGATGGTATAGATGAACCCACCCCATATCCCAGATCACTAAAATAGAAAAACAGAACGATATAGCCTTAAACGTCTTTGGGCACGAAGGTAACACAACAATAGTACACAGGGTCAGTCCAGTGTTGGGGGGAACCCCAACTGTTGGGGAGCCCCCCTCGCATTATCAATATATTCATGATCCTACGAGGTGAAAGTATCACTACACGTGGATAAAACATCTCAGCCGGTTGTTGCACGATCAGTTGAAAAACGTTGGTGAAAAACACTTTTGTGTGCGATACCTGCACGGTTTCAGCCGAGCTGATTTATCAGAATCCCACCGGGAGGATTGACAAGGTGTGGGTTTGGTGTGGGTGTGAAGCCTGTGGGTTTGGATACATAGTCGTCCGTTGTGATGGGGAAACGAAAGCTCCGGTAGTGTACAGGGGTCCCGACGCGGCTGAAAGGTTTCTAAGGTGTTTGCAGGAGGAAGAAAAAATTACTAGGAATGCACTGTATACAATCGTTCCCATCCGTATGACCCGAGCCGACCGACTAGCTCACGCCTGTAGCACTAATTGTCACGTGTGTGACTAACCACTTAACGGTGATTCGGTGAGAGATCACTGTCACGTAACCGGTAAGTATAGAGGCGCCGCTCACAGCGTGTGTAACCTTAAGCTTAGAATCAACCCTAAGACAATAAACATCCCCGTGGTCTTTCACAATTTGAGAGGGTACGACTCTCACTTGATCATGCAGGCCATCGAAAGTCGACGGCAACCTTACATGCATCCCCAACAACATGGAGAGATACATCTCCTTCAGCTTGAATGGTCTGAGGTTCATTGAATCTGTTCAGTTCCTCCTGTCGTCACTCGACAGTCTGGTCAAGGCCAACGATACCTTCCCTATTACCGATCGATACACAGACGCTGAGACTAGACCCCTGCTTATGAGGAAGGGTGTGTACCCCTATGAGTACATGGATGGTTGGGCCAAGTTCGCCGAGACCAGACTACCTCCCCTCAGAGAATTTTACAGCAATCTGACCAACTCGGAAATATCCCAAGACGATTACTGGCAAGCGATTAACTTATGGAATAAACTGGGTTGTAAGAATCTGGGTGACTACCACGACCTGTACTTGAGGACAGATGTACTGCTGTTAGCAGACGTGTTTGAGACGTTTAGGCGGACATGTTTCAAGCAGTATCAACTTGACCCCCCCCCATGGTATTACACCAGCCCAGGTCTGTCGTGGGATGCCTTGCTTAAAAAGACCGGAGTTAAGTTGGAATTGCTTACAGATTATGACATGCACCTATTCATTGAGAAAGGCTTGCGAGGTGGGATATCCATGGCAACCAAATGATACGCGAAAGCAAATAATCAATACGTGAAGGGCTACGACCCAAGCAAGCCAACCAATAACATTCTCTACCTCGACGTAAACAACCTTTACGACTGGCCCATGAGCCAGTATCTACCCACAGGGGGGATTCGAATGGGCATCACACGAGGTTGATGTTATGACCATCACACCAGATTCGAACAAAGGTTATATCCTCGAGGTTGACTTGGAATACCCCAAGGCATTACACACATCACACAACAGTTACCCTCTGGCCCCCGAACGTATGAGGGTTAACCCAGACTGGATGTCTGAGTACCAACATAACTTGTTAGGTGGGCGGGTGGCAGGCGTTGAAAAACTCGTGCCCAACTTAATGAATAAGACCAAGTACATCATTCACTATCGCAACCTACAGCTGTACCTGTCGTTGGGTATGAGGCTGCCACCAGTGACTTTGAGAAAAATCTCTTTAAGCTCATGAACAACTCGGTGTTCGGTAAGACTATGGAGAATCTGAGGAAACGCGTGACCGTGAAGCTGGTTCGGTCGGAATGAGGAAGACAAGCTCAGGAAACTGATAGCCAGTCCGGCATTCAACCGTAGTAAGATATTCACCAATGACCTAGTTTCCCTACACATAAGGAAAAGCCACATAAAATTCAACCGGCCTGTTTACGTGGGGATGTACGACTTTTACTTCAACGAGCTTAAGAAACAGTTTGACGACAGGTGAGAAGTGCTGTACACTGACATGGATTCCCTGCTGATGGAGATTCGAACCGAGGATGTGTACGAGGACATGAAAAAACACTTCGATTTGTATGACACCAGCAACTACCCCAAGGACCATGCCATACACAGTACGGTAAATAAAAAAGGTCCTAGGTAAGATGAAGGACGAGTGTGCTGGCACGCCCATAGCCGAGTACATAGGTTTGAGACCTAAGATGTACTCCATCCTGAAGGCCAACAATAGTGAGATCCGGAAGGCTAAGGTTGTTAAGAAGTACATGGTTAAACAACACATCAAACAAGCCAGATTCAAGGAAGCCCTGTTCAAGTCCCGTACCTTTAGACATAAAATGAACACACTTAGAAGTGATGGCCATAGGATATTCGGACTGACTATAAACAAGACGTCCCTGTCGCCGATGGACACTAAACGTTGGATAGCTTTTGATGGGATAAACACGTACGCGTACGGGCATGAGAAAATTGAACCAAGAACATAGGTGTACATATCGGGATGTCACGAAACCAGAGAAAGTTTGAGGCTATTTACTATAGCCCACATGGGTACTGGAAAGGAGCTAGCACTATACATAAGCTGGCTAAAATGGCGCGAGTACCCCCGGAGGAGGCCAAAGCGTGGATTGAAAAACAAGCCCTGTGGCAGATCTATTTACCGGCACCACGCTACGTTCCTAGAAGGAGGTTCGGTATTAACATACCCAATAGCGTTCACCAGGCCGACCTCCTATTCCTACCCCATGACAACAGGTACAAGTATGCCTTAACCGTAGTGGACGTAGCCAGTCGCTACAAGGAAGCCGAACCCTTGACTGCGAAAGATTCTGCCCAGGTAGCCAGAGGATTTGAACGCATATACAAACGCAGTCCGCTGACGTGGCCAACAGAGCTGCAAGTTGACTCCGGGCGTGATTTCATGGGTGTCGTGTCACAACTGCTAGCCAAACACGATACAAAGGTCAGGCGTGGCTCGCCCGGACCCCGTCGCAGCCAAGCCATAGTTGAAGACTTTGGCTGAGCGCTTATTCAGGCATCAGTATGCGAGGGAGATGGCCAACCCGGGGAAGCGATCGACTGAATGGGTCGCGAGGTTACCTAAGGTGGTGTCGGCAATCAACCATGAAGTCACCCGTCTCACCTGCAAGAAACCGGCAGACGCTATCAAACTAAAATCAATAGTGGCAGAGTCGGCTGCTCCATTACGTGGGAAGGAGAAACAGATACCAGATAGGGCCCTAGTTAGGTATCTATACCAGCCGGGGGAACATGAGGGTGATAGCTGTAAGCGAGCCACCGATCCTATATGGTCAGTCAAAACTTACAACATAGATAAAATGGACATCAAAGCAGACGAGCCTAACTTGTACTACTTGAGGGATGGGCCAGGGAGAGGACTCGTTAGACAGGAATTATTGATCGTACCGTACGGCACAATGTTACCTCCTGTCAACACGGCATAGCGATGATGCAATGATGCAATCCCAGGATAGACCTGTTAAACCGAGATACTCCAGCTAAGTCCCCGGTAGCTCAATCGGTTGAGTGGTGCGGCCCATTACGTATAGTTTGCGCGAGCTATACATGTGGGTTCGTATCCCACCGTTGCCTCAGGAGATTCCTTGCAACTTTGTGTGATGTGAGGTGTTTCGGTAAGGAATTAAGACCATATCAGTTGGGTTGCTGAAAAGGACTTAACTGAGTGGGGCACTCTCATGGTGAGAGAAAGGCAGCCGATGCAATTCCCCTTGGGAGAAGCGCAACATCATCTTTCGATTTCACCCTTGGGGAATTGTGGCTGCCGGGGACTTTTACTACTTTTTAGAACCTTTTTCTCTCCTTATATAGGTATATTAGTGTCACAGTAGTGGCACGTTTGGGCGGGAAATCAACGGGGGCTAAAAAGTAGCAGATACAATGGTAGCAAGAGCTAAGGGTCCGACCAAAGCCTTATTTGGGAAATAAGGGAAATAAGGCTTTGCAGAGGCTTTTGTTGGACTTGATCCCAGACAATCATTGTATATACTACTGCTTGTAGTTCTTTAGCATGCTTATTGATAAGTTCTAATGTCCTACCATGAGTGAGCAAGTCAACCGATGTCATATTTGGGGTTGAGAGTCCCTTCTCCCTCACCTTGTTGGATTTACAGCCTGCTATCAGCTGCGATTTGATTTCACTTTGTACCCTATCTTCAAAACGCCAGGTACTTGCATGCTGACGTAATTCATGACAGAATTCATCAATATTTTCGTTTTCTGCCTTAACTGACGAAAAGCATACCTTTGAAATTCAAGGCTGACCTCTGGATTGAAATGATTGGTGAAAGCAGTCACTATTTTGCCAAAGTGTGTCTCACCCCGGTCCCGGCACCAAATCCGCTTCGGGAAATGAGTCCACAATGTCATTCAAATCATCACCTCCAAAGCATAACAGCAATGCTTTCTGAGGCGAGATCTCCACTTGTTCCAACAAACGAGCTTTCCATCCGACTTTTATTTGCCAGTGTTTTTTTACATTCTCCAGGGAGGTAACTCCCTGGCTCTTAATTGTTTTTGCATACCGTTAAACAGTAATACCGCTAATAGCGTTATAACACAACAGGCACAAGCAGTTATCCAAGCACGTACACTGGCTATGGATTGTACAACATTCTCAGGGTACTAGTAAACGAGGATTTTTCAGGTCATCCAGGTTATGTTGCCTGATCCTCACACAAGATCCATACTTCTGATAGGCATAATTTGGAACTGAAACAGATGGGTTGTGTCGTGTGCCATATCCATTATTACAACGCTGCATTGAAAAACCTTATTTTTTTCTTACATGGTCTCACAGAAAAAAAAAAAAAAAAAAAAAAAATAAACATACCGTTTCTCAACGTACTGTGTGTGGATGCCACTTGTGTCAGCCGAAATAGACAACCTTGAAGAAATTTCAGACGGTGTTTAACTTTTCCCATGGCGAATATTTGATATAGAGGAGCAACATTTAATATCTGGTGTATGTAAGTCCCACGACATGATACACATGCCAGATTTGATTAAGTGCGGAATATTCATTATTTTAATTTCTGGTTTAACTCGCCATTTGTCTCCAGAGGCTGAAGCTGATAACAGCTGACAGAATGTAATCCAGATATATTCCATCCGGGATGAAAAAGCACTGTAAGTCCCATGGTTCCTGGTATGGTGATCTATCTCAGCTTCTGGCGAAATATAGCCTAGTTTTCTTGTTTGTCTTAAGTGTTATAAGCTAGTTTTGAATTATATCTGTGATGTTCTTGTTACAAAGCCGTTCATCTATGACGGGCGTCTTATTCATACTACTGTAAACGTACTTATTTTCGCGTGGTCGAATTTTCGCGTAATTGACAGTTTAAACTACATCGCGCCGTCAATTATTCGCGCAATCATTAATTGCCGGAACAGCCAGCTGTCTCTTTGGCCGCCGCTAATAGCAGTGAAAAGAGAGTGGCTTAACATGTCAGGCGGCATTTATTGCTTACTGACAGGAAATCCCTATCTGTGCAATAAACTAGTACACAGCAATCCGGTTACTCACAGAAGTGCTTAGGAAGTGAGATATCGTGATGCAAGTACTAGTATATAAAGAGATGAAAAACAGATCAGTCTTATGTTCCGAATTCTGACGATAGAATTAACTTCTACTGTATATGAAGCTCTTTGTGATTTCAAACAAGCCGGGTTGTTGTGAATGAGATTATTGAATGTTAAGTGACTATTCGCTTCATGATGTACTGGTAAATAAAATCTTAATGAATAAATAAAATACTGCTGTATTATTTCTTTCCGAGTCGTTTCATGGTAATCTGTTTTGTATCAAACCATCTGTCACTACGACTGGTCGAAATAGAACATGCGACCAATTTCCATGGCGGCCACAACACACATTGCTGTTTTCGCTAATTCGGCGATGGGATTTGGCTCATTATTTTAATTATGTTTTGGGAAATCCATTACAGCGACAGTTAAGTATAATTCTTTATGCTAATATCAGTCGTCATTTTAAGATTCCCGTAGATTTCTGTCTTCAAACTTGATGTGTTATGGTAACAACTCAGGGGCGAGCGTGGCTAGACAGGTTTATTCGCGGTGTATAGATTTTCGCGCAAAAATGTTTTGCGGCGAAAATAAAACCTGCGCGAAATATAAAACGTTTACAGTATATTCATTACTTGTATTCACTTTCTCGTCACATTATTGCTGCACTCTTGTCATTGTGACATACAAGAATACATCTATTCAATATCGGGTGTCTTTGCGTCCTTCACTCAGTCTCTCAAGATGCTTTTCAATCAATTTGAATGTGGATCACGTTCGTCTGAGAATTGAGGCTACATTATTTTGACATGTTTTGTGTATATTTTTCATCCAGACACCAGGCTAACCAACTTTAAAGTGGAAGTCCATACTACTGACCCAAGGACCAAGAATGACTCTGGCCTACAACTCTGTTATTGGCATAAAGGCACAGTGGGCAAAGGTCGGACGGTAGAGATGGCCTGTGCCGTCAACACCATTGGACGTTACGTGAGAATAGTCAGACAATACATCTTAGTGGGTGACAGTCGTTTAACTTTGTGTGAAGTTGAGGTGAGGGGGACACCTCCCCGGAGCACCTGCACAGGTAAGAACAATTAAGTGAAGTTCCATGCTAAGGAAAGCGGAGTATCGTCATTACGGTATCCCTGACATAGTCTCTCCCTGATAAAAGGCCTCGACAATATATGCGGCACTGGCGAACAGGAGCCTCCTCTTGTTGAGTGCTGGTTAACGGTAACAGCTTTTCATCCATGTGGATCAGGGGCAGAGGAGGTCGTTGGTTGTGCCCCAGTGTCGGTGGAGGAAGAGAGTCTAGGGGTTGAATTTGATGGAGCTGGCAATAGTGTTCCTTACTTCTTAATTATCAAGAAAATAGGTCCGCAACACCAAATTGCTGGTCGTAAGAGCTCGCGAAATTGGCAACCTGTTTGTCATGGGTTGTGCCCCTGTGTCAAGATCGAATTCCGATTCCTAAGTGAAAAAGCAGTTCATCGTGAAGAAATTCAAATTCTTAAGCAGAAAGGAACAGTTCACAAAAATGCAAATAGGAAGAGATAAATGTTGTTTAGCTTTAAAGTAGGTATCTTTAACTGTGCTCATTTCATTTAGAATTTACATCACTTAATATGATCCAGATTCATCTGTCGTGTTCAGCCGTCACACTGCAATGGCCAGGGAGCCTCACTACATCATCGCCAGTTATGAAAACATCGGGAAACTGAAGTGTGCCATCATGTGTCTCAGAAAGGATTACTGCAAAGCCTTCAACTTCGGGTCACCATCCGTGGGCGTGGTCAGGTGCGAGATGCTAGCCGAGTCCCATGACCCCGTCGGTGATGCATCATGGAATGTGTACACGATCAACAGTGTTCAGTGTCTAGCTTAGTGAATGTGTACACGATCAACAGTGTTCAGTGTCTAGCTTAGTGAATATGTATACGATCAACAGTGTTCAGGGTCCAGCTTAGTGAATGTGTACACGATCAACAGTGTTCAGTGTCTAGCTTAGTGAATGTGTACACGATCAACAGTGTTCAGTGTCTAGCTTAGTGAATGTGTACACGATCAACAGTGTTCAGTTTCTAGCTTAGTGAATGTGTAAACGATCAAGAGTGTCCAGTGTCTAGCTGAGTGAATATATATACGATCAACAGTGTTCAGTGTCTAGCTCAGTGAATATGTACACGATCAAGAGTGTTCAGTATCTAGCTGAGTGAATGTGAATACGATCAAGAGTGTCCTGTGTCTAGCTGAGTGAATATGTATACGATCAACAGCGTTCAGTGTCTAGCTGAGTGAATATGTATACGATCAACAGTGTTCAGTGTCTAGCTTAGTGAATATGTATACGATCAACAGTGTTCAGTGTCTAGCTGAGTGAATATGTACACGATCAACAGTGTTCAGTGTCTAGCTTAGTGAATGTGTACACGATCAACAGTGTTCAGTGTCTAGCTTAGTGAATGTGTACAAGATCAACAGTGTTCAGTGTCTAGCTTAGTGAATGTGTACACGATCAACAGTGTTCAGTGTCTAGCTTAGTGAATGTGTACACGATCAACAGTGTTCAGTGTCTAGCTTAGTGAATATGTACACGATCAACAGTGTTCAGGGTCCAGCTTAGTGAATGTGTATACGATCAACAGTGTTCAGTGTCTAGCTTAGTGAATGTGTACACGATCAACAGTGTTCAGTGTCTAGCTTAGTGAATATGTACACGATCAACAGTGTTCAGGGTCCAGCTTAGTGAATGTGTATACGATCAACAGTGTTCAGTGTCTAGCTTAGTGAATGTGTACGCGATCAACAGTGTTCAGTGTCTAGCTTAGTGAATGTGTACACGATCAACAGTGTTCAGTGTCTAGCTTAGTGAATATGTACACGATCAACAGTGTTCAGGGTCCAGCTTAGTGAATGTGTATACGATCAACAGTGTTCAGGGTCCAGCTTAGTGAATGTGTACACGATCAACAGTGTTCAGTGTCTAGCTTAGTGAATGTGTACACGATCAAGAGTGTTCAGTTTCTAGCTAAGTGAATGTGTATACGATCAAGAGTGTCCAGCGTCTAGCTGAGTGAATAAGTATACGATCAACAGTGTTCAGTGTCTAGCTGAGTGAATATGCATACGATCAACAGTGTTCAGGGTCTAGCTTGGTGAATATGTGAACGATCAACAGTGTTCAGTGTCTAGCTTAGTGAATGTGTAAACGATCAAGAGTGTTCAATTTCTAGCTTAGTGAATGTGCATACGATCAAGAAGGTCCAGTGTCAAGCTGAGTGAATAAGTTTACGATCACCAGTGTTCACTGTCTAGCTGAGTGAATATGTACACGATCAAGAGTGTCCAGTGTCTACCTGAGTGAATATGTAGACGATCAACAGTGTTCAGTGTCTAGCTGAGTGAATATATATAGATCATGAGCGTTCACTGTCCAGCTGAGTGAATATGTATAAGATCAACAGTGTTCACTGTCCAGCTGAGTGAATGTGTATACGATCAACAGTGTTCACTGTTTAGCTGAGTGAATATGTATGCAATCAACAGTGTTCACTGTCTAGCTGAGTGAGTTATTTGAATATGGCAAGTGTTTCTTTAGTGATGCTGTTTTCTTAAAATAATTGTTATGATCTAATTATTGTACTGTCCATTTTCGAATTTTTTTTTTATAGCTTGAATTTAAAACGCGTTCTATGACATAACTCGAATGCTGTCGATGAGACTTTGAATTGTAACTCACTCTTACATTGCCAGTTGGATGATTGGAGCAAGGGGCGAAACTTAGTGGTTAGAGTGTTCGGTGGTCACGCCGAAGAACCGGGATCGATTTCTTACATAGGTACAACGTGTGAAGTCCATTACCGGTGTCACCTCGGTGATATTGCTTGAATATTGCTAAAAGCTGCGTAAACCTTACTTACTCACTCCAAGGGGTCAATGGTTGGAACAAACACACAGGCAACCCCCAAACTAGACACCATTGTGTTAAGATGTGTTAAACTCTTAAAAAATGAAAAGCTATTTATCACAAATTTACTCCTTTTATACATTATAGAGAGATTATGCTGGACTCTCCACAGAGATACATAAACGCTATGTTTGAATCTCTACATAGATTTTCATCCCCCAGACAATCAACACATTAAAGTGTGTTCACTTTGTGACTTACGTGAGACCGTTGTTAAGTCAGAACTCACTAACTGAGGATATTGTTTATTGAAACGATAATTATAAAATAGTTAACCATCAAAGGAGAAACAAATGAATGAGTGAGTGAGTTAATTGCTAACGTCACAGCGGCAGTAATTCAGCCACATCGTAACGAGAAAAATATATAAATTAAACCCAAATAAATGTATACCATAGAAACCTGTCGTCGAAGGAAGTAAAAATACAAGAATATCACAGATTTGGTTTAAAACTTGTATGTTCAAAAATAGTCTGCTACTGCAGAAACAATACATAATTAAAACAGGCTACTGATCGCCAGCAACTGAAGGTAGACCACCATACCAGGGTCAGGAGAAGCAACATGCAGAATGTAGTGCAAAGTAATTTGTTTCATAATATAGTTTGCTGTGTGTCTTCATTATTCCTCCTTCTTCTTTAAATCACCTTTACTATACGTGTTGGTATCTACATTATTCCTACAGTTCTTTTTCATATCAACTCTACAAGAGAAACACGATTCAGTATGTAGTACAAAGTCATTTGTTTCATAACATAGTTTGCTGTGTGTCGTCTGCATTTACATTATTCATACTTCTTCTTTAAATCACCCCTACTTTACGTGTTGGTATCTATGTAACGTGTTATTTATTATGTTCAGCATGTAAATGTTTAATGTGTGTTGATACTCTGAGTATATGTATTATTGTTCTTATCGTAAAAAGAACAATAGAAACATGTATGATTTAACCAATATTTATTCATTATTAAATGAACGGATTGGTAAACAGGCTATAAGCCTATAAAAATACCTCTCCGAATACAATGCGATGGGAAACATTATTTATACATTCATCATTACAGACAAGAGAACACACCATTTGAGGAGTGAAAGACTTAATGAAAAAGACAGTAGTATAATTAATCAATTAGGTAAAAAATCGTTCTGTTAAGGTAAAATAGTCATGTGCAGGTTTGACAATATTTTCATTAGTTCGTCAGAATATGAGTAACTTCCACATAGTACAGATTGAATATTAAAACCATTTATGTAACAGAAACACTTCGATCGAATTGTATTAAAATTTGGACAGATAAATAGAAAATGAATGGCACCTTCATAATGATGGCCATAGTGCAAGTAGACGTACTTTGAAGAAAACGGTCAAATTTATGTGCGTTTAAGTCACTACAGCCAAGTCTTAACTTACAATGAATTATTTGATTAAATCTATTACCAGTGTTTCTGAAGACATGATGTACGTTGGATGAGACAGTTCCATCAAAGTGTTTCTTGAACGTGGCAACGGAATCTATGTTTCTTATATCATTATCTAACTCGTTCCACTCCATCACAGAGGATGGTAAAAAAGATTTTGTATATGTTTCCGTACGACATGATGGTACTTGAAGCATATTACTAGATCTAGATCCATATGTGGATACAGAGGATATGTTTATTGGAACTAGACCTGATAAATACTTTGGAGTTTTATTATGGAACATTTTTTTAAATACATACATTTGGTGATTTTTACGACGTTCCCTTAATGATGAAAATAGTTTCATGGTAGATTTTGGAATGATAAACTCCTCTAACTGATCCACATATGGTTCTTAAAGCATCTAAGTGAAGTTTTTCTAACAATAACTCTTGAGTTTGTGTACAGTTATTCCAAATATAATCACAAAAGTCAAAAAGTGGTAAAACAAATGAACTATACAGGGTTGGAGGGTTTTCCTCTGAAGGCGGTATTTCAGACTTCTTAAACAACTGATCATAGGACTGACTTTAGAAATAATATCATCTATATGTATATTCCATTGACCATCACTTTGTAAAGTCAGCCCCAGATGTTTATGAGTGTCAACAGACTTTATTGGTATATCATTCATTATAAGATCTGGCATTGATATTACAGTTTTCTTTCTAGAAAAAATGATAGATTCAGTTTTATTGGGATTAATGTTTACTTTCCATTTCTGGGCCCTTTTAGCTATTATTTCTAAATAATCGTTTAACATATTGTAAGATACCATAGGATCATCAATTATTACATATAAGGATGTATCATCGGCAAATAATTTAATATTACTCTGTATATCTTCAACAATATCATTGATATAAACCAAAAAGAGTAAAGGTCCTAGGACTGATCCCTGGGGGACGCCAGCTTCAATTGATTTAACATTTGACTTATACCCATTTATTACTGTAAACTGTTTTCCATTATTTAGATAACTTTCAAACCATAATACAAGAGATCCGCGAATTCCACTAGCCCATCACTTATGCAAAAGACCCTTGTGCCAACCCTATCAAACGCTTTACTTATATCGCAGAATACAGCGCGTACCTCCTTGCCACTACCCATCGCCTTAGCTATATAGTCATAAAATGATTGAGCTGGTATGATGTAGAATCACCAGTCGTGAAACCTGACTGTAATGAAGTAATAGTTCCATTTTCTAGATAAAGAAATGACACATATTTAAAAACACACTCCTCAAATACTTTTGAAAGACAACTAGTAAGTGAAACCGGTCGATAATTAGTATAATCATGAACACTATTTTTCTTATAAATTGGATGAAGAACTGTTAACCGCTCCCTTACTCACAAAGTAGTCATTAAAAATATTTGCTTTCTCAATATCATCTTCATAAACAACACCACTGTGTTCAATGTGTGGAAATATCTTAGCTGTATCTGTTTTCTTAAGATAATGTTTAACATCCCGCCACAAAGATTTACTACCATGTTCTGTATTGACAACATTATCAAGCTTTTCAGCATCCAATGACTTATATGTACGTATCTCTGAGATAAGCTTATTTCGACTTTTTCTAAAATTATCCTATTCATTAGGCAAGTTACTATGTTTAGCTTTTCTATGAATTCTGTTTTTCTGACGCATAAGTTTTCTTATAAATCCGTTCATCCACGGAGCATCATTTGAACGAATCACAACAGTTTTATTTGGAATATTTGATTTACATAAGTCTGTTAATGTATTAACAAATTTTGAAGCAATGGCATCAACATCATCATTTTGTGGAAGAAAATCCCAATTAACATCAGCCACATTTTGCCGAAAGGAATTTATATCAATATTATCGTAATTATAAATGAATCTTGAACACACTTATTTCATCTGTTTAATAGATTTCAGCGACACGCTAACTGAACAATGGTCACTGCAGAATGGCGGAATAACATCCGAGGAATTTACAATATAGGGACACGATAGAAATATTAGGTCAACAAGTGTTCTCGATTGTTGAGTAATACGTGTCGCCTCATTTATCAGTTGCGTCATGCCATAAATTGTCTTATGTATGACCCACGTTCTGCAACACGGTATTAAATAACGTTAGTTAAGTCGTCATTCTAAGATAAGTAATCATTGCTATAACATACATTCAACTAACGGTGACAAGGCTTGTGTCTTGTTTATAGATAAGTGTTCGTAATCTATGTCTCCGTGTCTCAGTTTACTTACTTAAAGGTCACATGCAACGTATAACACAACTTTGCAGATTCTGATACCTTTCGGTATGGACTTTCCGAAACAAATCATCAAAAATGCAAATTCAACTTATAAAGTTCAAAAATAACGCGATGAAAAAAAAAGAAGCGCGAAATAGGAGTTCAAACGAGTCATTAACTTTCTCCCAGCGCATAGGGGAACAATGGTTTCAACAGATGTGCTGAGCTGGGCTGCGCCCATAGCACATGCGCAGTAAAATAGATTCGCGCAGCTTGGAAGCGGCTTGTCCGGTGAATACTCGGTGAATGCTTTGATGTGAGCTATTTTTCTAATGTTTTGTTGATATTTCACAGGCGCGAGCTTTTTATATGTTATGATAGACGATTACCGATTTAACTGTTTATATAATTTCATTTGTCTATTTCACCACACTTTCTTCTTACCGAGTCACTTTCTCAGTTCGATACTTAAAAGCAATGTCATTATTTAGCGTTGACAGAATTTCTGACTACGGTTATATCCCAAAACCTCCACATCCCAAAACTTCCACATCTCAATACTACAACACACTGTTAAAACAACAACTCCTCATCACCCCTTTTTTGGTAATAGGATAGCCCGGGAAGCGCACTGAACTGAAACAACATAAGTTCTAAATGAATGTTCTACATAGACTGTTATATGTAACTTGAAAAGATATGTATTTTTGTGAATAACCCTGCCATTATAAAATATATCATTTATTACTCAGTGATTGTTTGCATTCTTTACTGAGTAATGAGTTAAACCATTACAGACTGGGGTTATCAGTATGCGAAAGTGCAGTGAACCAAACATGTTTTGGGATGTGATAGTTTTGGGAGGATACCGTGATATAGATATGTCGTTGTCTGTTTATTGACATCTATGTGTCTGCCTGCCTGTCTGTTCATGGCAACGTTCAATACACAACTGACCACATGCAATTTGAACTTAACACCTTTCAGGCTATACACCATAAACAAAACGCATTGATTTATGGCCCGAGTTCGGTCTCTGTCACATTATGTAATTACACAGACAGGCAGGAGTGATACTTGTACACATAACATGTTATGATGTCTGTTGATTGCAAAATGTTATACACAAAAAAATGAGCATGTATTCACAAAACCCAACATCTCCGTATATACACACACAATGAGCCGCGATGGCATCTGCAAATGAACCAGTCGTTACACTTGGGTTCACGCGCACCCGCTCTGACTGGGTTCGGTATCCCGGCTGCTTCGTTTCGAGGGAAGTAAACCTATGTACAAAATATTGCACTTTTGATTTGCGATTGTACGCTTATAATTTTGTTTATATGTTTTTTCATAATCAGCAATATATATTATGTTTCCTGAATAAGTGACAATTGTGTTTTAATTATGTTTGATTTTTGGGGTATCATGTGGTCTTTAAAATGATATATTCATTATAATGTGTGTTATAACGGATTTCTTCTAAAAGTATATAACTTAATATCTAGGTTTAGGCGTCACAGATGTATTGCTATAGCTGTATACGTTTCCCGTTGAACGAATTATATATGTACCTCTCTGCTCCACAAATAAACTGGTAACGCAGAACCTGCTCTACATCATCTGTATCTACATTGGTCTTGTTTATTCTTTAAGGGATAGTTAGCTTGAAACGCGCGCTTTCAGAACAGTGCACAACTTCAGAACGTCATAAACAAATAACTCCGTCTGTGTAGGCACATGGGGCATCCAACAGAGTCTACTTATTCTAATGCAAAATTTTCAAACATCTCTTTTTCGAGGCATAACGTAATTTAAGTGTCAGTCCCGGGTGTAAGGGCAGATATATAGAACTAGTTAATGATGTCTACGTGCAAACAATTCATTGACATATCAGACAGACAGATTTATTTGGTAGAGTGGCCATGAGGCCAAACGTACAGTGACATGATCACATGGGGTGCTGGCATGAGCAGTACGCTGGCATTTATAAGCATCACACAACGTCACGGATTTGCTTTACAAATATGGCTAGGCGTAAAATAACAAACTAAAAGTAAATTTACAAACTCCTGTATATTGGGATTTACACAACAAACATTGGGGTATATAGCTGATGCGTAATTCAGAAAACAACAGTGCATTGTATAAGAACATGGTTCTCGTCTTGGACAATATTGACGCACTGGGCGCACATGGCAGAACTGATATCATCATCTTTTATAGGTTTGTACATTCAGTTTATCGATGGCACATCTAAAGTGTGTAAGATCTGCGGAGTTGGACAGAGGATAATACTTTTAAATGTGTTTTACGGACAGTGTCAGGTTTAAATAATAAACATGCATACAAATATTTGGAGCTTGCAATATCCGATGACCATTCGAGGTAATATAGATCTCGACAACTCCTAGGACACATTTACAAAACTTAGAGTGAACGTTTTGTTCCCCTACAATTCTGTTCCGTAGAGCAAGATTGGTTGAAATTTGCCATAAACATTCTTAAGGAATGTATCTGGGGGAAGAGATTTAAATCGACATATACATTTTTGGGTAGGACATAACGCCTTTTCGGCTTGTTTACAGCCAACCTCACAAGCTCTTGAAAACAGTTTCCGGCATGAAAACCCTATTCAGAGATATTTGAAATAGGAAACAGATTTCAATCTTCAGAGCCAATAAACCATTTTTCATTTTTTGAAAGTCCACCACCTTTTTTAAATACAACAATCTTAGTCTTTTCGGTATTAATCGACAGTCACCATTCTTCGCAATATGTTTCAAGAACATCTACATGTATTTTCTTCTGCAAGTTTATGACACTATGTCAAAATATGGCGATGCCGTCCGCAAATAATAAGATAGATAATGAATGTACAGTTTCATCAATGACTGCACCACTATATTCGCTATTCACAATATCGTTTACAAGTCCCTCTATGTATGGATCAAACAGAACGGGTCACAGCCCTGTCGAACTCCAGCTGTTTACGCAAATACATGTCATAATCTGCTTACTGCATCTCACAGCTGCCCTTACATTCCAACACATATTGCGAAGCGGAGAGGTTATTTTGACATATAAACCATTATTCAAAAGAACATACAGTAATTTATTCCTATCAACAGTGTCCAAGGATTTTTTGAAGTCTACAAATATACAGTAGAATTTGCCACGTTTTCCCCTTATGTATTTATGAATGGTTGAGTTAAGTATGAATATCTGGTCAGTTGTACTGTAATTGTTCCAAAGCCAACTTGTGACTCAGAGAGTAATTCTTGGGTTGATATCCAGAATTGTATACGCGTGTCAAGTATTGATGTAAAAACTTTACTGATAATGTCTAGAAGCGCTATTCCCCTATAATTATTAGGATCATCTCAATTTCCTGTCTTGTGCAATGGGACTATAATGCCTAAATGCCAAGCTTCTGGCAGTTTCCCAGTATAAAGAATTACATTGAAAAGACGTTTATAGAAAGGTGACAGTACATGACACGTAGCTTTGATAGCCTCCGTCGGGATACCATCTGCCCCAGGGGATTTTTCAAGTTACGAACTGTTTTTTCTAATTTCGGCCTCCGTAGTTTCATCACACAACATATGGTTACAGTGTTTACACTGGTCGCAATTTGTAACATCATGGTTATCGATAAAGTGTTTTACATCATCATCAAAGTGGGATTTATGGTCGTTATGTGGGTTGAGCAGTGCACTGAAATAATCAAACCAGTTATCAGTTGATATATTACAACAACTGCGTTTCGATTTGCTGTTTCTTAATGGCCTTCCAAAAGTATTTACATATATTGCTCTTTGCAGCATCTAAAATTTCATTTTCTATATCTTTCTCATATACCGCTTTTTGTGGTTGCATAGCTTTATAAAATTTCGTTTTGCATCTAGATACTAGGTACAATGCACAGGATCGGCTGTCGCTCTGGATCTATCGAGAAGTGTATACTTTCGGCGTTTTATAATTTCACATTCTTTGTCAAACCACTTAGGTTGTGTTTGTTCGTGCTTTGGTCTGTGAGTGTTGCGTGTTTGGGGCTGTTGGGTATCAGTGTCTGAAAAACAGTGTCTGAACAGGTCAAGCAAGCAGGTTAAGGTTAATGTCGTTAAGGATATTGTTATCGAAGTTCTGTGTGAAAGTGTCAATAGACCTCACCGAGCTGCTAGGGTTTCCACGTGTACCTGTCGAATGCATGTGACTGAGTGTGCGCTGCACGTGCGGGATAAACTGGCGGGTCACGTGACAACAAAATACATCAAACTACAATGTATGTGCTTTTCGACAAATCACAATATTATCTTTCCAGACTTTGTTGCTATGTTTATGATAATATGGTGTGTTTTTGTAAAACAACTTGATAATCTAGTTCCTCTACTATCCATAATGTACAGGCTTATTTATGTTATTACTTTATTAGGTGTTCTACACTATTTACACAAGGAATTAATCAACCCCTGTAGTGTTTGCAAGGATAGGTTTTTAACACGTTCAAAAAACTACTCGTCGTGACCACGACGTAAAAACATGAGTTTTTCTTACACGTATGATACTTTGATTCATAAAAACGACAAAATGATTGGAATCCATATTGATTTTATGATGACAATTTCTCATTTAAAAACAAAACAACACAACAACACTGATTTTCATGCAAAAACATGTATGTACAAGTATGACCCTGGAATGTTTAATGTTGAATTTATGGGTGAGTGTCAACGTTCACAATGTCATTTTGCGTGTCTTACTCGATTCAAGGTCAATACCGAGTGTAACCTCCATGTGACTGTATTGTTACGAGAGTGTTTTTTTGTAGTTTGTAATAACATTGGTTGGGTGATAATAATTATGAGTCACAATGTTTAAAATTTTGAGTGTTGGTTGTGGGACACATTTCGTATCATATATTTTCAATGGCAACAGTATTTTAGGGGCAAGCCTTTTTTAGATAGCGCCCCAGAGTTACTTGCCCTTTGCAATATTTTCATTAACCTGCTGAATTCCGGCTTGGAGTCTCCCAGCAATTTCGAGAAAGAACTGAGTGGTTAATGATACAGCCAAGTTTGCTGGAAAGTTCAAGTATCTGTGCCAGTATATATAAAGGCTGGCTGTTGTGTTGTGCGACGCGCAAGGACTGACACACGGACTAACACACGGAATTACACGGATCGTGTCGCACCTACCATTGTTCTTCGCCATCGTATTACCCTGACACTTCGTACCTGCTCCATTTAGAATAACTGATCTCATTGTGGTTACCAAAACTCTGGTGAGTTAATATTCCATATTATGTGACCCATGACTTTAGATTTATGACTCAGTTGCATTGTACTAGAAATGAGTATTGTGATTCATTGTAGCTTGCTCATTGTTTGCTCAATACATTATTGAATATTTTAGACTTGTCTGTGTTATATTTTGCTGGTTCATTGGGAATTCTTAAACCTTTTGTCACAGAAGTTATTAAACCGTAACAGTATGACAGCCAGCATTCTCCCCCTCTAACCGCTGTCAGCCTCTTGATCCTCTGGAGGAGCAGTCTACGCCATTCCTCCTATAAGGATGCTTCAAATTGGGCCAGGTTCTGTACAGTATCCGTTTGTTGCACACGGTGACCAATCATGTCCCAGATATGATCGAACAGGTTACGATCAGGGCTCACTCAATCGTTGGGCATGTCGGGGGTGCTTACCTAGGTTATTTGTGTATAGTTCCAATACTGTTGATGTGACTTAAGATTGTAAATCACGCTTTCATTGACAGTTAAATGAGTGTTCCATAAGAGCGAGCCATAGTATAAACAAACATGTACAATCTTTCAACTGGACACCATGACATATCCTCTAAACGTAAAAAACATAAAGTCTTGCTTACACGTAAGCTTGCTGAGCCACGTTCTTCTTCCAAAGCTTAAGGTTATTATGATACTCGTTATTGTCTTCTGACTGTTCATCATTGTCATGGGTGTATGCTACATTAATTGATTGAAGGCGTGGTTGTCAATAATGGAGTTATTACCCAGTAATATTGTTCCCCGGTTTGGTTCGGGTTTCAGACAATTCCTATTGTAAGCTTCTCTTAAAGCTAATTACCGTGATCGGAAATGAATAAGGGATTAAATCATTCAATCACCTATTTCCTCGCTATACTACTATTTACGTTCAAAGGAAGTTATATACTTAGACCAAATACGCCTGCCTAAATCTGGCTTTGTGTGGACGGTATATAACCAGTTATCGTGTGAACACCAAAGAGCACACCCATCACAGGACTAAATTGATAGCTTGTTTTAGGACATTTCATGGACATACCAATTGCGGGTCACCATCCCTCAGGACAAATTGCCTGCCCCATGTGACAGGTGTCAATTAGAGAATGTATTCCACTACAACAGTCATATTATCTCCCTGCAAGAGTTAAATTTGGTGACACGTAAAAAACCCTATCTGTTGCAATGTTTATCTAATCCATGTAACGTAATTTGTCTTTTTGCGAAAAGTGTCCAAACAACAAATTGGATATATAATCCATTAACTGCAAAATCATACTAATGAAATAGTAAATAAATATTGCATTCGAAAGCAACAACTCTTTTTAAATGGCATGGAGGTTAGCAAATTCGTCGTTATAATTTCAGATATTGCCATCAAGAAAGGAAACAGTTGTTTAACAAAATGGACATGTTAGTGCTTTAATGACTGTCGTAACAACTAGAAATTGTCTACCGTCAGCTGCTAGCGATCTACGCCCCGTTTTTATATCGTACTGTTTTGTTTAGGAGAGCACATTATGGTCAACACAATCGAACGCCATGCCAAAGTCAATGAAGAGACAGTAAAAACGTCCACCAGCTGATTTGGACAAGTATTTCTGTCATTCCATACAATGTGGAAATACTGTCGACTGTTGAACGCCCTTTTCTAAAACCAAACTGGTTTTCATATATTTTATTACCATCGTCACACCACAGTTGAAGACGTTCCTTGATAATTGTGAAAATAGTTCCCCAAAAAAGGGTAGTAAAGAAATACCGAGGTAATTATTTACACCATTATCACCATCTTCCTACAGCGGACATATAACAGCTCTGCACCAGGATTCCAGATAGACACCAGACTTGATTATCTCGTTAAACAGTTGCACACATAGAGGTACAATAACATCAAGAGAATAATGAAATAGTTCAGAAGGGACTCCATCACATCCTGGTGCTTTATTTATGGAGCGTTCAGTACGGTGAACTTCACTTCATCACTTGATACACAATGCATCTCTGTCCACATCTTCAGGCGATCCACGTCCACAAGCTCCACTTACTCCACTGTCATGCAACCAAATCTTCAACTGACCATTTCGAACAAGAAGAGTTTGATAGTTTCAGGAAATATGAATACCATTTCCAAGAGATGATACTGTTTGCTTTCCTGGGCATTTTATTTTTTTGATTTCCTTCCACAGTTTATGGTTATCATCTTTTGTGTCATTAAATCTATTTCTCCATGAACGTTGAACTTGATCTTGTTTGTGGTTACATAAATGTTTAAAGGTTCGTCTGCACTGCTTAAATGTTTAACAATCTTCATCTTTATCCGTGTCTTTGAATCTATCCGGCACCCATGAAGGGCCACCTCCTCGTGGTGGGTGCTGGGTCACGCTAAGCGCCCTTCAACCCCCCGTTGTGGACCCAGGGGGATACTTGGTCCACCAACCCGTTTGCCGTGGGTTGCGCCCCTGTGTCGGTGGAGGACGGGAGGCTGGTGGTTGAGGGCACTGGTTCCAGGAACAGTGTTCCTTTGCCCAACACACCACTTCGCCCCTTACTTCACCTAGACGGGTGGTTGAACTGGCCCGGTTCAATCAATCGGCTGGTCACGCCAAGCCCTGTGCTACAACTGTAAAATGTTGCACAAAATTTGAGAATTATTATATGATATTTTTAAGTCTTGGCAATTTTTGAACTTTGAATTTCTGTATTTCAACTACACAATTTCATGTATGTTTTTGCCTAGAGTCATATGCCAGAAGGCGGTGGCTCATGGGCCAATCTGGTGGATTCATTAATCTTTTAATTTTTCTGCTGGAGTATGTCATCCGGGTATCCTTGGTGCTGCAAGTTGGAACTCCACTTGTTTTTAGCATTGTCCTTGTGATACTCCGTGGTGGGTGGGGAGCTCGGATGATGAAATCTAACAAAATAACCATGGCTTATGAAACTCCAACCAAGAAAACCAAACGTCCTCTTGACAATGACCCTTTTGACAACGAGCTCAGACTGCCCAAACCAACTGATTACTGGCCACGTTTTGTTGTAATTCAGACCAAAGATGATACGCCATTAAAATTAAATCCTTTTGCTGTGTCTAAAGGTATCCAAGGCATTGCTGGCGATGTGAAGAACGTTAAAAGATTACATTCTGGTGCACTGTTAATTGAGTGTGGCAAGAGACATCAATCAATCAACCTATTGAACACTGACACTTTTGTCGGCATTCCCGTCACCGTCACGGTTCACAAGACCCTTAACACGAGCAAGGGAATCGTTAGAGATCGTGAGCGATTGCTGGCTGACATGTCGGAAATAGATATCGTTTCCGAAATGAAGGAACAGGGTGTACTCTATGTTAAACGTTTTTCTACACGTAAAAACGATACAACCATCAAAAACAACACCTATCTGTTTTCTTTTTCTTTACCCATTGCTCCAAAATCTCTCAAGGCAGGTTATTGTAACCTCAATGTGGAGACTTACATTCCAAACCCTCTCAGGTGCTTTAAATGTCAGAAGTTTGGCCACGGCGTAAATACTTGTACATTGTCTGTTGTGTGTGCTCACTGTGGTGAAAAGACACACACGACAGAAGATTGTAACAGTAATGTCAAAAAGTGCATCAATTGCGCGGGGAATCACCCAGCTTACTCTAAGGACTGTCCCGCATGGAAACAGCAAATGGCAATCAATCAAATAAAATTCACGCAAAACATTAGTTTTGCAGATGCCAAGAAACTAGTCCGTGGCTCAGAACAGACAGACAGTTATGCTTCTATTGCCAGAACAACGGCTGAGGCAACATCCAGAGTAACTAAAGTATCTGCTAGTTGTCAGACAAACTTAACCTGGGTCAAAACAGAATCTCCTAAACCGATCTCGCCTGCTACATCGACACCAACTGCAGAACCACTTCCTGGTACGCCCCAAATCCAATCAGAACCATCTTATGACCGTGACACTTCTCAGTCAACTCAAAGGTCTCAATCAACGCCAACCGTTCAAGCAATCGTTAAAAACAAAGGCAAACCGAAGCCAGATTCAAAGAAACAAAGTGGCAGAGCCCCCAAGGGGTCAGATGATAAAATCAAGTTATTTAACAAATACGGATCACTTGAGGACATGGACGTGTCCGAAAACGTCCATTCTAGGGCACATAGCTTGTCGCCCTCGAAAACGGTGCGGGGTAGATCCCCAATTAATCCGCCTAAAAGATAGGTTTATCTACCAATATCGTGCAGTGGAACTGTAGAGGACTCCGGACAAATTTTAATGAAATACAGCTATTAATCCAGGATTTAACACCATCAGCGTTCTGTCTGCAAGAGACGTATCTGAAACAGACAGATAATTTTAACTTACGTCAGTTTGAAGCCTATCATTATTTTTCCCCTCCAGGTGATAGAGCTACTGGAGGTTCTACTATACTTATACGGCAGAATGTTATTCACAGCCCTGTTACTCTTAACACTACTCTCCAAGCTGTTGCAGTGCGACTTACTCTGGGTGTAGCATTTCCGTTATGCTCTCTGTATATTCCGCCTTCATCGAACCTTCAGCTGACTGATCTTCAATCACTCTATGATCAACTCCCAAAGCCATGTGTTATTATGGGTGACCTAAACGGTCACAACCCACTCTGGCTAACTGGTCTTTATATCAAACTCTATGTAAATCGAAACTGCGACCTGAATGTTTCAGTGACATAACTGATCCCATTCAAACTTTTGCTGACGTTTTAAATGACATAGCTGATGAGTGTATACCAAAGTCCTCTACGACTCCACATTTACGAAAACCATGGCTTAATACAGATTGTAGACAAGCCAGAAAAGCGAGGAAAAAGGCAGAGCGTTATTTCCGCCATCATCCAACTGTCCATAACTTAAATAAATTTAAAATACTCAATGCAAAGGCGCGTCGTACCTTTAAACAAAACAAACGACAATCTTGGAGAAATTATGTCTCCAAAATTAATTCACGTACGCCAATGTCCAGAGTTTGGAACATGGTTCAAAGAATTAAAGGCAAAGGTTCCAAATCTGCTGTTCACCATCTTAAAGATGGTGATAATTTAATAACTTACAAATCTAAAATTGCAGATAAAATTGGCGAAACTCTTGCCAAAAATTCATCATCGGCAAATTATGTCCCTGAGTTTCAGAGATATCAGAAGCAACAGGAAAAGACAAAACTGAATTTCGAATCACATAACGGTGAAGATTATAATGTATCAATTTTCTTTGATCTTGAGGAAGCTTATGATACCACCTGGAAGCATGGCATTTTGAAGGATTTACATGATTTCGGTTTGAGAGGCCGTTTGCCTCTCATTATATCACAATTTTTAAAAGACAGTCAATTTCAAGTCCGAGTGGGTTCAACCCTGTCTGATCATTATAATCAGGATCAGGGTGTCCCTCAAGGCAGTATTTTGTCTGTCACATTGTTTAGTATCAAGATAAACAGTTTATCCAAGGTTTTAAACGATTCAATTGATGGATCACTTTTTGTGGATGATTTTAATATTTCTTGTCGCGGTAAAAATATGCATACTATTGAACGGCAATTGCAGTTGTGTTTAAATAAAATAAATGGTGTCTTGAAAACGGCTTTAAATTTTCCAAGTCCAAAACTAATTGTCTACACTTTTGTAGAAAATATAAGCCGCATAAAGATCCAGAACTATCCTTAAATGGCACTCCCATCAAAGTTGTTAAGGAGGCCAAATTATTGGGTCTAATCTTCGACTCCCATTTAACCTTTTTGCCGCATATTAAATTACTTAAAGCTAAATGCCTGAAGGCACTTGATTTGTTGAAAGTTGTTTCCAACTCAAAGTGGGGAGGGGATCAAGCTACTCTGCTCCACCTATATCGATCATTGGTCCGCTCGAAGCTTGAGGCTTACGGCTCCATCGTATATGGTGGAGCCTGCAAAAGCAACTTAAAACTTCTTGATTCTGTCCACCACCAAGGCCTAAGACTTTGTCTTGGGTCCTTTAGAACCTCTCCTATTGATAGTCTATATGTTGAAGCAGATGAGCCTTCTCTTACACAACGTCGGATAAAATTATCCTTACAATACATTACTAAACTATATTCTAGCGAGTCTAACCCTGCATTTAACTGTGTCTTTCATCCCGTCTATGAGGATTTATACAATAAAAAACCTTCTCTTGTTCCGCCTCTTGGGCACAGAATTAAGCCTTTCATTTCTGCAGCCGGCATTGAGCTGGAAAATATAGCTCCTTCCCGTCTTCTTTCTTCTCCTCCTTGGCAACTGGTGAGGCCTGAAGTTGACCTAACTCTGACAAAGTTTAAGAAATCTCAAACTAATGAATTACAATATAAACAAGAATATAATCAATTAAAAAATAAATATAATACATACAAATCCTTATTTACAGATGGATCCAAGGATGGTGGCGCGGTGGCATGTGCCACTGTCATTGGATCCAGAACAATCTCCTTTCGTTTACCAGATAACAGCTCTATTTTTACAGCTGAAGCAAACGCCATATTAACAGCCTTAAAATATATTAAAAAACACACTAAATATCAACAATATATCATCTTTTCTGACTCTCTTTCTTGCCTTCAGGCCATTAAAAATATCTCTTGTAAACATCCACTTTTATTAGAACTTATTGAATTATATAATGAGCTTGCTACTGGCCAATGCGACATCGTCTTTTGTTGGTTACCCAGCCACGTTGGCATTTCTGGGAACACAATGGCTGATCTTGCTGCTAAGGCAGCACTCAACAAATCTGTGACACCACTTCTTATCCCATACTCTGATTATAAAGCCAGCATTAGAACATACATCCGCGATCTAATGCAAAAGAAGTGGGACACCCAAGTAGGTATCAATAAATTACATGCAATAAAACCCTACATTGGTTACACCTACTTGGGTTGTCAGTCCAGATTTGAGGAGGTCATTATGCGACGATGTCGCATTGGCCATACCAGATATACTCATGGATATTTATTGAAAGGCGAAGATCCTCCGTTTTGTATCCCTTGTGATGAAAGGATCACAGTCAAGCATGTCTTGCTTGACTGCATTGAATATTCCATCTCAAGGGATATCTATTTCACATCCAAAAATCTGAAGGATCTTTTTAATAATGTCAGTTCTCATTTAATTATTGCATTTTTAAAGAAATTAGATTTGTTGACTGATTTGTAAATAGTTAAATATTTTATTATTGGTAGTTTATAATAGTAACTGAGATTGTTAGTGGCTGTACCCTCAAAGCGGTTGACGTAGCGTAAAATTATTGTCCTCCTGAGGGGGTACGTAAGTCCCAAAACTTTCAAAGTCAATTTAAGTGTACCAGGTTTTTAATCGTAGAATAAGTGTGTGTTTTAATTTATGGCTAGATTTCTCTTCTGTCGCCAATGGCTGAAGGGATGGTGTAAATCCAACTAGGGTCCATGCAGGTAGCAAAAGTAATGTAAGTCCCAATGGTTCCTAGTATGGTGATCTACCTTCAGTTGTTGGCGATCTATAGCCCATTTTTACATTGTATTGTCGTCTTCTTTAATTGGAATATTTTAGCTTTGTTCGCTAGTTTTATATTGATATCTGTGATTATCTAGTATTTTTACTGTCCTTCGTCGGCAGGTTTTTATAATAACTATATATATTCTATTACAATGTCAAATGTTCTCGTCACGATATGAATTACACAGATCGATGCTCATGCTGTTGATCACTGGATTGTCTGGTCCAGACTCGATTATTTACAGACCGCCGCCATATAGCTGGAATATTGCTGAGTGCGGCGTAAAACTAAACTCACTCACTCGTCACGATATGGCTGAAATATTGCCGATGTGACGTTAAATAATAACTCACTCACTCACTCACTTGAATCTATACAGAGCCAGATACTTGGCCATCTTCATTCTATAATAGGTGTGGTGGGGTAGCCTGGTGGTCAAGGTGTTCGCTCGTCAAGATTCGGTTCGATTCCCCACATGGGCACAATGTGTGAAGCCCATTTCTGGTGTCCCCCGCCGTGACATTGCTGGAATATTGCTAAAAGCGGCGTAAAACTAAACTCATTCACTCACTCACTCTACCATACACCGCGTCCCACAACGCTGGCCCGTGCTACGGGTAACGTGACCCGTGTCGTCTGCTTATCGCAGTGGCAGCTCTTGTATACAGTCCACAAATAAGATCCAGAGATCTGTCCATGTTCACGGAGATATTTTCTTTCATATCATTAATGATGTCCATAGAAGATAATTATGGCTTTTTCTTATCACTTATCTTTACCTCAAAATGTTTCAGTTCACTTCCTCCTCATTTAGACGGCATAGTGTAAAATATGGACTGGACTTTGTGGAATATACTCATCTTATACTAAACATACCAAGCATGGCGCCGACATTCAATCAAAGATTACATTGACAGTTTGTAAACAGTTCCCTTACCTCTCGCTCCCAGTTATTTACTCTCGCTCTCTCATTGCGTCTCTCTGTTTCTCCCTCTCTCTTTCCCCTTTTCTCTCCTGCCCCCCCTCTCTCTCTCGCTCTCCCTCACTTTCCCTCTCTTTCCCTTTCTCTCTCCTTTACCCTTCTCTCTCCCTCACCCTCTCATTCCCTTTCTCTCTACTGTCCCCCTTTCTCTCGCTCTCCCTCACTCTCTCTTCCTATCTCTCTCATAATCTCTCTCTCTCTCCGACAGAGAAATGGTCTCTGTACATAAATGACTCCAGACAAGGCAACAACAAGCATCAGCCCACACACAGGACACAACGACAGCCTATCAGCGAATCTTCTGAGAAATGTTACAGGAATATTTACACTTTAGGATTTAGAAGAGGAAGACCTACAACGGAGCAAGTTGACACGAATACGTCTACGACAAAATATGGGAAATATTTTACAACGTTCATTGGTTTTCGTAAAATCTACAAATGTATTGAGAGGAAGAAAATGTATGCTGCAAGGTGATGGAAGCTCACGTAAGAGGCGGAATGCTGAACTCAATTGCTTCCCTTTATAGGCAGGTTCTGTGTGAAACTCAACGTATGTCATTCAGGGTGGTGTGTGTGGACGAAAACTAGACTTTTTACGCACGCCACTTTGGTTTTACCTTTACATTAATGATCATTTTACATCTACCATCTTATTATCTGTGCATTTAGGCTTGCTTCATTCGCCCGTTCTTTAACGAGTGAGTGCAACGTTTCGTTATTTATTATTACAAGGCGGGACTTTAAGAAACTGTATGTGTTTCTGTGTGTCTGTCTATATGCCTCTCTGCCTGTCTGTCCGTCTGTGTTTTGTGTTCTCGTGCTATGAGAAATTTTAATAACTTAGTTCAAAAATATTTGAAGTCTGTGAGACCTGCGTCGCTGTTTGTTCACAAAATGAACCCTTTGGGAAATCGAACACAGGCTTTTGACAAATACCTAATGTTGTCAGTTCATACAATTGTACACACACGCCGGTGATACATAAACACAAAATTACCGTCACTATTTAACATATATCAATTCAGTGAAAAAGTTATGTCCGAACGCCGAACAATAATTATGGAGAAGACAATGACAGTTCGCGAAGGAACCCTTTCCTTTATCCACCTCTCTGCGATGTACGTCCCCAGCATGGTTATCCTCTCCACGATGTACGTCCCCAGCATGGTGCTCTCACTTTATCTACCTCTCTACGATGTACGTCCCCAGCATGGTGATCTAACTTTATCTACCTCTCCACGATGTACGTCCCCAGCATGGTGATCTAACTTTATCCACCTCTCTACGATGTACGTCCCCAGCATGGTGCTCTCACTTTATCTACCTCTCTGCGATGTACGTCCCCAGCATGGTGCTCTCACTTTATCTACCTCTCTACGATGTACGTCCCCAGCATGGTGCTCTCACTTTATCTACCTCTCCACGATGTACGTCCCCAGCATGGTGATCTAACTTTATCCATTTCTCTACGATGTACATCCCCAGCATGGTGCTCTCACTTTATCTACCTCTCGACGATGTACGTCCCCAGCATGGTGATCTAGCTTTATCCACCTCTCCACGATGTACGTCCCCAGCATGGTGATCTAACTTTATCCACCTCTCTACGATGTACGTCCCCAGCATGGTGATCTAACTTTATCCACCTCTCCACGATGTACGTCCCCAGCATGGTGCTCTCACTTTATCTACCTCTCCACGATGTACGTCCCCAGCATGGTGATCTAACTTTATCCATTTCTCTACGATGTACATCCCCAGCATGGTGCTCTCACTTTATCTACCTCTCGACGATGTACGTCCCCAGCATGGTGATCTAACTTTATCCACCTCTCTCGATGTCGTCCCCCAGCATGGTGCTCTCACTTTATCTACCTCTCGACGATGTCGTCCCCAGCATGGTGTTCTAACTTTATCCACCTCTCTACGATGTACGTCCCCAGCATGGTGCTCTCACTTTATCTACCTCTCCACGATGTACGTCCCCAGCATTGTGATCTAACTTTATCCACTTCTCTACGATGTACGTCCCAAGCATGGTGATCTAGCTTTATCCACCTCTCTACGATGTACGTCCCCAGCGTGGCAATCTAACTTTATCCACCTCTCTACGATGTACGTCCCCAGCATGGTGCTCTCACTTTATCTACCTCTCCACGATGTACGTCCCCAGCATGGTGCTCTCACTTTATCCACCTCTCTACGATGTACGTCCCCAGCATGGTGCTCACTTTATCCACCTCTCCACGATGTACGTCCCCAGCATGGTGAACTCACTTTATCTACCTCTCCACCATGTACGTCCCCAGCATGGTGATCTAACTTTATCCACTTCTCTACGATGTACGTCCCCAGCATGGTGATGTAGCTTTATCCACCTCTCTACGATGTACATCCCCAGCATGGTGATCTAACTTTATCCACCTCTCTACGATGTACGTCCCCAGCATGGTGATCTAACTTTATCCTCCTCTCCACGATGTACGTCCCAAGCATGGTGATCTAACTTTATCCACCTCTCTACAATGTACGTCCCCAGCATGGTGCTCTCACGTTATCCACCTCTCTACGATGTACGTCCCCAGCATGGTGCTCTAACTTTATCTACCTCTCCACAATGTACGTCCCCAGCATGGTTATCCTCTCCACGATGTACATCCCCAGCATGGTGCTCTCACTTCATCCACCTCTGTACGATGTACGTCCCCAGCATGGTGATCTAACTTTATCCACCTCTCCACGATGTACGTCCCCAGCATGGTTATCCTCTCCACGATGTACGTCCCCAGCATGGTGCTCTCACTTCATCCACCTCTCTACGATGTACGTCCCCAGCATGGTGATCTAACTTTATCCACCTCTCCACGATGTACGTCCCCAGCATGGTGATCTAACTTTATCCACCTCTCTACGATGTACGTCCCCAGCATGGTGATCTAACTTTATCCACCTCTCCACGATGTACGTCCCCAGCATGGTGATCTAACTTTATCCACCTCTCTACGATGTAAGTCCCCAGCATGGTGCTCTCACTTTATCCACCTCTCTACGATGTACGTCCCCAGCATGGTGCTCACTTTATCCACCTCTCCACGATGTACGTCCCCAGCATTGTGATCTCACTTTATCTACCTCTCTACGATGTACGTCCCCAGCATGGTGATCTCACTTTATCTACCTCTCCACGATGTACGGCCCCAGCATGGTGATCTAACTTTATCCACCTCTCTACAATGTACGTCACCAGCATGGTGCTCTCACTTTATCTACCTCTCCACGATGTACGTCCCCGGCATGGTTATCCTCTCCACGATGTACGTCCCCAGCATGGTGCTCTCACTTCATCCACCTCTCTGCGATGTACGTCCCCAGCATGGTGATCTAACTTTATCCACCTCTCCACGATGTACGTCCCCAGCATGGTGATCTAACTTTATCCACCTCTCTACTACGGGCACCCTTGAAGAGCAACCTCCTCGTGGTGGGTACTGGGTAACGCCAATGGCTCTTCACCCCCTCGTTGACCCGGGGTCGAATAGGTCCTGAATGAAGACACCACGTTAGCTGACAGGATCCGAATTTTGTTCCGAGAACAAGGCATTACCATCGCCAGTGTTCTTGTGGCATTGGGCTTCATCATATCGACCCTGGTCGTATCATATCAACACCAGGTGGCGACGTCAGAGACTGGATACAAAAACATCTGAAATCACTCGGTGAAGCCCTGTCTGAAGCGCTTCCAGGAATCCTGGGTAGCATCATCTCGTGGCTACTGAGTAGGCTGTCGAAAACGGTCACATGGCTCAGCCAAAACCTGTGGGCAGCCATCGTTGCCGTCGCCTGGCTGGTGTGCATAACCCCTTAGGAATTTTTACCCAAATGAGGTACAAATCAACAGCGATCCCGCCGACCACTAGCGCGCTGTTTTACAATTCAGGTGTTCTTTATTTTCAGCCACCTTGTGTGGAGATAAGGGCTCTGGTGTGAGTTGAGCCCTGGGCTCCGGGGATGGTGGTACGACTACTTTCACTGGTACTCGTGGGTGTGACGTTTAAGACGTTAATACCTGGGTTGATGTCCAACATTCGATCAGTAGTGGCGATGACGATTTCGTTGTTTTAGCCCACCACTTTATGGATTCTCGCGGAGACACGGAGGGATTCGATCTGCCTGGTGAGAAAAACACCTTGTACGTCCTACACTTGAAAGACAACGTCTTTTTCCAATCATCTCCTGGTCCCTGCTCGAACCTCCACGCGGTTATCCTTGCTGTTGTTGAAAACTATGTAATCATCGTTCCACTCGTTCGTCATGACGTAATGATGCGACTTGAAACCCCAATCTTTCACTAGCTGTCTGCTGGCTTCCACGAGAGGCATGTTGTGAACGATGGGAATACCCAAACCATGGTTCAGACCTGGCAAACGCCAATCGACCGTCTTCGGGTCTAGTTAGAATTTCTTTGAGAATATATCTGATCTGATAGTACACGTGAATCGTGAACACAGACCTACTCAACGCATCGCGCCGAGTGTCGCTCAACGTCAAGCCGCACCCCGTTGTAGCGCACCACACAGCAAAATTGAATTAATTCTGCCAGAACTGCATCGGGTTGTTAAACCAAGAGTGTACCGTTTTAAAATAACGTTCGTCACCGAAAATGCATCCTTTTTAAACACATCGATGAATGGTGCTCTGAAATGCAACCCAGCCGCATCAACCACTTTTTTCATGTCTGTGAAATTGGAAACACTTCCGGTTTGTACATGTTAAATTGTTATATAATGTTTAATATATACTTCCAATACGTATGTGACGCTTCCGGGAATAACTAGCAGCGAGACCGTTCAACTGCTGCACACGATTGATAACACGTCCGGTCAACTCTGACCAACATCAACGACAGCAACAACAAGCTGTTTGTCAGTGGCGTCCGCAACCACATAACCGACGATTACTACAGCATATGTTTGCTAAGCTCTTCAAACCTGTGAAGCCGAACACAAAATAAATGATTCAAACCGCACAGTCGTGTTAACCAACAACGGAATAAAGACCTTGACATTCAGCTGGCCATTGGCGAGAATGGTTGGGTTGCCGCAGGATGAAATAAACCCTACAACCACCGTCACGGGTACGAAATTACCCAAACTCGTTCTGTACTGTGCATTCATCTCAATCAGCTGAGCATGACGGACAACATTCAAGGTGACTGACCTTCCACGATGCTGAGAGCCGTGCCGGTGAAAATCGAAAAGTATAACGAAGGCAGAACCGAATCGTTTTCATCGCGGCAGTACAAGAAATTAATGCGGGGCACCATCTCGGAATTGAAAATATCAGTTTTAGATATAAAATATAATACTGTGAATATATAGGATACCTCAACGTGACGCTGCACATACGACAATGACTAGCGCTCAAGGCCCTAGAATGCCCATGTGGGTGAATAATGTACCAATATAGCGATGTTCGACATTGGGGACACGCGCAGATTCCATGAACACGGAATCGACGGCAAAGTGTACGCCTTGCACCTGAAAAACAACATTTACAAACGCATTGAAGTGTCAACCGTTGGCGGGGGTAGTAACTTAGTTGATATCTTCATTACCTCAGGAGCTGTCAGCAACACTCAGTACGGCCTAGTCCACAACCAAGAGGATTAATGGATAATATACACAGAGTTTGGCGGTAAACTGTTCGACATAGACGATGTTGAACGCACGGTCGTTGCTCGAAACTAGCAGTACAGCCTCGTCTTCACCGATGACGACAAATGGGTTGTGACACAACCCCGAGTCGACTGGTTTCTCAAAATCATGCTCGGCTCTCGATACGCGTTCACGGAAAAGAGGGACCACCATCTAAATAAAGTTGTGAACAGTGGAACACTGCTCGTGACTTACGTCCCGACGCCAAGATGCAGCGTGGTCGTTGAAACCCTGTCACGTCTTAATATATTCACTCACATACTCTCGAGTAAACCCGGGGCACAAAACGTGGGGCACAACACGTGGGATTACAAATAGTGTCGGAATTCGACAGCTTGACCGGCATCCTGGAAAATGTACCGGAGTAATCCACGCTTATCATCCAAGTCTACCTGGGTCAACCACCATTGTCATGCGAAGTCAAAATGGTGAAAGGAATGAAACTCCAGTGGGCCAAACAACATCAATATCACGTTTCTTCTGTCTACTTGCAGGTAAACGTCGATTCCCACACCAGTCTGCAGGGAGTCACCGTTACCGTGGAAGACCTGATATCTCTCACCAAAATTTTCCTAACTGAAAACATACATCTCGTAGGGCTGAAGAGCACACCTCATAAATTATCAGAAAAAACAATTGGAATCTATTTTATAACATGTTTATATAGACAATGAACAGTCGTCATCCCAACGTCACGCTTGATGATCTAGGAGACACGGAGGGATTCGATCTGCCTGGTGGGAAAAACACATTGTACGTCCTACACTTGAAAGACAATGTGCACGAGGGGGTGGCTCTAGCTGACTTTATGGAGCCCTATTGGTTTATTAACGTGGCCCTCACCGCACCTTATATCTCTTTAACCAAAAATGATACTGTCTCTGAAATTAAGAAATACAGCATTTGCATTCAACCCGGATTCCGAATTCTAGTATGAAAGCTCTAATAGACCCAACGTACACAGGTAACAGGTTAGTTTCAGACGTGGCTTCACATTTAACCTTCAACTTACCTGCTTTCCAATCTGGGCCCCGTTCCTCAAAGCGCTATGATAGTCGTACGCGTATGTTAAAGTATGGGAGTTGGGATCATCCTAGCTCTACGATCGCTTTGAGGAACGGGGCCCAGATCTTTTAGTTGTTTCGAATAGCATCTCCACACTTGTCATAGATATCCTTATTAAAGCAATCCCAGACCATTTACAAAAATCAGAACACCAACTTTTATCTGGGTTAACAATACGTTGGGATTACATACCCCGCAATCTAATTTGTGGTATCGTCACACAAATACCAAACAAACGGGGTTGTGGACACCATCTCAGTAAACCAGGATGGGGTTAATTTATGCGTAGGAGAATGTCCGAAACCTCGCGATTAGTTTCACATGTGAAGCAGGTTCGAGGCCATAGCTTCTGCAGTTAACATGAAAAATTACAGTTTTGCGACTTACATCCCCATAACTTAGCATTAAATATGAATCCACCTGTTAACCTCTCACGTATTTTACTGGTCAATAATATGACCCTTATAAACTTCAGATACACTTTTCATAAAATAAATGAACTACAATAAAAGAATTTGTATAAAATACATAAATACACGCATCCAGTTTTAGAAGAAGTAGGAAACACACTGGAAACTGTAGACGGATTTCAGTTGAAACAGTTATGTGACATAAAACGTCAACTAGAACAAGATCGCGACGTACTGGCAGCATTATATAACAAATACCATTGAGCTTTCAATTTCGTGGATGGGGTTGACACTACCCTTATGGCAAATAGCATGGGGTTAGGAGCAGTGGGTGTTGGATTGTTGACCACCATCGTAGCCACACCCATAGTGCTAGGCATTGAATAACAGCTGGGGTGTCAGGGTTGGTGGGGTTGGTCTCTAAGTTCGCATCCCGTAAATTACATCGTAATGCATTGAAACACGATGAAATCAGAATTCTGGCTGAAGCAGAGTCAAACACGGCAGGCGATCATATTTCCACATATTTCCAAACTCTCAGAGGAAGAGGTTTGTTTGGTTGTCTCTGAAAATATCGCAAAATGAAACGAGAAATTCGGTCTACGTCTCGTATAAGCACTGTCATCAGCGAAAGCGAGAAAAAAAGTACATATAACAGGGGATACAACAAGCCCAAAAAGTTTTCATTACGAAAACCTAAGAAATCATAGGAGGTTCACATTAAATTATTTCGCTGAGATCAATGTAGCCTAGTGACCAGGAAAATGTTGAGTTTTGACCAGGAAGTTTTGGGGGCAAACGAGAAATTGCATGCACACTAGCGAATAGAGATAAGGGTCTGATAAGGGCCTGGTAAAAGCTTTATTTGATAAATAAAGCTTTACAATGGCTTTTTGTCAGAATTGATCTCGTACCCCCAGGATATACGCTACGCAATACTCCATATACTCTATGTATTCAGTTAACACATTACCACCCCCTGCTGCTGACCAGTCTCAATACTCCATGTCCTCTCTGTATTCAGTTAACACATCACAATCTCTTGCTGCTGACCAGTCTCAATACTCCATGTACTCTCTGTATTCAGTTGACACATCACCACCCCCTGCTGCTGACCAGTCTCAATACTCCATGTGCTCTCTGTATTCAGTTAACACATCACCACCTCCTGTTGCTGGCCTGTCTCAATACTTGATGTACTCTCTGTATTCAGTTAACACATCACCACCTCCTGCTGCTGACCAGTCTCAATACTCCATGTGCTCTCTGTATTAAGTTTACACATCACCACCTCCTGCTGCTGACCAGTCTCAATACTCCATGTACTCTCTGTATTCAGTTAACACATCAGCATATCCTGCTGCTGACCAGTCTGAATACTCCATGTGCTCTCTATATTCAGTTTACACATCGCCACCTCCTGCTGCTGACCAGTCTCAATACTCCATGTACTCTCTGTATTCAGTTAACACATCACCACCCGCTGCTGCTGACCAGTCTCAATACTCCATGTACTCTCTGTATTCAGTTAACACATCACCACCTCCTGCTGATGACCAGTCTCAATACTCCATGTACTCTGTATTCAGTTAACACATCAACACCTCCTGCTGATGACCAGTCTCAATACTCCATGTACTCTCTGTATTTAGTTAACACATCACCACCTCTTGCTGCTGACCAGTCTCAATACTCCATGTACTCTCTATATTCAGTTAACACATCAGCATATCCTGCTGCTGACCAGTCTCAATACTCCATGTGCTCTCTGTATTCAGTTAACACATCACCACCTCCTGTTACTGCAGGTATCCTGTCTCAATACCCCATGTACTCTCTGTATTCAGTAACGTGTGATGAAGTAAGACGTACTGAAGACACCAGCATTAACGTCATTGCTTCACACCCCTCACATTCCGTACTCAGCAAAAGGAGAAATAAAGTAGTTGCTGGTATCTCCATAGCCAATGACGTCACAATGCGCTGCTCACTTGCAGAGTTGCCTCCTTGAATAGCGCCAGTGTCCTCTGACTTCCAACACCAAACGATTTTACGATTGTACAGCATCTCTATACAGCGCCTCTAAGATTGAGGAAACAAATCCCGGAGGTAGTATTCAACGTCTTTCTGAGAGGGTCATGAAGAACGTACTCCATGGTGGCGGCCAAGAGACAAGGAGCACTTCACAGTTGACGTCAAAACTGGCATTGGTATATTTCAGGTGAATTGTATGGGATCTATGAGTGAGGGAATTCTGTTGTATGGCTCTGGAACCTTGATGAGTTCATACTGACATGTCAGAGTGAGCGAGGGAGTGAATGGATTATGTGTGGGTGGGTGAGTGAGTGAGTGAGTATGACATACTCTGCTTTTAGTCTTATATCACAGCGGGGGACACCAGACATCATCATCACACATTGTACCCATGCATGAAATCGAACCTGGGTCATCGGCTTGATAAGCAAAAGCTTTTACCACTAGGCCACTAGGAGGACCTATACTTTCTTAATTTATGCATGTAATTCATTGTGGCTGTAACAGATATTTGTTCAAACAATGTGATCCCGAAAATACCTGATGTCACAACACACGTTTTGGTGTTCATTCTGTTCAGAGACATACCTCGGCAGCTCCTTTCTATGACCAACAAGATGCGATCCCTGAGATTTGTAGGAGTGGACAAAGTAAGTCAAAGCTTGGCATACGCCTCAGGTCGGTTTGACAAGTGCTGACCATCCACACAACGTGTGTCCGGAATATAACGAAAAGTACGGCACAAATGCTCCAGTATGTTTACTTCTTTGAAGACGAGGCCCTAAAGATCACAAATACTCTAGGGGGGTACAAATACATAAATCACTAACTGGCATCGCTATAAATGAAACCCCGTCATTAAAACTACTCGCTTTGGTCTTTAATTAACTTAAATCGACCTTTTTGACAACCGCGCACAATTCTCAACCGCGAACGAAATTTCAACCAATCAGAGCGGGGGGTCTCTGTGACGTCATATGAGGAATAGATATGAGGGCCGATGCAAAATTCATCTACATTTCAGGGGGTAAATTATCTTGTTTACAGGTTTGTATAAACCTGAAATCGTGACAACTGTTGTGGAAAATGAAAGCTATATGTTCTCACAATCTACTGTCATTTAATTTTGTCTCCTGCTTTGCCTAGTTTCCGAGTTACAACTTGTTTTCATAGACGATTCTGTCAAAATCGCTTGGTGTCGTTACGCCTTATTTGTATAATGACTGATCCAAATTGATCCTATTTCCGTGTTTTTTTCCCTCGATATTTAATCATGTCATGTAAAAATCTGTTTGTATTCTCAAAACAGTGTCGGCCCATACGTTTTCACATGCAATACAGCAATTAATACTACCTTGTTGTAACCCGTGTTAGGTGGTATAAACCTACACATGTTATTTGTCATCATTCACTTGATGGTCAGTTAATGAATTTATAACAGGTATAATTAGTGGTAACACACTAAGATTACCCGACAAAGGTTCCCATTTGGCATCTCTTGTGTCTGGAGTAAATATTCAACATTATAAACATCAATCCATTGATTAACCAATAACACGCTGATTGATTAACTATTTTTATATTACGCAGCGGATTTGTCAAAAGATAGTGTTTATGTATGTAGATTTACTAATGTATACTGAATACACTCAATTGGGGGGTGTCGGTGTCTGCGTAAAAACAACGTCCTTCTTTTAAAGGATTAACCGCCAATACATTGATTGATTGCCCATTATTGGCTAACTTAATTACTGTTTTTAAAGAATGGCGGACATTATGCAATTAGTTGCCAGGTGTGCTATCTTGTGTGACCAATGAGACTATACACCAATATGAAATACCTGAAAAGATTTATCACTTTCTCGTATATTAAACTGTTAAAAGACACATCACTTGGAACAGCTGCAGATGAATGACATATCACTCGTTTTGGGGGATATTGATGGATACATTCCTCGAACAAGGTAATAGCCTGACATTGTTCCTATAACTGTAATCTGTTTTAATTTTAATATTTGCATTTTGTTTTTATTCATTTCTTGTAGCATTTAACAGAAACATTGTTTTCGCTGTGAAGTGTAATGAGACAGACAACATACACTAGGGTGTGTGTGCGAATTATGATTCACATTGGCAAACTATAACATGTCTAGATATTACAGTTCTGTTATAAATTCACTATGCGTATCAGCAGATCGTCTGCTTTTTATTTAGTTTCAAAATGCATACAAGTAAACTAATAAACTAATTAGGATTATAAGACCAAATATAAAGACGTACATTGACTAGTATCTACATACTGTTGAGTGGACATTAACCATTTGAATGTAGCACGAAATTTATCGCGCAGTATTGTGACTTCGACCACCACTTCGCTTCTGGGGCAGAAATCGTTATGTTATAAGTTGTGTCATGCAAAATCCTTTTGGACATGATTCCAATACATATTCAACTACGAGTAGAAAGTAGTTTTTATTTTCTAACTTGATGAAAACAAACCATAATCTCATTAATTCTAACAGACTTTAGCCCGACACTTTACGATTTTCAAAAATGGCGGCGCCCTGTCGCGAACATCCGCCAGTCTGAGGATAAATGCTATTTAAGTTTGTTTTCACCGAGTTACAAAATCAAAACTACTTTCTACTGGTAGTAAAATATGTATTTGATTGATGGCCAATAGGGTTTTGCATGACATAGCATATAACATAACAATTTCTATAGTGGCAGTGAGGTGGGTGTCAATATAATCAGGGAGACTATACTACATACAGTATTATGGTTACTTCGACCACAACCTCGCTTCCGGGGAAGAAATCGTTATGTTACAAGTTGTGTCATAGAAAATCTTTATGGTCATCAATCATATGCATATTTTATTACAACTAGTAAGTAGTCTTGATTCTTTAACTTCCGTGAGGCGATCTGAAGACAAGTAAGATATCGTTTCAGGCTTCCACAACGCTCCCTTTGCACTCACAAACATAACCCATTTAGCACGATCTGCGGGGTGCTGTGGAAATCTGTTCATGGAGACACCATCGCCCGACCCCTAGGAGCAATAGACGACAAAGCAACGATTCGGCATGTCGTCGTTGATGTCGAGAAATCATCAAAATGATGAGTGTGCTACACACTTTCTATACAACTAACTGGAAATCGTTCCTCATATGACGTCACTGCAGTGCTCTGGCGACAGAGTTACGTAACCTGTTTGTGGTTTCGTTGGCGGTCGAGAGTGAAGCAGGCGACTTCTTGGCAACTCGTAATCGCTCGGTATTAATTGACCACAAGGTTTTTTAAGAATGAATTTGGTGTTCAGCATAAGTCTAACCACAAATCTTTCATATGTAATAGTTAAAATAGTACAACAGAAACAAAGTTTATTTGTTCTTAAAGTTGTTTCGCTCCCTGGTATGGAAGTTTATGTTTGCAACAAATTTGTACATAAACAAACAAAATACATGTGTGAAGGTGGCTAGATATGAAACAAAAAAATAAATTGTTATTTAATGGTGGCGTATTTGATAGGAGCATCAAGGATTGGTTCTAGTTATGTCTATTCTTTGTTCAAGCTTCTTTCAAAAACTTGACATCATCAACTTGAAGCCTGCCATTATCACTTTATCACTCGAATCTATAGCCATGAAATTTCATTTGCGTGACCAGAGTAAAAGCGTAATGCAACTGGTTCCACTTTAAAGTCAATGCCAGGTCAAAGGGAGGCCATTGTTGGTAGAGGGCGCTATTAGATGGGGTATAGGATGGTCTTGTAAAGCTGCGTAATTCAGTCTCGCCTCATCTGTTTTTATCTGCTTTCTTTTCCTTTTACTATCATGCATTATGAAGTATGATCATGTTCATGTTCTGCCGTCAGATGTGACAGGCTTGCTACAAGACGCAAATTTGCCATAGTGGCAAGAACGGTTCTAAACCGTAAACATGAAATGATGGGGGGTATATTATGGTGTCCTATAATTGCCATCGCGTGGTGCGTGAAAAAAGAACCCACGGTCGCCCACGACGTCGCACAAAAAAGACGACGTCGCTCTTTATAAAATATATTTTGGCTACAAAAAATAACGGGCGACGTCATGGGCGACGTCGTTGGCGACGTCTGACTATATCGTGTGGTTATCGGCCTCTGAACGTGGCTGACCAAGGTTACGTCTAAAAGAAGAATCGTTAAACGAAACAGGATTTAAAACGCAAAAATGCTTCAGTCACTCCCGATAAACATTTCTGTCGACCCGAAAATGTTTTTACACCTATATCCAATCAAATACCACCCTAGAAGACCACTGTTCATTGTATGTAAGGCATACCCATCTGCAAATGAAACGATCTGTTCCCCACACTCTAAACATAATTTACTATTGTTCGGTCCGGCATACCTCGGGCCGTCAAAAGCAGCTTAAACCTCACACATGTATCTTGAATTGCGTTTTAATTCACAGATTAGTATTACATCTACCTATATATTACTTTCCAGCCCCTTTCTCTCTCCATTTTCACCCGTGAAGGTCCGGATTAGAAAGTGCCTTCAGTCACCCATGCTTGTCGTAACGGGAGCGGGTGGTCAGACTCGCTGACTTGGTTGACATATGTCATCGGTTCCGAAATGCGCAGATCGATGTTCATGTTGTTGATCACTGGATTGTCTGGTTCATACTCGATTATTTACAGACCGCCGCCATATAGCTGGACTATTGTTGAGTGTGGCGTAAAACTAAACTCACTCACTCTCCATTTTCAACATAGCCTCAATCAAAAGTGTTAAGTTTCTGTTGGCCCCACTTGGCTGGAGCTGTCAAAAGCAACTTAAAGTCTCACAGATGAATCCTAGATTCTGTTTACATCCAATGAATATAGTTATATCTAACTAAATACCACTTTATAGACCCAGTTTTCTTTGTAACATCACAATGTGGCATTTAGGTAGATATAATACTGATCTATGGATTCAAACACATTTCAAGGTACATGTGTGAGGTTTAAGTTGCTTTTGACAGCCCGGGCCAAGTCCGGCCGAACAGACTGAACACTTTTGATTGAGGCTATTTTGAAGGTGGGCAGACACGGGCTTCACTTTAACGGAGCAGTTACCTTTACATGTGGCATTTTGTAACATTTCAATGTGATATGTAGGTAGATATAATACTAATCTATGGATTTAAGCACAATTAAAGATACACCTTTGAGGTGTGAGGTGCTTTTGACGACTCGAGCCAAGCCGGACGGAACGCTTCTGACACAGTGTGTTTGTTGAGAATATATAGAAAAGAAGGCTTCACTTCGAGCAACGTGTTTGCTTAAAATACTACGCTTTGCGACTCTATAAAGAAGTATTTAGGTACTAGTAGATATAATACCATTTTGCCTTTCATGTGTACTAGCAAATTTAAGCATATGCAAACGCGCTGGCTATCGGATTTGGGCTGGTGTTGTTTACGGTTTAGAATACAATGAATACATCATGTGTGTGTGTGTGTAAATGTATACTTTCTATGATCCTTTATAACATATTACAAAAGGTTGTGATTTAGTATATTTCATTTAACATATATAATCATGTCATAATTCCCCATATAATATGGGGAGCAAATTATTTCGAAGCCATTGAAATGTCCATGCATCCTATTTTAAAAGATTTCTTACAGAAGGTATATTTACTTCCAATAAAGCCATACCTGGCGAAACAGGACCCTATAACATCCATATTGAGAGTCAAATGAGAGTTATTAGATACTGGATTAAACTTTTAAGAATGCCTGATTATCGCTACTCCCATCAAAGCTGTCAAATATTGTTATCACTGGATAAATGTGGAAAGTATTCATGGACTTCAGATGTGAGAAATATGTTATTTTCAAGCGTGTTTTCTCATGTTTGATTTAAGCAAAATGTTGGTTATATAAAAATGTTTTATCAACATTTAAACAACGAATACAAGATATATATTCAAAGTTGGTACATATCAGTCAATTCATCCAGTTTTCTTAGTCATTATTCACAATGTAAATCGATGTTCGTACCTGCCAAATATGTCAGTGTTCTTAATGATAAGTCCCTTTTCAGATTTTTTTTGTAAATTTAAAATCTCTCTTCATGCCTTAAATATACAACGTTTTAGAAAAGATAATAATACATTGGAAGATTTATCATGTTCTTATTGTTCTTCTGGTAAAACTGAAGACGAACGTCACTTATTATTAGTCTGTAAGACTTTCTCTGCCTACCGAAAGAAGTATTTAAAATGCACTAATGATGCCCCACAAACGATATTCAATGTACTTAATTCTAATAATGCTGATATTATTAAATCTGTTGCCATTTTCATGAAACATTTGATGTCCATCCGTAAATCACATGTAAAATCATAATTTAATGTCACGTGACCAATAGTTGTAATTGAGTAACTTCAATTGTACTCTGGGCCACTGGGCCTTAACTACTGAATAAAGCCTGTGTGACTGTCTGTCTGTCATTGTCCAGGTACTCCACCAATGTCGGGTGGTTATTTGCAAGCCTGAACTTCAAGTTATCTAGTCGTTCCTCCAAATCTCTGTACTTCTATTTGGGGACAGTCTTTGGCCGGCATCGTACTGAAGCATCTTTGCCTCGTTCAGTCCTTGTTCATCTTCCAGGAACTTGGCCATCTCGAATAGGGTGGGATGTTGTTTTACCACAACCTTCATGAGACGGCCATGCCAATTGCAACCCATGAGGTTGTTGTTTGTGCGGGGGCCGTCAGTATTTTTGGTACAGTCGAAAAGATTCACTTTGACTTCGCTGTGTGCAGGTCCGTGGTTGTGGTCTCCAGGTACTTGGGAAATTATGTCGTTCACTGTTAAGACTGACTTGCACGTTTATGTAAGAAATTGAATAACTCACTACTAATGAACTGAGTGAACTTAACTCACTCACTAAACCCGCTGGTTCACATGTCAACCCGCTGGTACAAAAGTCATATTTCGTTTCCTGAGTGGAGACATTTTACATTTTGTAGAAAACCAGTGTTTTGATCCTTTAAATCAACACCGTTTTCACAACATCAAGCATCAACTAAATTTGACAGATTTTTTTACTTACGGTGCTCTGGCGCTTACCCCTCGATTGGTTTACTTAAATAAGTAGTAATGTTGAATATGAAATCAGTGATTAGAAATCAATAGCAGTACAACTGCACCACAAAAGGTTATTCCCCGATTTTCCAATATAACAATTTCTAAACACGTCGCCTTCGACGTCGATTTTGTACTTTTGTCGTAGATCATTCTTGTGTATGTCTGCACGACGTCGAGGACGACGTCTTACACGACGTCGTGGTCGACGTCGTCTTTTTTATGCGACGTCGTGTGCGACGTCGCCCACGACGTAGTTCTTTTTTTACGCGCCACGCGATGGCAATTATAGGACACCATAGTATATGTATCATTGTTTTGCAGTGAAATGAAAACAAAAATTCTAATTATTTAATCCAAATTTTATTTTCCCACAATTGTAAATTTATAGATTCACTAACGAATGCAAGATACTGTACGAAAGCCTCAATACCTTGCTGAGGTCTGATTATGACCAAATCATCTCAAACATGTCAAAATATCCAACATCTAACACACAGATGTCCCTTCGACGCAACCCTCTAACATTGTAACACTAATCTCTTATTCTCAAACACTAATCTCTTAACACATCTTTAACACACTGTCCGAAGTATCACGAAATACGCTTGTATAACAAAGATTCATGGAATTCTCGTGCAGTAGCGTTTCGCGAAGCGTTGTATTCGCGCATATACAACACATTTACTACTTTGTAAACGTGTATAAACGTAACAAACCTTTATGACGGGCAAGGTGTAAATGGGCCCAGTTGCCCGAACACCTATCAAACTTTCAATTATCTATCTATCTACAACACATTGTTCGAGAACAAAACAAAACATTCATCGGATAACTGAACGTCCCAAAACGCAAATGTTGTTTAACCTCATCCGAGAACATGCTCATCTGGTGTCCACGGTCGCAGTGTTTCGGACATTCCATGAACTGTTCTTCAAAACAATCATACCGTAGCATTGTTTGTTTATACTTTATTACATGTTTCTGAACCACGAGAATTGACCTGTTCGATGCAAGTGACGTATTTAGTGTGGTCCTGATGAGTAAATGTCTCGGAGAGGGTGCCACAGATGAAGCCACAATGTGTGTTTGTTCTGTATCTCGATTGACGGGGTTTGCTAGAGAACAGACGCCTCAACTAACACAAGGTCAGTAGGCTCATGAAGCGCTCGTTCAATCACACGAACACATACAGCTCATCGGAGAGATCGGTTTTCCTGGCACTTCGAATCTCATCTCGCTCCGCTGACAGATTTCAGATTGCTTTCAGTACCGCTGTGTAGTATCTGTTACCAGCAATATGACATCATTTAATAACAAGCCTTGATCAAACCTACCACATTGAACATGTACATACATGCATGACATATATTTAGGGACTCTCATTGGTAAGTATCCTGATCACAGATAAAAGATGAACCTGCATAACGTACTATGAGTAAGTGTGTTAGTTATCAATTTCATACCATTCAGCAAACGGTAACCATATTGCGATGTTGATTTCACACAGGACAAGATTAAAAATGAAACATGACATTAATTGGTTCTGGCTTTGACGTGTAGTGTATGAGGAGACCTTAACATGCAACAAAGTGATATATACACTTTGTTGTGTAGTGTATGAAGTGAGTGAGTGAGTATAGTTTTACACCGCACTCAGCAATATTCCAGCTATATGGCGGCGGTCTGTAAATAATCGAGTGTGGACCAGACAATCCACTGATAAACAGCATGAACATCGATCTGTGCAACTGGGAACCGATGACAGGTGTCAACCAAGTGAGCGAGCCTGACCACCCGATCCCGTTAGTCGCATCTTACGACAAGCATGGGTTACTGAAAACCAATATTCTAACCCGCACCTTCATGGTTTAGTGTAGTAGGTGACCTTAACATACAACAAAGGAATGTAGTCAAAAGTGAAAGTCCAAAGATGTTTATTGTATGAAAGTACCACATACACGAGAGTTACAGTGATAAACCAATATCAGGGATATTTACGTACATATTTAGGGATGTTAAATGATGTATGCAGTTATGCGCACACACAAAGAGAGTGTGGAAAAATGAACGAGAGACGATGCAGTGAGCGACACAATAACATGCAAGCTTCTGTAAGGCTGGGTGACGTTCAGAGTTAGTCAATGACAATATCCATAAACAATTGAATAACCAATCAATTGTTTCATTCTGTGAAACAAACCCAATCAAACAATGTTTATGAAAAAAGACTGACAAACAAAATTTCCCCCTTTGTCATTCATCACTAAAATGGTAACATTGATACAAAGTGTTTTGCTTCTTTTGATTTTGGATGTCCAACACATCTTTATCTTTGTGAATCTTGTTGACACTAACATTGAAAAATACTATACGTGATTATGAGTATTTATCATTCATGTGGTAATATTTAAATGAGAAATGAAAATAATAAAATGTGATTAAAATATCACAACGCATATTATATATTTAACTGTATAATTCCATCTAATGTTTAACATGTGGATATTGATAATGATATTAATAAATTGACAGGTGGCATACGCCTTGTGGATTTTAAGGGCATTAATGATTATATTCAATTTTCAAATTAAATATCAAATGGCACAGGCATTCCAGGAAATATACCATGGGAAATATATGTTACACGTTTATTGTCATCATTGGTATAAAACAACCAAACATAGAAACACACTGATATATTGGTGTAGAAGTAATCATAAATATTTGTCTCTTTGGTGATGATAGATAAATTGGCGAAAATGCCTTTAAAAGTAGTCGTATAGTTTTTTTATTTGCTCACAAATATACACGAAACAATAACAGATTAGAGTGTAATTGATATTGACCCTCTCTTGTCAGACTCTCATTGTTCTCTAACACTGGCTGTTATACAAGTCATTTCACCTGTCAATCAAACTTAAAAATCAACAACACCACGCTGACTTGTGCTGGTATCGCCGCTAGGACAATGTACAGTTTTGTAGTGCTATTGACCAGATTGTGTTTAATCTTGTTCAGTCTTGTCTCGTAACCATCAAATATTAACAAGCACTGTTAATGATATATATAATGTGCTCATTGTAAGTTTCTGGTACTAAAGAGCAAAATACAAGAAAATATGAACACGGTACTCGACGTCCTAAATCCATCCGGGGAAATACCATCAGGTTAAAACTCTTTTGTGTGTGTTGTGTAGCGGAATACCCAGCAATATTAGAGCTACATGACAGCGGTCTGTGAAAATAAATGGAGTCTAGACTAGACAATCAAGTTATCAACATCATGATCATCGATCTTCGCATTTTGTATTTGATGCGTCAACCAAGACAGCGAGCCTGACCACCCGATCCCGTTAGTCGTCTCTCCCGACAAGCAAGTGCTACTGAATACCAAATCAAACCAGGGCATTTCATGGGTGCCTGATTATCTGCTTACTTAGTTCAAGAATTCACAAATTGTTAGAAGACCAAAACATTTCTTTTATTTTTATTTTTTATTTTTTGTTGCCTGAAGCACAGATCGAATTGATATAATAAAAGTTATATTTCAGTGATGACCATATTTGTATTCTAAACTGCCTAGAAGATACGTTCAAGAAAGAAAAAAGTGTTTTCTTTGTTTTATCTAAGTTAAACATTTACCTATATATACTCCCAAAAAAAAGAAACGCATTATGAAAATTGCAATTTCATGTAGCAATGAAGTTAAACGTGATTCATTTTACAAAAGGTTTTGCTTTGTTTATGAGTCCTGTGGTGTTTATGTCTTGGAACATCACAACAAAACGCACCATCCGTTAAATACCGATATGTAACATCATGATTTTCAATTTCGGCGTGTAGTGTCACAGAATACACAATTCACATGCAATGCATGTGAAAGTTGGGTATCAGCTAGTCTAAATGATGGGTATAAAAGGTTGATCGCTGTGTGTCGATTATTCACTGTATTTGGAATATTGTTGACGAACGCAAAATGCCACGTCTGAGTGAAGTCAACCGTCATATCGCAATTGGTTTCCTTGAAGCTGGCCAGTCTCAACGTGCAGTTGCCCGACGCATGAATGTTCACCAAAGCACCATTTCACGGCTCTGGGAGAGATATCGCCGGCAGAATTCGGTAGCAGATGCCCCTCGTAGTGGGCGACCTCGACCGACCACTGCAGCGCAGGATCGCTACATCCGGGTACATCACCTGCGTCATCGAACAGCTACGGCGACCAGTACCGCTCGACAAATACCCGGATCGAGGAGGCTTTCTGCACAGACCGTCAGGACCAGGTTGAGACAGGCTGGTTTACGTGCCAGAAGACCTTATTTTGGCCCTGTGCTTCGACAACAACATCGTCAACATCGAGTTCAATGGTACACCAATTTTCAGGCCTGGAACCTACCGAATTGGCGTAGAATCTGGTTCAGTGATGAATTACGATTTCTATTGGAACGACGCGATGAAAGAATGCGGGTGTACAGACGTCGACGTGTTTCGCCGACGCTTGCGTTCCCCAGGTGGACAGATTCGGCCGGAGCGATGTTATGATGTGGGGCGCGATCACCTGGCGTAGGAGAAGTGATTTGGTGATGATCCAGGGCAACCTGACAGCTCAACGGTACTGTGACGAAATCCTACGCCCACACCTCCTTCCAATCAGTGATCGCCAGAGGGAGTTGTTTCAACAGGACAATGCCAGGCCCCACACAGCACGTCACACTAGAGACTTCCTCCAGAACCACAACATCAATGTGCTACCCTGGCCATCAACATTACCAGACTTTAACCCGATCGAACATCTGTGGGATGCCCTGGACAGACGGGTGCGACGCCGTTACCCTCAGCCCCAGACACTTCAGCAACGCGCACAGGCACTGCAGGCAGAGTGGGCTGCGATTGGGCAACACGAGATTCTGAGACTTATTCGTTCGATGCCGAGGTGATGCCGTGCAGTTCTGGATGCCTAAACTGGTCACACGAGGTATTGACTTCAGCGCCACCACACGTCTCCATGTGACACTCAAACTGACTTTCCTCGAGTTGGTGCCAAAGACGGATAAGTCTGCATTTCCAGTGTGCAATTTCGCTATATGTCATTGACTCATAAAGCCTACAGGGTGTTTAAAAATAACCATAAAAATACAGTTGAAATTCCTATATGCGTTTCTTTTTTTAAGGAGTATATAATGATCGGAGGGGATTCATTATGGAAAAAATTCTTGACTCTGCATAGACGGTAAATATTATTGAAAATACAATCTATGCATAAAGGTATATAATCACGTCTGGACGAATGTGTAACGTAGAATTCTCCTATGTCTTGGTGTCCGTCAAAGAGAGAATTCATCTCCAATTCTATTTCCTTATATCTAAATGACTTAGACAGCTTTGTACTGACGTCACCCTTTCCAAGTTGTGTGCTGGGCCTCAGTAAACCTTTCTTTTCTCCTAGTTCCGTGGACTCTTATGATTATAGTTCCCAAGTCACCATTACACACACGAACACATGTGTGCACACACACACACACACGCACGCACGCACACATGTGCACACGATCACACACACATGCACGGGGGCGCGCGCACACATGCACACACGCGCGCGCACAAACACGCACACACGCCTTGGGTGTGGGTAAGACAGACAGACAGACAGACAGACAGACAGACAGAGACAGACAGACAGACAGACATGCATGCATGCATGCATGCATGCATGCATGCATGCATGCATACATACATACATACATACATACATACATACATACATACATACATACATACATACATACATACATACATACATACATACATACATACATACATACATACATACATACATACATATTGTCGAGAGGTTCACCCGTCATGTTTAATCTGTACAACCCTGCCACTACTGGAACACTCACTACTGTTATGGAATAATCATTTTTGATTATCACGAGGGTCCGCGTCACACACTCACGGTGTATATTTCAACCAGTGACTGTGAGGGCCACAGGAATATTGCGTTTGTAACACTCGCCAGCTCTGTCCTCTGTCGTTCCAGAAGGGAGTTTTATTCTGATTGAAATTTGTTTTTGAATCTCTTTTCATATACTCAAGGCCACGTAAATCACAATTTCAATTTTATAGGTTATTTACTTTGACAGATTTATGAAAATGACACACACACACAGACATACATACATGCATGCGCACATGCATGCATGCGCGCATGCATGCTTGCACGTACGCACACACGCACATATATACTTTGCTCGTGGTTGTGATCTCCAGATATTTTAGAAAGTATGTCCTTCACAGTTGAGACTGTTGATCTGTCCTTCCGAATACATTCCCATGAGATCCATTCTCCCCTTTCCCTCGTTTTCACAATGAACATATAACCATTTACACAAAGCTTCCTTCCACCACGAGAAGTAGGAAGAAACTTGAAGTTGAGGAAAATGATAATGAAAACTATCATTTCCAACATTCTTATAGCATACAAATTTATGTAAGGTAAGAAACTGAATGACTCTCTACTAATGAATTGAGTAAACTAAATTTTCATCTTATTAATCAAAGTCATTGAGTGAACTCACTAACATGGATTTACTTACATACTAGTACACATGTCTTATTCGTTTCCTGAGTGAACACATTTACATTTTGTTGAAAACCAGTGTCTTAATCCCTAAAAACAAAACCGTTGTCACAACATCAAGCTTCAAATGATTTTTACCTCAACCCAAAGGTCTAACCTACGGGACTACCCCGTAAATTTCCGTGAGTGTGTGTATCTATGCTGGTGCGTGATGTGCAAGATTGTGTGGACGTCTGTTTGCGCACCTGTTTGTGTTTGTGTGAGGATGTGTGGCGGTGCCTTAAAGTGACGGTATTTTCACAAGGATTATATTGTGGGGTTTATAAACTCACTGTTACAACGTACACTGATAATGGCTATTATCTTTATAGACTTTGCAGCCTTTCTCCACAACTTCTGTTATCCCATCATAAATCTAACCACAAGCCCATCTGTGCGTCGCTTGAAGTCACAAGTCCGTGTTGCCACGCCAACGTTTAACAAGATACCCAGGACCTATCACCTAACAAGATTGATATCAAGATGATCGTGATCACTATTCTGTCAGCACGTCCCCATTAACGTGTGCGTGTATAACTTTGGTATTCTGATATTTTGTTTTGATTTAATCGGCTCCATTCGCACTTTGAATAATGGTACATTTCAGACATATGTTGGGTGCGGGACCTATCATGGTAACTGTGAACACAGTGTTACCCGATTTGAGCAGATACTACACAACTTCCAGAAATTATTGAGAAAACTGTGTCGGCAAATATCTAATACATGTATATAAACTATAGATGTTTTACTTAAATGAATATGTTGAGATATGATTCTTTTAAAGTCTCTAAGTGCCTTTCCCGTACTTTGTGAGACCTCCCTGCCCTGCAATACGCGAGTAATTGCACCTAGGTACGTACACTACCGATCAAGGTTTACAGTAAATCACGTGACAGCGTGCCCCAATATTCGACACCTTCGTTCTTCATATCCTCCAAAAAAGTCCTGTTTGCTTTTTTCTGCCCTTCACTTCTCCCCATAATTTCTCAATAGGGTTAAGATCGGAGTCGAGCTGAGATAGTCTACAACATGAACATTGTCGTACAATAATCACTGTTTTGTGTAGCCCGCAGTGTGTTTCGGGTCGTTATCATGCTGTAAAATACAATCATCTTCATACAGTGTTCCGGCAGCTGAAAGGAGGTGATTATTTAAGATGTCAACATACTGTTCCTTCGTCAATTTCCAGTGAAAATACACAACGGCGTCACTTCACTTGATGATATCCCACCCCGTATGTGAAATTTCAGGTTACGTTTTGGACATTGGTAGATAGATTTCATGGTATCTTTTCACCTGTTGTACACAAGGGGGTTGAATAAATTTAGGTCGGCCATTTGTTTTTTATGACGTAACACAGGTGTGACCTTTGTGTGACCCATTCTCCTTCGGGAGTCCCTTCCTGCCCAGGTGTGTGTGACCTTCAGGTTGACCTCATTTCACAATGAGCTGACCGTGGGACTTTCCCAGAGTTTTTTTAGACTCGTGTGTGGGCAATATAAGACTCCTGAACAGTCCCCATGTCCTTCAGTCGTCTCCTCTCCGTGAAAAAACATTCTACGCTCTTGACTCCTGGATGTTGGCTGTGTTATAGTGCAAATATTTCACTAATATTTCACACACACAAAATATAATAGCTATGATATGAAATTTATATAAAATCACAAGTTAAGTACTTTTGTGAGTTCATATAAATTTCATATCATAGTTATTTTTTTTGTGTGTGTGAAATATTAGTGAAATATCTGCACTATAACAATAGTCACGGTAATTTTTGCCTTAAAATAAAATATATGAATTCAGGATAATGATGACATCAGAGTTGCTAGCGTTCCAAGGTTTATTCAGATGCAGAGTCAAGATTCAATAAAACATTTCAATTCAATTCAATATGTGAAGATATGAAAATAATCGTACAGTACCACAATAGACTGACGTGAACATATTATTTTCATCTTCATAATTATTAAGCTTCGAAGAACATCAACATGTTTTGAACATTACATTTATAGTGAGTGAGTGAGTCAATATTTAACGTCACATCGGCAATATTTCAGCCATATCGTGACGAGAACATTTTACATTGTAATTGAATATGTATATATTATAAAACCTGCCAACGAAGGGCAGTAAAACAACTAGAATATCACAATTAGATTTAAAACTAGTGTGGAAGGTTAAAACTAATAGCGCTATTAGGACAATACAAGATAAAAACAGGCTATAGATCGCCAACAACTGAAGGTCGATCACCATACTAGGGACCATGGGGACTCACAGTACCTTGGCTACCTGCATGGACCCTAGTTGGATTTACACCATCCCTTCAGCTGCTGGCGATTGTAAGAAATGTTAGCTATAATTAAATGACAAAAATGCTACGTTTTAAAAATCCTGGAAAGTTTAAATTGACTTTCGAAGTTTTGGGACTTACGTACCCTCTCAGGGGACAATATTTTACGATACTTCAACCCTCCTTGAGAGTACAGCCACTAACAATCTCAGTTACTAATCAAACTACCAATTATTAAAACACAGCTATATACAGAACATATTAATCAAAATTCATTAATGAAATCAGTTTCTTTAAAACCCAAGAATTAAATGAAAATGAACAGAATAAAAAGATCCTTAATAGTTTTAACATTGAATATTTACCCCTTATGATGGAGAATTCAACACAGTCAAGCAGGAGATGCTTGACTGTGACTCTCTCATCACAAGGGATACAAAACGGAGGATCTTCACCATTTAACAAATATTTGTGAGTGTACCTTGTATGGCCAATACGACATCGTCGCATGATGACCTCTTCAAATCTGGACTGACAACCCAAGTAAGTGTAACCGATATAGGGTTTTATTTCATGTAATTTATTGATACCTACCTGGGTGTCCCACTTCTTTTGCATCAGATCACGGATGTAGGTTCTAATGCTGGCTTTGTAATCAGAGTAAGGAATAAGAAGTGGTGTCACAGATTTGTGAAGTGCTGCCTTAGCAGCAAGATCGGCCATTGTATTCCCAGAAATGCCAACATGGCTGGGTAGCCAACAAAAGACGATGTCGCATTGGCCAGTAGCAAGCACATTATATAATTCAATAATTTCTAATAAAAGTGGATGTTTACAAGAAATATTTTTTAATAGCCTGAAGGCAAGAAAGAGAGTCAGAAAAGATGATATATTGTTGATATTTAGGGTGTTTTTTAATGTATTTTAATGCTGTTAATATGGCGTTTGCTTCTGCTGTAAAAATAGAGCTGTTATCTGGTAAACGAGAAGATATGGTTCTGGATCCAATGACAGTGGCACATGCCACCGCGCCACCATCCTTGGACCCATCTGTAAATAAGGGTGTATATGTATTATATTTACTTTTTAATTGATTGTATTCTTGTTTATATTGTAATTCATTAGTTTCTGCTTTTTTTAAATGCTGTTAATGTTAGGTCAACTTGTGGTCTAACCAACTGCCAAGGAGGAGAAGAAAGAAGACGGGAAGCAGCTATAGTTTCCAGCTCAACGCCGGCATCAGAAATGAATGGTTTAATTCTTAAACCAAGAGGTGGAACAAGAGAAGGTTTTTTGTTGTATAAATCCTCATAAAAAGGATGAAAACACAGTTAAATGCAGGGTTAGACTCGTTAGAATAGAGTTTTGTTATATACTGCAAGGACAATTTTATACGGCGTTGTGTAAGAGATGGTTCATCTGCCTCGACGTAGAGACTGTCAACAGGAGAAGTTCTAAAGGATCCAAGACAAAGTCTTAGACCTTGGTGATGGACAGAATCTAATAGTTTTAAGTTAGTTTTGCAGGCTCCACCATATACGATGGAGCCATAATCAAGTTTCGAGCGGACCAATGATCGATATAGGTGTAGGAGAGAGTGGCTTGATCCCTCCCCACTTAGAATTTGAAACAACTTTCAACAAGTCAAGTGCCTTCAGGCATTTAGTTTTAAGAGATTTAATATGCGGCAGAAACGTTAAATGAGAGTCAAAATTAAACCCAAGAACTTGGCCTCCTTTACAACTTTGATGGGAGTGCCATTGAGAAACAGTTCCGGGTCTTTATGCGGTTTATATTTTCTACAAAAATGTATACAATTAGTTTTGGATTTAGAAAATTTAAAACCGTTTTCAATTGACCATTTATGAATTTTATTGAGACATAGTTGTAGTTGCCTCTCTATTGTATGCATATTTTTACCACGACAAGAAACATTAAAATCATCCACGAAAAGTGATCCATCAATTGAATCATTTAAAACCCTTGACAGGCTGTTTATTTTAATACTAAATAACGTTACAGACAAAATACTGCCTTGTGGGACACCCTGATCCTGATGGTAATGGTCAGACAGGGTTGAACCCACTCGGACTTGAAATTGCCTGTTTGTTAAAAAGTGTGAGATAAAACGAGGTAAACGACCTCTCAAACCGAAATCATGTAAATCCTTCAAAATGCCGTACTTCCAAGTAGTATCATAAGCTTTCTCCAGATCAAAGAAAATTGATACTACGTGTTGCTTATTAACAATGGCATTCTTAACATAGGATTCTAATCGTACTAAATGGTCAATAGTACTTCGGTTTTTCCTGAAACCACATTGAATATCTGTAATTAGATTGTTGGTTTCCAAATACCAAACTAATCTATTGTTCACAATGCGTTCCATGGTTTTACAAACGCAACTGGTTAACGATATAGGGCGATAATTTGAGGGGTCTGTGTGATCCCTGCCAGGCTTTGGTATGGGGATTACAATGGCATTGTGCCAGGAAGGAGGAAAATTCCCTGAAGTCCAAATATGGTCAAATATTTCTAAAAGTGTCAAAAGACATGATTGAGGCAGATGCTTTAGTAACTGGTAATGAATGTTGTCATCACCAGCAGCAGTATCATGAGCTTGCTCGAGAGCGGTATGTAGTTCATGTAATGAAAATACTTCATTATAATCTTCACCGTTATTAGAATCAAAATTAATTTGTTGTTTTTCTTGGCGATTTTTATATTTCTGAAAGTCAGGGATATAATTTGATGATGAAGAATTTCTGGAAAGAGTTTCACCAATTTTATTAGCAATATCACACTTACCAGTTATCAATTTATCACCGTCTTTAAGATGTTTAACAGAAGACTTGGAACCTTTGCCTTTTATTCTCTGGACCATATTCCATACCTTGGACATGGGTGTGCGCGAATTAATGTTGGAGACATATTTCCTCCAAGACTGGCGCTTGTTTTGTTTATAAGCACGTCGCGCCTTGGCATTTGTAATTTTAACATTATTGAAGTTATGAACTGTAGGATGTCTGCGGAAATACTTTTCTGCTTTCTTCCTACACTTCCTTGCTTGTTTACAGTCATTGTTAAACCATGGCTTACGAATATGAGGAGTTGCAGAGGACTTAGGAATTGACTGGTCAGCAATTTCATTCAACAGAGCTGAAAACAACTCTATAGGATCTGATACATTATTAAAATTGTCCGGTATTAATTTATCCATACACAATGTTTCATACAAAGACCAATTTGCCTTCGTAAAATTCCATCGTGATAAAGATGGTTCGTCATCCGGTTTTATAGTTTGTAGGACAGTTGGGAAGTGATCACTTCCACAAAGGTCATCATGAACGGACCATTCAAATTCGTTGTAAATATTTGAATCAGCGAGTGACAAATCAAGAGTGGAATAAGTTCCTGTAGCAGGATGTAAATAGGTGCTTGAATCATCATTACAAATACACAAACTATTATCAGAAACAAAATCTTCAATAACTTTGCCTTTATTATTTTATATTTGTACTTCCCCATAGAGGGTTATGCCCGTTTAAATCACCCATGATGACACAAGGTTTGGGCAGCTGATCATATAAAGCTTGTAGATCTGTCTGCTGTAAAGTCGAGGAGGGTGGGATATACAAAGAGCAGAGTGTTAAGGCAATGTGAAATGTTAGCCGAACTGCAACAGCCTGAAGGTTGGTAGTAAGCGGAACAACACTATGTAGGACATCCTGTCTTACCAAGATGGAGGAACCTCCAGTGACTTTTGCACCTGGAGGAGAAAAGTGATTATACAAATTGTATTTTCTGATATCACATTTATCTGTGTCTCGAAGATATGTTTCTTTGTAGACACATCGCTGATGGTGTAAAATCCTGTATTAAAATCTGTAAATCGTTAAAGTTATTCCTAAATCCTCTACAGTTCCATTGATTATGTTGGACGATTGATTCATGGTGGCTCAATCGGTGAACGGTCTCGTCGTGAGGGCGGATTCCTACCGCTCTGTGACGGAGGGGTTATGTCCATATCAAGAGCTTCAAAGGAGTTATGGACGACTATCTCTGAAGATGAAGGTTTTTTGTTTGCCTGTTTTCTATTTTTTTCTTTTCATTTCTGGTCAAAGGTGGTACAACTGGTTCAGCTGTGACTGATATACTGGGGGCATCAGGTACATCGTCATCAATTTGAGAATGATTCACAGTTTGAGTTGACAACGTGTCGGAATCACTGACATAAGTTAACCTGATAGGCTGATTTGAGTTGATCCATGACAGATCAGTCTGAACAGAAACAGATGTGCAAGGAGAAGCGGTATGGGCTACAACCGCAGAATATGATCTATTTAGAGGCAGTATTTGAATCTGATTTTCTACAAGTTTCTTTGCTTCCTGAAACGAAATGTTTTTCTCGTGTTTTAACTTTTAGTATTTTTGACTGGTTTTGCCACACAGGACATAACCTTGAGGAAGCTACATGTTGACCTTTACAGTTTGCACACTGTATTTCAGCTGAGCATTCAGTGTTCTCGTGTCCGTCTCCACAGCGGTGACACACAGCAGATCTATTGCAAAATTTGGAGCCATGTCCAAATCTCTGATTATTAAAACATCGGAGTGGATTGGGGACATACACCTCCACCGGATGTTCACATAACCAGCTTTTATTGATTTCGGCAGGACCGACAATGAAAATGTGAATAGATACGTACTAGACGGAACTATGTCACCGTCTCGTGTTTTCATAGTAAAACGTTTGACTGTGGTCACACCTTGGTTTTTCAGTTCAGTCGCGATTTCCTCCTCAGACATATCGGACAGGCAACGTGCTCTGTCGCGAACAATGCCACGGCAAGAATTCAAGGTTTTGTGCATAGACACAGCAACCTCAATGTTCGCAAATGTTTTAAGTGATAACAAGTTCTCAGATTGTTGTCTCCTTGAACACTCAATAAGCAGTGATCCACTTCGAAGACGTGTCACGTTCTTCACTTCGCCACAAATTCCTGAAACAGCTTTTGAAATCGCGAATGGATTAAGTTTAATTGGTTGTTTATCTGCTGCCTCGATAACAACAAATCGAGCCCATGAATCAAGTACAGGACAGACATTTACATTGTGACCAGTTTCATCAGTTTCTACATGTCTACGTTTGGATCTATTTGAACCAGGGTTTTGTTGAGCCATAGTGAAAGTAATGTGATTCAGCATCCCTGCTCCCCACCCACCATGGAGTGCCAAAAAGAGCGGTGTTTAATAGCATCGGATCTCCAACATGCAAACACCGGGGATACAGGGATGGTATACTTCAGCAAATATGACGCGAAAAGCTGCGTTAGTTTACCAAAGTAAATGTTTGGTTGGTTCGCCCAAAACAAGAAATTGGAAACATGCAGATTTCGGAGGACAACATTACCAAATTGGCCCATGAGCCACCGCCTTCTGGCATGAGACTCTAGGCAGATTTCATTTTGACAACGTAAATACGTTGGCCAAGACCAATCAAAACATATTATAGAATCAAATAATGATATGCATACAATTCATGCACAGGGCTTGGCATGACCAGCCGATTGGTAGAACCGGGCCCATTCTACCACCCGTCTAGGTGAAGTAAGGGTCGAAGTGGTGTGTTGGGCAACAGGAACACGGTTCCAGGATCCTATTGCCCTCAACCACCAGAATCCTGTCCTCCACCGACACAGGGGCGCAACCCACGGCAAACGGGTTGGTGGACCTAATATCCCCCTGGGTCCACAACGGGGGGTTGAAGGGCGCTTGGCGTGACCCAGCACCCACCACGAGGAGGTGGCCCTTTTACATTTATAAGATATTTCAGTTCCATCATATGTATACATATATATGAACACATGAACTAATAAGGTACAGTATTACAGATAACTGATACGAACATATTGTACTCATACATTGTATATATAACGCTATACCTATCAAAACATCAGCGTATGTTGGGCATTATATTTTTATGTACAGGTAGAACCTTACAGGAACATGTTTTTTAGTTCAGAAAAGGCACACAACGATACACATACACACGCTAACACATTAGATTCCTATTGGTAACATCAGCTTAAATAATGAAACATTAACTAGTACACGTATCGTAGATGTTTTACGGTAGTGCAATTTACGCACTACCGTACTCCCTTTAATACAAGCGTTGCTCTTATTAGCCTGAATATACATAATAGTTTTACATAGGTGTAAGTGTACACCTGTTTCCGGGGTTCAACCCTTCCTAAACATTATGATAATTTTGCAAAACATTGAACAATAACTACACAAATGAACGTACGTCTGTAGCTGAACATCTACAATAATATATATGATTTGAAGTTACCGAAATCTAAAACAGTAATCCCAAAACACTTTCAACATATAATGAAACGAACATAGAAACAACGCATGGAAATGCCTTACCTGAAAATAAAATATATGAATTCAGGATAATGATGACATCAGAGTTGTTAGCGTTCCAAGGTTTATTCAGATGCAGAGTGACTTGACAGTCAAACTGCACCTGCTTATATATCGGAGGAACGCATAGCAATTGTTAATAATTGTCACCATTATCCCTTCGTTATTTCATGGGTTGTTCCTGGATGATACAATAGTCTCATAAATTGCCTAACCTATATCTGTCTATGACCGGATGGTGGTAATAAAAACACAAGGCTGCCGTTTCATTTAGTCAGAAGCATTTCAGATTGACCGCCGACTTGCTTGTGGGATTATCATAACGTGGTCAGCGTGTCAATCAGGAAGTGACATGCAGCCGGTAACTGCAGTGTAAACCGTTATCTATTGTCTACAGTATGTCCATGTCTGGCGGCATGTATTTTACAACCTGAGTGAGTTACTCTCGTTTGTGTATGGAAAATCACAACATAGGTACTTTTGTGAATTCATATAAATTTCATGTCATAGTTATTATATTTTGTGTGTGTGAAATATTAGCGAAATATTGCACTATAACAGGTGTGTAAAGATAGAAAATGGACATGACTAGTATTAAACAAAACAGAACAAGACCTTATTTATTCTTTTCGTATGTATGTTTTATTTTTTACTCGTCAGGCTAGAGATATCTGCTGATTAAAACAGAAATACAAACGAATGGCATATTTATGTGACACATGATTATATTTGTTTTCAATGTTTTCTGGATATACTGTGGAACAATCGATTTTGCCCCGAAATATGTGATGAAGAAGACCTCCGCGCGTGTTTTAGCACTAAAGATGACCGGAATGAAGGTCAATATGCATTTGAATGTGGGCTCAATGAGCAAGATTATGATCAGTCGAAGCACAGTACAGCTTATGCTATAAAAGGTGAAACAGTACTGACTATTTGACATCCATCTCACAATTGCGAACATTGTCCCAATGCTTTAGTTTAAAAGGAGGCCTCCAAGCTAGGACAATTCAGTCCGAGTTAGACGTTCAGAGTTAGCAGACCTGTTAAGAAAACCTCCCAACAATGCCATCTTGTGATGACTGTGGACTCATGTTTCAAGATGTGCAGGATTTGCAAAAACACAGAAGAAACTGGTTTCCTGAAAGGTCTTCAGTGGGTCCTCCTGGAATACCCCAAGTGAAAAGGAAGTGGGAGGACGACAACAACTTCTCTGCTGTGAAGAGACCACGTCCTCTGGTGGACTGTGACTATTGTGGTCAAGTGTTTAGCAATAAACAATGTCCTGAAATGGACAATGATGATGATGATGATGAATCATTCAGTGATGTCACACACAACAGGAAAAATAAGATGGCTGATCTCGAAGAGCAAGGTATAAGGCAAATGTATTCACGTAGACGTGAGCTGAATAAAGACTTTTTTGATGAGAAACGACAACTGTACATGGAAAGAGGTTTAAACGAAGACATGATACAAGCCAAACTGAAGAAATTAATCTGGAGCACATTTAAAGAGACGTATGCAAGATTTCTTACTTATCTGTGTCATATGCAGTTGGGTCCAAGTTGAGTAGATCGATGCTCATGCTGTTGATCACTGGATTATCTGGTCCAGACTTGATTATTTATAGACCATATAGCTGGGATATTCCTGAGTGCAAGATAAAACTAAACTCACTCACTCACTTAATGCATTGCTGGAAGATTGACATTAGACAACTGATAAATAATCCTTCCTATGTCACTCAGTGCATTTAACCTACAATACGATGCTTAACACCAGGAGTTCTAACCTCTCCATACCCCACACAATACAGTCACAAGAAGCTTACACCAGTATACGGTCTGTGGAATAAGAGCGTCTAACGGCATGATGAGTAACCTATGTGTCACATGATGTCAAATAAGTGTCATGTTTAGTATTCACGGATGTTTTTTTTGATGTTTGCAATTTGAGAGTAAAGTTTTAAAATTTTAAGCAAAAGCACTGGAAAGCTTTACAAGAGAACAGGTTTGTTTTCTTATCCAGTAATATATATGACATCACTGTACAACCACTTGACACCCTACTTGGGATATTCAGTGACCATCAGTCCTCAACTGCTTACTATTTCCTCTCTTTAATTCCGGTCAGACGCTTCTCTCCCGACATGACGGAAGCTGACCACTTGTCAGCATACATTCATTGTAGGCTGTGTGCCATCACGCTGAAAATTATAGACAGGAATTCCATGTACACATGATTACAGTCCTGTAAACAACAGAAACTGACCACTTGTCAGCATACATTCATTGTGGGCTGTGTGCCATCACGCTGAAAATTATCGACAGAAATTCCATGTACGCATGATTACAGTCTGACCTTTAAACAACAGAAGCTGACCATTTGTGACACTACATATCTGTACACGCATAAACATAAGTGATACAAATGACAGCATTAAATACTTAAAATGGTGGTCAGTTTTAATGACTGAATGGAGGTAACAAACATAACACCTTACACTATTTCATCCAATCACAGCTGTCACATTTCTCTTCAGTTACGGCCCGGCTCAGTGAGCAAGTGATTCTGCTGTTAGAAGTAGAACTCACATTCACGCAATAATCATATACGGGCCCATATGAATTTTAACAGGTACAACCGTTTATTGTTCAGAGATATGTGGCATACATACTCAGAACATCGGAGTTGTTCCTTCTGTGACAGAGTATTTTAAACTGGCTAGAGATTTAACAAAATGCACACTGATATTTTGACCTAATGAATTGCAGCTAAATTCCCCCTTATTGTGTGATATTAATTCTACGTTGGATTTTGCTGTGTGAACACTCGAGACGGCAAACTCATAAAATAATTGAATAATAATCACAGACCACTAAGGTCAACCTGAAGGTCACACACACCTGGGTTGAAAAGGGGACTCCCAAAGGAGAGTGGGGTTCAACATTCGATTAGGTCACATAAAGGTCACACCTATGTTACGTCATAAAAAGAAAATGACCTACCAAAATTTATTCAACCCTCTGTGTACAACATTCACCACATTTTCACACAGTTCAGAAAATGCCGGGGCATCGGGGTAGCCTAGTGGTTAAAGCGTTGGCTCGTCACACTGAAGACCAGGGTTCGAATCCCTACATGGGTACAATGTGTGAAGCCCATTTCTGGTGTCCCCTGCCGTGATGTTGCTGGAATATTGCTAAAAGCGGCGTAAAACCAAACTCAGTCAGTCAGTGAGTCAGAAAATGCAAGATAGGAGTTTCATCAGAAAAGAAAACCTTATCCCAATCTTCATTTTCGTGAGCCCTACATGAATTTTAACGTGTATCTTTTTGTACATTTGCCATCAATGGTGAGGGAATTCCGCGCTTTTTCACCCAGTTAAGCCTTTGTAATTCTTGCCAGAGTGTTTCATTACACACGTTAGGACTTCTTCTATTAATGATCTCATTTCTGATATTCTCAACTCTTTTCAGTTTCCTCCTACTCACAATCTGACCAAGTCGCCGTAGTACTGAACTTCCTTGGCCTCCCTGCCCCTGTCTTGTGCTCCATCCCGACTCCTGACTGAATATTCTTCAAAGTTCTGTATACTGTAGACAGAGGAACTTCCTTGGTCTCCCTGCCCCTGTCTTGTGCTCCATCCCGACTCCTGGACTGAATATTCTTCAAAGTTCTGTATACTGTAGACAGAGGAACTTCCTTGGCCTCCTTGCCCCTGTCTTGTGCTCCATCCCGACTCCTGACTGAATATTCTTCAAAGTTCTGTATACTGTAGACAGAGGAACTTCCTTGGTCTCCCTGCTCCCTGTTCTTGTGCCTTCCTTGGATCCTCCATCCGACTCCTGACTGAATATTCTTCAAAGTTCTGTATACTGTAGACAGAGGAACTTCCTTGGCCTCCCTGCCCCTGTCTTGTGCTCCATCCCGACTCCTGACTGAATATTCTTCAAAGTTCTGTATACTGTAGACAGAGGAACTTCCTTGGCCTCCCTGCCTCCATCCCGACTCGGACTGAATATTCTTTCAAAGTCTTGTGCTCCATCCCGACTCCTGACTGAATATTCTTCAAAGTTCTGTATACTGTAGACAGAGGAACTTCCTTGGCCTCCCTGCCCCTGTCTTGTGCTCCATCCCGACTCCTGACTGAATATTCTTCAAAGTTCTGCATACTGTAGACAGAGGAACTTCCTTGGCCTCCCTGCCCCCGTCTTGTGCTCCATCCCGACTCCTGACTGAATATTCTTCAAAGTTCTGTATACTGTAGACAGAGGAATGTCATGTCTACCAGTTTAATCTTTTGCGTTAGTCACACCTCTTTCAAAATCATTTCGATCCAGCTTTCTATTCTCTTCTGCTGTCAAATCTGCCCTGTCAACAAAGGAAGTCGTCTGTTACACCAGGGGAGATAACTCTTGATGTAGCAAGATTTATTCTTAAGCCTACAGGAGTTACCACCTATATTGAGTATCTTAATACAAAATGTAACACCTATTCTTAAATTATGTAATGTGTATAAGGAAGCAAACGTTTTCTCGATAATTTCTTGGAATACTATATATGCTGTCACTGTTCGGTTACACGCTCTCTCGCTCTCACGCGATCGTTCGTTTCTTCGTTCGTTCGAGTGTGTGTGTGTGTATGTGTGTGTAGCAGGTTAAGGGGTGGTTCTGTTCAATGAAGACCGAAGCCTGCTGGGGTGTGAGTTGTGACTTGTGCCACTACTTTATTTTTCAAACATTATATAGTTTGTTTTGTTTTCGCCCAAATATATGATACTCAGGTGATATTATATTGTCCACCTTAGTGAAACAGCATGTCCATCTTAGACAGAGTGAAGTTGTAGACCAAAGAGAAGAAATCAGACGTCTGTCAAAAATATCACGTACGTCATATGTTAGATGCTTCTCGTGCGGCTGTATGTGGTAAACTGACTAAAATGTGCTGATGTTAGTAGAGAAGAAATCATACAACATAAAACTGACCAATCAGAGATCTAGGAA